>NC_065444.1:60786310-61099725 GCF_917563875.1 Diabrotica virgifera virgifera | reverse complement strand
AAATTAGTAGTTTTTTTACGTTTTTCGTCAATATTTCTAAAACTATGCTTTAGCGTAAACAATGTTATATCCAAAATGTTGAACATCAAATTTAAAACAAAAAATGCTCGATACATAATTGTTATAAAATCAATGGTTCCAGAGTTACGGAGGGTGAAAATCGAGGTTTTCGATACTTTTTATATTTTTTGGGCAATATTTATGATATAACTATACCCAAAACCCAGACATCCAAAGTGAAAGTTATCCTCCAACACCAAATTGTTCTATATGGTCCACATAATGTTCAAAAAAAAGTCACACCATTTTAAGCGTCGGGTTTGGGGGGAAGATGGGGGAGAAATCGGTAATTATAAAAATTATCGAAAACCTCCAATTTTCACCCTCCGTAACTCTGGAACCGTTGATTTTATAACAATTATGTATAGAACATTTTTTGTTTTAAATTTCATGTAGAACATTTTTCTGTAGAACATTTTTCTGTAGAGCATTCCTTACGCTAAAGCATAGTTTTATAAATATTGACGAAGAACGTAAGAAACTACTAATTTACCGACTTCTTCCCCATCTCCCCTCCAAACCTCAAAATGGTGTAACTTTTTACTGAACAATATGTGGACCATATAGAACAATTTGGTGTTGAAGGAAAACTTTTACTTTGGATGTCTGGGTTAGGCCTTTTTTTGGACCAATTATACTATATTACCTCCGTAACTTTGGAACCGTTCATTTTAGAAGGGTTATGCATAGAGCCTTTTTTATTTCAAATTTAATGTAGAACAATTTTGTGTAGAAGGTTGTTCATGCTAAACCGCTTAGTTTTAGAAATATTTACGAAAAACGTAAAAAACTACGAATTTGCTGATTTCTCCCCCCTCTCCCCCCCAAACCCGACGCTCAAAATGGTGTGACTTTTTTCTGAACATTATGTGGACCATATAGAACAATTTGGTGTTCGAGGATAACTTTCACTTTGGATGTCTGGGTCTGGGTCTAACTATACCATACTACAAGTAACATAACTATTCTACAGAGGCTAAGAAAAGACAAAGAAATTATTAATTCCGTAAACAACAAAAAATTGGCTTACGCCGGCCACATTATGCGTAATAGTAAATACTAACTTCTACAGTTGATTCTACAAGGCAAGATTGAGGGCAAGAGAGGCCCTGGACATAGACGCATATCCTGGCTGGCAAATAAACTGCTCGTCAAAAGTTAGGGATATAGAAAATTCTGCTGAATTCTCATAGTAGATTTTTTCGTAAACAGGTTAACGGATTCCGCTAATTTTTTTTTTATTATTTTAGATTTTTCTTTAGTATTTACAAAGTTATGCAAAGGTTTACTCAAACTTTTTTTTTGTACTTATACCGGGTGGAAGTAAAGAAATGTTTTTCTTATGTGAAATTTGAGATGCCCTGTAGGGAGGACGAGGTACAATTGTGAGTATACATTGAAATCGTATTGTAGTCTTATGTTTTGTGAACATTTTGTTTTTTGAATGTCCCTGATATCTTTAGAAACAAAAAAATAGACGGTTTTGCAACTTAACATGTGTTTTAACCGAAACAAAAGTGAGGTGAGTATACCTGGATATTATGTTGTAGTCTCATATTTTGTGAATATTTTATTTTTTTAATTTCTCTGATATCTTTAATAACAAAGAAACTAGACGGTATTACTCTTTAATATGTGTTTTAACTGACGACTTACGCCACATCACACATGTGAAACATAGAAACACATATTAAAGAGTAATACCGTCTAGTTTCTTTTTTATTAAAGATATCAGAGAAATTAAAAAAATAAAATATTCACAAAATATGAGACTACAACATAATATCGAGGTATACTCACCTTTGTGCCTTTTTCTCCCTACAAGGTGTCTCAAACTTAACATAAGAAACACATTTCTTTTCTTCCACCTGGTATAAGTACAAAACATAAGTTTGAAAATAGTAAAATAATAGTTTGAAAAAATAGCGGAATCCGTCTATTCGCGAAAAAATCAACTATGAAAATCAGCATAATTTTCTATATCCCTAACTTTTGACGAGCAGTTTATTAGGAAGTGGACTGATCTAACGTAAATTGATATATTTCGAGCTACTGTGAATAGAATTAGATGGGTCAATATGGTCGCCAACATCTCTAGAAGATAGACACCTTTAAAATAAGCTATCTACAGGATAATCTTTTGATGAATAAATAATAATTTGTGTAAACAAAATGTTGTTTTATTAATTAGGCCCGTTTTACTAGTTAAGCTCAGAAAAACTGAAATTACGTGCATTTGTTGGTTGGTAAAACGATTTGTAGGTACTTATAATATGTATGTGAAATAACCTTGTAAGTGGAGTCACTGAAGGTTTTCACCTCCGATTTCGTTGAACCTTCATCGATTTTCATGAAAATTGGTGAGTAGTTAGAAGATACTTCAAGGAACAAAGGTGACATGATGCCAACTTGCGCTTTTACCCTGAGGGTAGATGCCACCCCTTCTCGGGGACGAATTTTTTTTTATTAAAAATAATACCAGAAATCGATAGAGGGGCAACTTCTAAGCAACATTTGTTATATAAAGTTATTAACATAAATCAATACTTTTTGAGTTATTAAATATCAAAGATTTTATTTTTTCTTAAAAAAAATGCATGTTTTAAAGCGGTTTTTCACGTATCACTCAAAAACTATAAGCTTTTGCAAAAAAGTTATTATTACAAAAATTAAAGATAATAAAAACTTTAATACACTCCGTACTTAAAGAACTAAACTAATGTTATTTCAAAGGGAATTATTTTTTCGACGAGTACTCAAATCTAATTATTCAAGCTTACATAACGGGAAAACGATGCATTTTATAGAATATACTTGTTAAACACTTGTCAAAGTACTTCGGAATACCTATCAAATGAGCTCCAGTATAAGTTAATAGCATCAAAATTAAGCAAGTAATGATGAAAATAAGAGAACCATTTCGATTTTTTTTTTAGGAAAAAGTGAAAAAAATAAAACATACGCCATTTCCACACAAATTAAAATTTGTAGTAATCCTCAAACGAATTTCTTTAGGTTAACATAGTTAATGATTTCAACAATTTTGACCGTTTTAGAATGCATATTATTGAAAAAAAGATATAATTTAAAAAAATCATAATTTTTAAAATTATCGTACTTTTCATTTTCTTTTGATAATAACTGCAAAAATACTCAAGATACATAAAACATAACATCTAACTAAATTTTAGTTTTGTCTGTTCCAAATACTTTATCCACTTTACTATTTCCTTAGAGTAAAAAATAACCGAGATAGAAACGTTTAAAATTTCAATTTTGCTGCGAGAACCATGTAACCGGGGCCATTTAACCTTTTATTTTTAAAAAAGTAAGAGGTTTAAAAGACTAAGTTCGACGTTTTTTAATAGCTCTTGGAATCAACTATTACCTAGTTTTTAGGTGAACCTGATATCTTAAAAATTAACGGAGGTATTTACAAAAAAACAATAACATTTTTTGGAAAAATTTTTAAAAGATAAATTTTGAAAAATTATTGGTGCATAAATTTTAATGCTATCAACTTGTTCGAGCGCTTATTTAATAGATGTTTCTAAGAACTTTGACAAA
The DNA here is from genome assembly GCF_917563875.1 of Diabrotica virgifera virgifera. NCBI lineage: Eukaryota > Metazoa > Arthropoda > Insecta > Coleoptera > Chrysomelidae > Diabrotica > Diabrotica virgifera. The sequence goes on along the minus strand of NC_065444.1, from coordinate 61,096,098 downwards.
TGTTTAATAGGTTTATGTTATAAAATACTTCGTTTCCCGGTATTTAAGCTTGAATACTTAGATTTGGGTACTCGACTAAAGAAATATACATTCAATTACCTGTAACTCACTTTTAGTTAACATTGAAAGGTTTTTCTGGTCAGGAGTTTATTTGATTTTTTATTGGCCTCAATTTGGATAATAATAACTTTTTTGTAAAAACTTATAGTTTTTGAGTTATTTATGAAAAATAGGTTAAAAACATGCATTTTTCTCACGAAAAATTAAAATTTTTGAACTTTAATAACTCAAAAAGTTTTTATTTATTTTAATACCTTTATATAACAAATTTTGCTTATAATTTGTCCCTCTATCGAATTGTGGGGTTATTTCTAATAAAATAATTTTCACCCCCGATGAGGGGTGGCATCTCCACCTCCACGGTAAAAGCGCAGGTTGGCACCATGTCGCCTTTGTTCCTTGAGATATCCTCTAACCACTCACCAATTTTCATGCAAATCGATGGAGGTTCAACGAAATCGGAGGTAATAGCTCATATCCACTTTCAGTGACTGCACTTCATGTTTTGCTACTATTATTAATAGATAATATTACTAATACACAGTTTTTTCCATCAAAATTAAAAGAAATTTACAATTAATGGGTCAATTACCTTGTTAATTTTTGCCAAACAGTTTATTAGCTTTATACATAATAAAGAGATTTTGGAAAATCTGGTAGAAAACGGATTGTAAATGATTGATTTTTTATGTTTATTTAAAATATTTTAAAACTAATTACAATTTTAAAAATTGTACTTACCTCTAGCATATTCACACTACCTGGGAACATACTGCATTTTCTTTATTTCCAAATCACATTCGCTATTAAATCCTTGACAATAATATGTGACTTATCATCAAACAATCTTTATTTTCCTTTCCATCGAAATGTAAACATAAACATACAATTATTATATTTTTAATTAATAATGAAAGACTCTTCAGGTTAGGTACACATACTAAGAAGACGACTAGTTTTTATCAATTTTTCGGAAAAATGTTAAGAAAATTACACAAATTCCTATTTTTTAACTTCAATAATATAAGATTATACAGTTGTATTCAGAAACCACGAGATCGAATGTTGCTTTAGATTTTAGTAAAGATCCGGATTTATTAAAACTATTTTAAATATCAAGGATTTCAAGATGCTCGCTGAGACGATTAAATTAATAAGAAATAAGTGTATTTATTAGTTATTAGCCGGTCTGTCTCTTGGAGATTCTTTCCATGCTTTATAAAATTATAGACTAAGAGCCGAATAGGAAGAATTTTCTAATCATTTTAGACACTGCAAGAGTCTATAATCTGTAACATCTGTAACATCGTGATTGTAACTGTAACATGTAACTGCAACACTGTAACATCGTGAGATACATAAAAGCCAATATAATACTAAGATGGGCAAGTCACGTAGTACGGAGTGATGACGACAGACTGATTAGCAATGTGTTTTGGAAAAGACCAGACGGTAGAGGTCCGGCAGGACTGTCTAGAAAAAGGTGGAAAGATAGTCAGAGAAGACCTGGAGAAGATGGAAGTGAGAAATAGTAGCACAGAATTGGAACCAATGGAAGACAATAGCAAACGTGGCAAAGACTCACGAAGAGTTGTAAAAGCCAAAGATGATTATGATGATGAAGAGTCTACGAGTAGGTATAACTTAAATAGTAGAACTTAAAAGAAAACGTATGAGCACTTTGCCGTCAATTTTCAGTGGCACATGGGTCGACAGTGGAAAATAAAAATTTCCCCCGTTAAGTTAACCGCCATCTTGATTTTAAAGGAGAACCATTGTTTCTCAATATGTCAGCCATTTTCAACTTTTTGACAAATATGTTAAGAACTGACATTGTTCCAAATTCGATTTCCTCCAATTTCTTTTAAACAGTTTTTTTCGTGCTGTCGATATTTTCCGAGATAAGGGGAAAACAGCGATAGGAGGGGAGGGGAAGCATAATGATTAATTTAATCTCGTTTATTATTAACTTTTTTAACTATGCCACTGAAAATTGACGGCATAGTGCCCATACGTTTTCTTTTAGGTTTTACTACTTAAGTTATAGAATTTTCCGGTGCCTACACCTAAAATGATTAGCAAATTTTTCCTATCCGCCTCTTAGTCTATTAATGCTTCATTTCTTTTATTATTCGATTCTATAGATGTTTTCTTAAATTTTTCAAATCAAAGAACAATACATAGATATTCTACTGTCCCGTATTAGAAGGTGTACTATTAAAAAGTATTTTATTCTTTTAAAAAGTCTTACAGTATACCTACATATTCTACTGTATTAGAAATTACCTTTAAAATTTTAGTTAAGAAACCAGTTTTTAGATTAAAATACACATATTATATGTATATTCTTCTTCTTGTGGTGCTTATCGGCGATCATCATCATCATCATCATCATCATCATCATCATCATCATCATCATCATCGGTGACCGCTGACAGCCCATGGAGGGCCATTGTCGCCCGTTGGGGTTTCTAGACTCTAAAGTTTTACATGGTGTGGAGGCCAGCCACACGCATAACTCCTCAAAAGTTCTAAACGATATTTATCTAAAATATTACTTTCTTGTTTCTTTTTTGAGGAGGTCTTTTCGGCGTTATGTGTGTTTTGCTTGTTTGACTATAGCTGCCTATGTTTGTGTAATCTGTGTTACATTGGCTGCTTTAGACTAACTTCTTTTTGTATGACTTGGATTACAGTATCCTAAACGTACCCCTTAGCGTACGGCTCCACGGGCGAGAAATTGACGCTAGCAGTAGCAGTAAAACGAACTTAAGGTTCCGCGGTACGGAATAGGAATAGCCGAACTGTACCGACTACAGGACTTGTGCGTAGTCGGTTCAGTTCGGCTATTCCCATTCCGTTCCGCGGAACCTTAAGTTAATTTTACTGCTACTGCTAGCGTCAATTTCTCGCCCGTGGAGCCGTAGCCTTACGATACGAAGGATTCGGTTTTTGAATGGGAAAAGTAAGAAACCTATAAAAAGATATATGAGAATACAGTTCATGGGTTCAATCTCGAATGATCCCGCTTATCGGCGATCATCGTTGAACCCGCTTATCGGCGATCATCGTTGAACCCGCTTATCGGCGATCATCGCAACCTTGACTCTATTTAAAGCTACTCGAAACACATGCAGTCGTCAAATTGATCCAAGTTTTCACGTTGTGGAGCCATGAAATAAGAATATGCACTAGGTATTAAATTTTTTTATTATAATAATTTTCAATAAATGTTTGGTGTTCGATCTATTTAACACATTACTTGGGTCTAGTTAGTCTGTAATGTAGCATCTTAGATATTTAAAGTAAGTAACTCTCTTAGTGTTTTGTTAATCTATCTGTAGGGAAGCAACATTGTGATGTTGTCGACTATGTCATACATTTTGTCGTAGAAGTATTAATTTTTTAGACCCATTTCTCTTCTTATCGTGTTTAAGTAATCCAATAACTTTTGAAAGGCCCTGGAGACTGTCGCATCTTGGAACTGTTGCAATAACAGTGTCGTCAGCGTACCTAAGATTATTGATCAGTTCACCATTGATGTTCACTTCAAAGTCTTTATCTTGCAAACATTGTGTGAAAATTATATTCTAGTAGATATTAAATAAAATCGGGGTAGAATACATCCCTGTCTGACGCCTTTTTGAATGTAAATTTGTCGTTTAATCGCACATCGACTCAAACGACTGCTTTCTGCTTCTAATAGTGGTTTTCTATGATACGTAGGTCTGTACCATCAATGCCTTTAATTCTTAATATGTTGAAAAACGTTCCATGCTATACTCTATCGAGGAAAAATTTTCAATGTGTCGCTCATCAGACTAATTAACATGTAATCGTCGCATCTTTTTGCCCTCTGCTTCTTTAGAATTGCTATAAAAACAGACTTAAGCCATGTCTCAGATATTTCATCAGTAGTACACATCTCATTAAAAAAGTTTAACTAGACCACCAATGTGGTCTTCCTATAATATTTTTAAGAGTTCAGCTAGAATGTTGTCTCGTCTAATAGTTGCTTTTTTGGTTTTGGCTGATTTTATTATATGAAGAACTTCAGGTTTTAAAATCTCAGGTCCATCTTAATTTACATTGCTCGGTATATTTGGCTTGTTATCTTGGAACAATTATTCATTTATATAATTACTCCATATTTTAAGTATTTGTCGTTTATCAAGAATAACATTTCCCGCATTATCTACTATACTAAAATCTCAATAAGGCTGCACTAGAAATAAACAAACCAAGACAAGTTGAATGTTACGAGGAGCACTTCCGAATCATGATTTACAATGTATAAACTTTGTAAATCATGATTTGGGATCTCCGATGTATACCTATATGTACCGGGTGTCCCAATTAGAATGGCTCTCGGCCATATCTCAGGAACCATTTGTAGTACAGTTTGAAAAAAAAAATTACAGCAAAAGTTGTCTCGGGAAAAGCCTGAGAATTATTTTCATAATTGTATGTTCACCGCTAGACGGCGTAATTGAATATCAAAAATTAAAAAATCTAAATTTTACAAAATTTGCCTAATGAAAGGGTACTGGAAATCCGATCATCGTATTCTTCATAAAATTCTGCGCATATTTGATTTCACAAGTTTAAGTATACCTATGCAAATAAAAGGTGGGGGTGAGTGGGAACTTTGTTATGAAAAATTGGCTATAAGTCCTCTTCTGCTAAATCGAATTTTGCAAACTTGGTCTTGTTGAAAACAGATCTTTTTCGTCAATGTAAGAGTTATAATTTCGAACCAGCTTACTAAGTAATATGCCAGCTAAGAGGCGTTTTTTTTCAGAAATCTAGTTTTCTTTGGAAAATATTAAATACAAGTATGCAATTTTAATTCTATACTACAAAATTAGACTAAATTAGCAACATAATAGCGAAAACCGTATGTCGATATTTTTTTTCTATCTCGAGATATCTTACGAAACGTGTAAATTTAAAAACATAAATGTTACTGTCACCAGTAAATGGAGTTAAGGTGATACAGTAGCGATCAACAGGTAGCGAAAACGCGTTTCAAGATTGCGGCTGTAATTTTAAATATTTTTGCGAGATATTTGGCACACGTACTCGTAATATAATAAATAATGGCGGTACAGAGCCCAATTTGAAAAATATATTAATATGTGGAAATTACTCTGTAATTAAATACAATGTTAAAAAAACGAGCCTGTACCGCCATTAAGAACAAAAAAATACACTTTCTTCAAATAAACTTTTTTATCCGATGACTAGATTTTGTCATTTTGGAACTACTAATGAAATAAAAAATTTTAGTAGTTCCAAAATGACACAAAATCTAGGCATCGGATAAAAAAGTTTATTTGAAGAAAGTGTATTTTTTTGTTCTTCTTAATGGCGGTATAGGCTCGTTTTTTTAATATTGTATTTAATTACAGAGTAATTTCCACATATTAATATATTTTTTAAATTAGGCTCTGTACCGCCATTCTGTATTATATTACGAATACGCGTGCCAAATATCTGGAAAAAATATTCAAAATTACAGCCGCAATCTTGGAACGCGTTTTCGCTACCTGTTGATCTCTACTGTTTCCTCTTAAGGAACGTAGTTAAAGTTAAGGAAAAATAGTGTACTATGGAAAAAACAAAGAAACATTTTCCAGATATCAACGTATATAATAGGGATTTTCAACGCTTCTCATTTGCTTCGAGCCTCTGTCATATGTCGAATATTAATATTATACACGAATTATACGACATTATGACAGAGGCTCGAAACAAATGAGAAGCGTTGAAAAGCCCTATTGTTTAAAACAACAGTGAGACAAACAACACTATAAAATATAACAAAGAAATAAAAACAACTAAATGTTCAAATTGTTGCCCATCGTTTTCGATGCCAGCGAAAGTAGCTCTTGTTACTCTTTCAAGAGTAGATTGAACAGCAGTCTCAATTTCTGCTCTCGAAATGCTTTGAGTGGTGTTTCGTATTCTCTGGATCATGTTTTCTCGAGTAGTGTTGTAGTAAATCGAAAATGATGGGCAACAATTTGAACATTTAGGTAGTCACTAAGTAGTTGTGTTTATTTCTTTGTTATATTTTATAGTGTTGTTTGTCTTATTGTTGTTTTAATTAAATATGTTTATATACGTAAACATCTGGAAAATGTTTCTTTGTTTTTTCCATAGCACACTACTTTTCCTTAACTTAGTTTTCTGGTGACAGTAACAGTTATGTTTAAAATTTTAAGCTTCTTATCTAGAGATAGAAAAAAGGTATCGACATGCGGTTTTCGCTATTCTATTGCTATTATAATCTAATTTTATAATACAGAATTAAAAATGCATACTTGTATTTAATATTTTCCAAAGAAACCTAGATTTATGAAAGAAATTAAATAACGCATCCTAGCTGGCATATTACTTATTAGGCTGGTTCGAAATTATAACTTTTACATTGACGAAAAAGATCTATTTTCAACAAGAACAAGTTTGCAAAATTCGATTTAGCAGAACCGGACTTACAGCCATTTTTCATAACAAGGTTCCCACTCACCCCTACCTCTTATTTGCAAAGGTAAACTTAAACTTGTTAAATCAAATATGCGCAGAATTTTATGAAGAATACACTAATCGGTTTTACAGTGCCCCTTCATCAGGAAAATTTTGTAAAATTTAGATTTTTTAATTTTTGATATTCAATTACGCCCTCTAGCTTTAGACCCACAATTATGAAAATAATTTCCAGGCTTTTCCCGAAGCAACTTTTGTTGTAAAATTTTTTTTCTCAAAGCTGTACTATAAACGGTTGCTGAGATATGGCCGAGAGCCATTCTTATTGGGACACCCGGTACATTGTAAACCATGATTTGGGAGTGCTCCTAGTACCATTCAACGTGTCTTTGTTTGTTTATTTATTCTTTTTCTTTACGTGCCATCTCCGCGACAAAGGTTGGCAATCATCATTGCTATTCTAACCTTTGACACTACAGCCCGAAAGAGTTCAGTTGAGCTGCATCCAAACCATTCTCTGAGATTTCTCAGCCAGGACATTTTTCTTCTACCTACGCTGCGCCTTCTTGAATCTTTTCCTGCATTATTAACTTTAGGAGTTCATATCTGCCACCACGTGTTATATGACCCAAGTATTGCAGTTTCTTATTTTGATGGAATCCAATATCTCCCTGCTGTTCTCTATTCTTCTTAGTACTTCTTCATTGGTTATTCTGTCTGTCCAGGAGATTCTCAGCATTCTTCGATATGTCCACATTTCAAATGTTTCCAATCTATTGAGACATTGTTTATTTCTAGTGCATCTTAATTGTGATTTTAGTATAGAGTATTAATGTTTTTCTTGTTAACATTTATCTGTCATTTACTTTTATTTCCCTTTGTTTTCTTCTATATTCATCTTATCTGTCTTGTCCTGGTCTGGTACTGTATTCTTTATTTCTTAAGGTATAGAAATTCTTCTGTCTTCTATTGTTTTTTCTTGAATCTATCAGTAACTATTGACCAAGTCACAAATAAGGAGGTCCTCAGAAGAGTAAAGAAGAACCAAGATGTACTGACCACATCAAATCTCAAAAGTTACAGTACTTCGGATACACCTGTAAGCCATTCTGTAAGGAAAATATTTAGGAAGCAAGGTCCAAGAAGAAGAAAAACTCCTGGTTAAAGAACCTCAGAACCTGGTTCAACACATCTGTGCATCTTATTAACATTTTCGATCTCATTTCATTCGTGTAATTGTTTACATCATTTCCGATTCGACTTTTGTTGACATCTGAAATAGTAAAATTCCTTCGCTGATGTTTTTTCTCTACTTGTTTCATCTTAACTGTTGCATCGGCGAATAAAGAGTAGTGATCAGATCCAATATTTGTTCCAGAGTATGTCGGTACTCTACATTGATGGAGTTTCTAAATCTTTTGTTGATAAAAATGTAATATATCTGGTTTCTTATTATACGTGTTGGATTATCATCAGGGGCTCTCCTAGGGGTCTAGGACGTTTCATCGCCGCCGTTTCGATGCCGCCAGTTCGATGCCGATGCCGGCCGATTCATCGCCAGTCAATTAATCGCTATCTGATATATTTCCGAATTTTCGACAGTTACAATTATTAGTTATTTTTAGTATTAATTAGGAATTCTAGGAAATGCGAGATATGACGGCGATTAAATGGACTGGCGATGAACCGGCGGCATCGAAACGGCCGGCGATGAACCGGCGGCATCGAAACGTCCCATTCCGCTCTCCTAGTATACAGCCTGCGAGGATATAACTTATAGCTTTACCAATTTTGGCATTAAAACTAAAAATTGTGTTGGCGTATATTTTCCATTGTAAATTTATTTCTTCGAGCTGGTAACGGATATCTGGAGTTCAAATTTTTGGGATGCAGCTTGCTGAATAATTATTGGATGGAAAGGAGACAAATAAAATGTCAAATATAAACAAATAAAACAAATTATATGCATTTATTATTTATTTAAATTGATCTAATATATAAGTAAAATGGCAGCTTTTTACACTTAAAATTAGTGAGAACTATAATAACTAGTTACAATTACAAAGTTAAGTAAAAAAATAAATAACCACAACCAAGTCCCAATGAGCGAATATGAAATCATACATCTCAATATCGCGGTGTTATTAATAATTAAACTAATAAATATCAGTCAAGTTTTACATCAACTATTAATAGGAAAAATATGTTTGAGCAAATTATTTATCAAAGATTTTTTCATAAATATCAACTTTTTTAAAAATGTAACATAGAATACGTATATTATTAGCAAAAAAATATAATAAATTATTATAGAACGACCTACACACGTCCCGATTAAAACCGGACTTATCTTACGACGGGATGTAGACGGCACCGGCTGTAGACCAATAGACGGCGCACGTCTCCGTTGTTGTCCCGTTCCGTTGTACTATAAACTAAACTAGCCAATGCTTTTCATATCACACGATTCTTCAACATGCCCTGCAAGGCAGCCGTGCTGTCCACGTCCCTTCCTAAGATAAATCAACCTTAAATCACACAAATGTCATGACCGACAACGTTGGGCTCGACGGTTGGGGTGTGTGTAATGTTTTTGGCACGACAAAAAAGTTATATTTTATGGTCGGTCGACCTATCTGGTTGTACAACCGTGATATTCCGACAGCCCGACAGGCCTGTAGTAATGGTTGGAACGTGGAACTTGTTTTGTCGGATAGTTTGGTCAGGATGATTTTAGAGCTGACCCCGACAAGGATGGTCGGGGAGTTAAGTCATGTCGGATGGCACGGTCGGAACGTATGTAGGCCGTTTAACTTTAAAGTTAAGAATACTGCTACTCTATGACCCATAATTAATATTCGTAGTCAATGAAAAATAGTCCTAAAGAGCTGAGGATGGCCACTTCCATAGTACCACTGTAATATTGGTCTCATACAGTCAACCCGTTCATGATTTTATATTCTAAAGGTCTGATAATCTAGATACATGGTAAATGGTACCTTTTCTTTCACTACATACTGATACGTTGGTATCAAGAAAATTGAGGCATACTGTTACGTATACATTTTTCAAAAAGTTAATATTTCAATTTTCTTTTAATCACACTGGATTACATCTATCATTTTTCTTCTATATATTAATAAATGATGTAAAACACCTATAAAACAATACAATAAAAATTTCTCTTTACTAATAAAATAAAAATAGCGGCAAGATTTTTCAATCAACGTTGGATCAAAAATGGTTTTACAAACTTTTAGCTTTCCTTCCATTATTTTTATTTTAAATTCTACGACGCAGTTCTTTCAAAATTCCATAATAACTTTTTCGATTATATGTAGTAAACAGTCAAGGTGATAGTTTTTGAGATTTAATGTCTCTAAATAATGCAGAACGAAAGCCACAAAAGAATATCAAAGATCAATTTGAAAATTTTTATATCTACCTACTTGAAAATCAAGTCATCTCTGACGTGGTTATTACCAACATCTAAAAAACTAACACCTGACCAATTCAAACTACATTCTAGGTTAGGTTAGTAGCATAATATACGTCCATTTTTTACAAATGTATAGCTACATCTACATAGTTCATGAGTAAGAAACGGTTATGAACCTAACTTTTTGGAACTGTTTACGTCATCTGTTTACCATTTAATAAATCACAAAAACCTATTTTTACATTTTACCACTCAGCGTACGCACTTTTTCGTCTTCTTAAAGAGACGTTTTCGTATTCGATGGGCATTTCCCAGTTAGAGTTTTGGTTATTATTAAGATTTCCACAGTCAAGGAGTCTATAATTTCGTTCACATCTTCTGCTGATTCTCCAGAAAGAGAATCCTTCAGGACACTGGTACATATATCCTTCCATTCGGGAAGAACTATTTGACTTTTCACATTTGATGAAATTGTTACTACAAGCTGATGGATCTAGGAGATAATTTCCATCTGAGGGACACATCGTATCTTTTTTGTTTATCTGCAACTGAAAATAAAAATGTTACTAAATTTCTTCAGTGCAAAACTATAAAAAATATAAATTAATGTATATTGAACTAGACACTGATTTACTGATAAGCATAGATACGCTGTTAAACCCGTGAAATTAGATCCCAGATAGATGTGGCCTCAAATCACAAGCCTCTTATAATCAGGATTACAATCACACTTAAAAACTATAAAATACGTCAAAAAATTCCTACAATACGACATTCCAAGACTTTGACGTTAGGTCACCGCTGGGAGACAATTATTTTATTTGTTTATATTTCTCATTGTGTTCCTTAAGTTTTTTACCTTTAATAGTTCTTTAGTAGTATTTTGCGAACAATTTGTTGTTAATTTTGTGTAGTCTTTAGTTGTAGAAGTACTTGAACGACTTTGTTTAGTTTTAAGCAGTTAATAAATAAACATGAGTGAATATTTTCGAAAGTTGTTTGGCAGAAAATACAGATGTTGCTAGTAGGTACAAGCAAAAGATTGGCACAATAAATAATATAGATTAATTTTTCCTTCAAGGAGTCTGAGTTCACCTAAGTGGAGACAGTTTTCCAAGCATAAGTAACATGGACATAGTTAGTTATTTAGCATTTTTGTAGGACATTTTATAGCATTTAACCATTGTCTTTGTCTCTCAGATAATAACTTATTTAGCTCAATTGGTTTTATGCTTAAAATGTAGCACTTAACGATGTAAACTTTATCACGATTATTTTGCATTCCAAACTTCAAAACACAACAGAAATCAGGCATATTATCTTTTTAAATCGATTCTTTCAGCGAAAGTGTTAAATTAATCCTTGTACAAAACAAAATTACAAATAAACGTAACTAAAATGATCTAAAACACATCCATAACAAACAGAATAACATTTATGTTTGCCTCCCAGCCGCCATATTGATTTAATTTTGACAGAATTTTGGAATGCCTTATAGACACAAGCAAGCTTAATCAAAGTAAAAGACAACATGAACTGCATATGAACTGCAGCAAACTGAACATTATACACCAATAATATTGACGAACACTGGGATCGACTAAAACATTGTCTTCTGGAACCATGTAAAGAAATACTATTCTGCATGGATAAAAGAGGAATAGGTAAATGACGAGATGCTTATTATGATCAAACAATCGAGGCAATGTAAGAACAAAGATAACAATAAATACAGGGAGATTAACCACGAGATCAGGAAGATGATAAATGAGACAAAAGGCAACTAGTTTGAAGGAAATGCAGTCATCTAGGATCTTAAAAAAACATACGGTCTATAATATTTAATCTACACAAGAAAATTAAATAAATGGTACGACTAAGAAACCCAAATCTCACTGGTGCACTTCTGGATAGACACGGTATTACTATAACACAGACGGACGAGAAAGTACAACGATAGGCAGAATACATCGACGAACAGTTTGATGATGAAAGAGGGGACCTGGAACACATAGAACTTAATTCAGAAGAAACAGGTCCAGACATTACAAAAGAAGAAATATTACATACATCAAAAACAATGAAGAGTAACAAAATCCCTGGACTTACCTAAATTCTAAAAATCATAGATAAGAAGCACATTGATGTCTTAGTGACACTCTTGAAGTAAATATATAGCTAAGGCGTATTACCCAAAAACTAGTTAAGGTCGTGTTATCTTTATTTGCCTTCCCAAAAAGAAAAACGCAAGAAAATGCACCCATATGCTAAAGTTATTACTAAAAGTCATCCATAATCGAATTTATCATAAAGTGGACATAAACATTAAAGATATACAATTTGGGTTTCGCACAGACCAAGAAAGGTGTGAAGGTATTTTTTCACTGGATGTACTAATAAAAGGTGCCTGGACGTCAGTCAAGATATCTACTTGTTTTATCGACTATAATACAGCATTCGATAAAGTACAACATCAACAATTCATGAATGTCCTGAAATTAAAGAAGATAGATAGGTACAATGGTCTCAGGATCATATTGAATTTATACTATAAGCTGCGAGCAAATTACATATTAAGAACAGTTGTCAGAGGAAATTAAATTAGACATGGGGTTGTAATGATATGATGCCCACAGCTGGCGATCGGCCGGTTGACCGTAGATGATCGAAGGAGTATCAATGTTGGCGCATTCCTTCTACATACCCCACTAAGACCCCACTAAGACGAGGAGGAGAATCATAAAATCAGTTATTCTTGACGTGTTGAATTAAGAATAGCTCAATGGCAGATATGCGGCGGGTTGAGCCGGTACTTTGCCCAGGTGGGCGCCTGAGTATTGACGTGGCGTTCCACCGGAACCGTTACCACAGTGAATTGTAGTGACAATGGACGGGTGACAGTGTGTCGCTGTTTAATGTTATCGCATTGGATTAAAATGCGATGCCAATGCGATGGCTCCGAGTCTGAATGTGTAGATAGGATGATTCCGTGTAGTGAGATTGTATTGTATCTTTTTAATATTACTATTATGTTTAGATGAGAGTATTAAGTATAATGTTATTTTTCCTTTGCAGAAGATAGAATTATATTTTATTTTATTTGTTTTAAACTGTATATAATTATCTTAAATATATTTACTTTGTTTTTAACCTGTGTTTTACTGAGTCTGTCGTCCTGAAAGAGCTGCCCGTTACAGGGTGACACAGGGATGCGTATTGTCGCCAATTCTTTTTAATATCTACTCAAAACAGATCCTAAAACAGCTATTGAGCGCGAAACAGCTAGAAAGATGAATGGAGTCCTCCTTAACAACATTAGATAGTCAGCTTAACCGAAAATATTGGACCACAATATAGAAATATGAACAAAATACGGTCTAAAAATGAACGTCAAGCAGACAAAATTTTTGAGAATATTGAAAACTCAAAGAAATAACGAGAATCTTGTAATAAACGGAACCAATGTCGGACGAGTTGACAAATATCCGTATTGTGGAAAAGAATTAACTTCACAAATGATTACTTCCGAAATCAAAATAAGAGTAGAAAAGGTTAGTGCAAATTTCAACGAAATGAGAAGAGTGCTCTGCATAAGAGATTTAAAGTTAAAGCTAAGAGTTAGGTTGACGAGCTGCTACGTTTTGACTTTATTCTGTGGAGTGGAAGCTTGGACCTTGAATGTGACATCAATGGAAAAATAGAATCATTAGAGTTGAGGGTGTATAGAAAATATCTGAAAATCTCGTGGACATAACAAGTCATAAACAAAGAGGTTCTAAGGAGGATGAATAAAGAAATGGAAATCTTGAATACAATCAAAATAAAAAAATTGGAATATCTCGGACCTATTACACGTGGGGAGAGATAACTTGTTCTAACTGATTATAAAGGGAAATATCCAAGATAGAGAAACATAGGGAGAAATAGAATATCTTGGCTGCGCAACCTGAGATAATGGTACGGATGTACATCAAATGAACTTTTCAGAGCAGGCTTCTCTAAGTCCGAATAGCTATAATAACCTCCGTCTCGGAGATGTCTTTTGAAGAAGAATTTTAAATAGTCGAGCATTGTACTTATACTTACTGGTGGTATAGAATTTGCTTCCAGCGTTCTATAAAGAGTACTGGATGCAATTTCGCCTTGGCAAGGACTAGTTTCATTTTGAGGTAAGCACTGCACCTTTTTGTCGTCGAATATTAATCCATCGGGACAGCTCAATACCAGTACTTTAAAGTCATGTCCATTTTTGCTCGTAGTACATTGGTAGAACAAGTTGCAGTATCTTGGGTGTCTTCGGAACCCAGTTGGGCAGACTAACGTTAATTGATTGCCCTCGATTTCGCCGATGGGGCATGGTTTCGTTACAGTGCTTACTGGGGCTTCAGTTGCTGGTGTGATTGCTGGTTCGACGGGTTGTTCGGGTCCGTTGGTGACACTGACAATTTCTGGCGGTTCGATGGTGTAAATTGGACCCTAAAAATGATGTGAGTTTAAATCGTATATATGAATTTAAATATATAATCATACTAGTAGAACATCAGAGAATAAGAATGTTGATTACTGAATATTAAAATACACTTCCCCAGGAAATTAACGCCATGTTATTCTTATAATATAACGCATTATTCTTTAAAAATATCGCTGTAATAATGTTGTTGCTAGACAGGTAAATGTTATTGAATACCGGATGTAACAATCATACCTACTGTGCTTTTTCTTAAAAAGTTAGGAATACCCTGTGGATATTCTAGCATTTATAATATATTGAAATTAAAACTTAATTGTAGCCTTACTAGGCGCTCACAACGAGGCACCGACCCTCGCTCCATAGTATCGCTCGTACCATAGTATCGATCGCCAGACAAAATAAATTCATTATTTTAAATGACAGCGTTCACGAATATGAAGAGTACGATACTATGCTCTAGGCAAGGATAAGACGCAATGGTCTCCGTTATAAACGTACCCTTAAGCTTTCTTAACATTTTGTTTGTTGATTCATTTGCTTATCTTCGATAATAAAAGAGATAGTGTACTGGCAGTGAGGTTTGCTATTTGGTCTTGATAAATTATCATTCCAAATCTTGAGAGCTACTGTTTCTACCTCTTGTAACGTTCTAGTAGGTGGCAAACGCTGTCCTAGTCTTCTGCCAATTATATGCCACAAATGTTCGGTCGGGTTAAGATCTGAACTATGTGGTAGCCAATTTAAAGTCCGAAGATTTACCTGTTGTAAATATTAGGTACATTTCGTGCAACGTGAGGTCCTGCATTATCGAGCATTACGACAAAATTCTTACCAATATAAAGAGAGAAAGGCACAACATGCTCAGATAAAATATCGGTTGGGTACCTTTCACTGTTTTAAGAACTTCCACGTAAAGGAACAAGATATGACCGTGTTGTTAAAGAAATCCCTCCCCAAACGTTGCACTGGGCATAACGCTCATTTGGTCTCGGATTATTCTTAAACGTCGATCGGTGCTATAGGGGCAAAATCTCGATTCATTTGTAAACGGAACATTTTTTCAGTCGTCATTATTCCAGTTTACGTGTGCTCTGGCAAATTGCAATCTAGCTCTGCGGTGGTTTGCAGTTGGGCCTGTAGCTGGTCTTCGAATACGCATGTCATGCTCTACAAGACATCTCCTCACGGTATCGATGCTGGGTTGGATATTATGAACCACACCAAGTGTTGCTAAAAGATACCTTGACGTGGAAAATCGTTCTCTTAAACCCATAATCTAATAAAACGGTCTTGAACGACCGTAGTAACTCGAGGTCTACCTTATCCGGGGCGTTTTCTGTAGTCGTTCATTTTTCTAAAGCGTTGAAAGATATGGGAAAGTGATGTATGTTAAACTCCCAACCTCCGACCGATAACATGGTAGCTAAGTCCCATGGTACCTATGAAACACGCTCAACGTCCCACCGTTTAAATATTTGAAATTTCGACCCAGTAATACTTTCGCTACGCCCTGTATATCGATCTTCCGCATAGGCAGAGTATGGCGTTTTTCAATTCTCACGGGATTTGGATGCTTTGTTTCGTTGTTCTTACAATTCTTCGAAAATTGGTGTACAAAGGTGCCCCAAATTGTTTATATCCTACAAAATTGTAAACGGAATATTTTTCAAAGAGGTTCCACGTTAAGTAGGGACTCAGTAAAAGGTTTTTATGATATTTACAGTTTTGGTTTGTCGGTTATATGTTCGTCGGTATATCCAAATAGCTACAGGAAGAACCCCTGCTATGCTGTTAGGCTGTTGCAGTCTAGAAGATGAAAGATTTTTATGACTTTCTCAGACACAAATTTATTGAGGGTGTATTGCAACCGGAAGGCTCAACCTAAAATAAGCCGATGCCTTTAGTAATATTGGTTCTCAAAACTAACTGTAATATTGTATAAGTCATCGCATTTCGTGTAAACTCGAGGGATTTTGTTATTGCGAAGTTTAAGTAATTGTAATTGGTTGAGGGTAAAACCATCATGGCGTTCGAGGGATGTCTTGAGAGTTTTTCTGACCATTTGATTGGTAGAGAAATATCTGGTATGATTCCTATTGGTCTAAGTAGGAAGTCACTTTTTTTTGGGAGAGGAACCCAAGTTTTAGAAGGATCGAGTTAGCGGTCCTAGAAAGCAGTTCCGTATAAGCTATCATCATGTTCAGTTGAGTTCCACCAGGGCCACCATCGAGTTAAGTTGAGTTTTGGTTCCCTTAGGGCCATCGTCATGGAGTTGAGTTCCATTAAGTGTTTCGGAATGTAGTTTTCCAGTTTCCCAGCCGGCTAGGTTAATTCCAGCCCGGTGAATGTGATGGTGTATCGTGAACTCCGGCGATTTTCCCGCTGTTTCTAAGCAAATCGTCGTTATCATTTTATACCAATGTTGGTATCCACTAATTTCTTTTAAGCAGTCAGAACCAGAAGTAGGAGAGAAGAGTTTCAATTTTCTCATTACTATGTTTAACAGTGCAGTTAAAACATGTAGTATGCTCACATATTTTATTTTGGTCAAAGTTAATGAACTTTCAATAATCATGTTCGAGTCTAACTAAATAATTTTATTCGAGTAAAAGTAAATTTGATCCAATTTAACGAACTTTTAAACTATTTATCTTCAAGTGAAAGCTGAATTTTTCTATAATAATGTTTGTTTATAAACAATGTACTGTTTGCTGTTTGCTGTAATTAACGACAGTGAAGTAAGTGTTTCGCGAGTGCAATAGCGCCTTGGACTTTCCAATCAAGCTACGAGGAAGAAGCCAGGACACTAATTGTTAAGGTATAATTTTTATATTTGTAAAACTGTTCGTTTCATCTTTGATTAATTGGTAATCTGGTCTCTAATTATAACAGAGAGATCAGAGATTAATTTTTTTGTTTTTAATAAATAATGTTTGATTTTCAACATATAATTTATTTTCTTCCCTTCTCTCTTGAATCGTAAGAACGATAAAACATTGACTGAGTATATAATTTTGAGTATAAAGTAAAGGAGGTAAGTTACATTATAACATTTTGTATATTATGTATATCATTTTATTTGACTATGTTTTTTTATTTTATTTTAATTTATCTTTCTTTGTTTTATTTCTATTTTTTTTGTATAAAGTTTGGTTTCCCTTAGGTAACCAATGGCGCCCAATATTTTATTTTTTGTATTTTTCTTTATTTTTTATTTCACATCCTTATTTCGATTTTTCTATCTTTCTAATTTTTCTAAGCTAATAAGAATATATCATAACATCTATTAAAGAATCCACTCCCTAAAATCTCTGAGACAGTAGCAACCGAGGTACTTAATAACTTATGTAGCACGAATTTTGTCCAATTCTTAATTAGTCATGTTTCATAAAACAACAGGGGCTATCTTTTGTCTTACATTAAAATGGCCCCATATGACTTCCATTCTTTGTCGTGTTTCATCAAATGGCTTCCATGCGTGGGGATGTTTCATAAAAATAACCGTGCTACACCTATAAATTCGAGACCTCAAAATATCCATTTTTTAGATGGTGCGTTAATTTCTTGGAGAAGTGTAACTACATTGGCAAAATATGTAATCTTAAAGTAAATATCTAATCTGAACGATCCAATCTAATATGATCTAATAATACCTCTGTAACTGTAGGTTCTGAAGGAACAGTAGCAGAATAACATCTTCCTGTTACAGCCCATGGATAATTGCAGGTGATGCTATTGGGATCCCATACGGTGTCTTTACCACAAGAAAATTCGTACCTTATGAATCCATATGTATGTCCTTTTGAAACACATCTGAAATAATTTTAATTGTATTATTTATTACGTATTAAAACTAGTACAAATACAGTTTTTTTTAGATAAATAATGGTGGATTCAGTGGTCATACGGAATGTTCAAAAATTTACATAGACACAGTATAACAAGACAGTGGACACTCAGGTATTTTTTAATTCTTTATTTTGTAACTATAACTTACCTATAAAATTTCCTGCAATCGTTTGGATCTCCTAAAAAGCCTTCTTGAGTACAAGTACTTCCTACTCCACTAGAAACATTTGGTTGGTTAGATGATCCCTATAAATTATACAAACTATTACTTAAAACTACTATTTAAAACATACATTATAAAAAAAGCAATAAAACAACGAAGATTTCTTACGTTTGTAATGAATCCAGGAAAATGACAAATAAGTGCTTTATACAGTGAGGACGTTTGAGTTGGAATAAATTCATTATCTCGAGAATGGGCGAATTTGTAGAGAAATCCTGAGACAGGTTGATTTTTATTTTTAAATTGTGACTTTTTGGCATATATATCATATGTGTGACGTCATTCGTCTGGGCGTGATGACGTAATCGACGATTTTTTTTAAATGAGAGTAGGGGTTGTGTGATAGCTCATTTGAAAGGTTATTTAATTCTCTATTCAGTAATATAAACATTAACATCAATATTTATACAGGGTGTCAAAAAAATAATTTTGAATTAAATTAATTGAGACAAAAAGAAAAATGTATGTAATTCATTTAATTCAAAATACATTTTAGTGCTGTCAGAAAACCGAAAGCAACGTTTATTTGTGAAATAAACATTGTTATCTGTTTTCTGACAGCAGTAAAATGTATTTTGAATTAAATAAATTTAATCAAAAAATTTTTTTGGCCACCGTATATAAATAATTAGGTTATTGTTTATATTACTGAATAGAGAATTGAATAACTTTCAAATGAGCTATCACACAACCCCTACTGTCATTTAAAAAAAAATATCGATTACGTCATCACGCCCAGATGGATGATGTCACTAGTATGATATATATGCCAAAAAGTCATAATTCAAAAATAAAAAACGACCTGTCTCAGGATTTCTCTCAAAATTCACCCATTCTCGAGATAATAAATTTATTCCCACTCAAACGTCCTCACTGTATAATTTGCAAAGCAAACAGACGATAAATGAACTGACATATGACATGAGGAATCTAAAAATTGTATTCCATAACACGTCTACTTATCTAGGCAAAAACCCATAGCCAACTGATTTCTAGTACTCATATTGCGTGACTAAACGAAAAATACGAAAGATAGTTAAGATCGAATTACAATACAGAGCACCACCATTCAAGCTCTCTCTTTAGAGAGCCATGAAATGCCATGAAAAAGATCTACCAAGCCAAACAATGAAATTAACAAACAAAAGATTATTCACTTAGGGTTTTGCGCTATCTTTGGCTATACCGAAACTTTATATGGTCTGTAAAATCTCTCTTACATCATTTATCACCATCATCAACCTGTATGCCTCCACTGCTGGACATAGATCTCTATCAGCTCTTTCCATTTGTCTCTGTCTTATGCGGCTTGCAACCAGTTACTTCTAACACGCTTCACAACGTCATGCGTCAGTCCTTCTGGTTGGTGGGCGTCCTCTGCTCCCGTAGTCCTTCTTGTCTTGGCCTTCACTCGACAATACCTTTTGTCTACCGGTTTTCTGATGATCCGACAATTCCCAATTGCATTTTCTTCTTCTTTATGTGCCGTGCTTATTTTCAAGCGTTGGCTATCATCGTATCAACAAGCTCATGAAATGTTTCTCTGTCGGCAGCTATATGAAACAATTCCTCGACCGTTCGACCTGTTCATTGTCTAATGTTACGCAGCCAGGACAGTTGTTTCCTTCCTTTCTTCTTCTTAAGATGCCTCTCCGTTTCGGATGTTGGCGATCAGCTTGGCTATCCTAACTTTGCTTGCTGCTATTCTGAATAGTCCGGTTTCCAGTCCACTTTCTCAGGTTTTGAAGCCAAGTTATTCTTCTTCTCTCTGGTTCTCTCTTTCCAAATACCTTACCTTGAAGAATGAGTTACAACAAGCCATATCTCTGTTCATTCCTCACAACATGGCAAAGATATTCTAGTTTGCGCTCTTTGATTGTGTTAGTAATCTCGCATTCCTTGCCTATTCTACGTAGAACCTCAACATTAGTCACACGATCCATCCACGAAATTCTCAAAATGCGCCTGTAACACCACATCTCGAATGCCTCGAGTTTTGTCAAAGAAGCCTCGGAAAGTATCCAGGCCTCTACTCCGTATTATAACGTAGAAAATACATAGCATCTGATGATAGAGATTTTGGTAGCAAGAGGTAAATCGTGGCTTCTGAAAAGAGACTTCATCATTATGAACGCTGATCTCGCTTTTCCTATGCGTTGTTTTATTTCACTTGAGTGGTCCCACTGGCTGTTTATGTTGGTGCCAAGGTATGTGTAGCTGTCGGCCCTGTCAATTAGTTGTTGGTTAACCAAAAGCTGTGTATTTAATATTTCGCGGTTACTGACTACCATGTATGTACTTTGTTTTTTTCGTATTGAGATTAAGTCCGTATTCTCTACTTATATCTGATATGCGCGACATTATTCTTTGCAAACCATCTAGACTAGCGTTGCCAGGTGTCCCGATTTGCGCGGGACGTCCCGATTTTCAGGGGTCTGGAGACGCGTACCGATTTGTACCTGATCGGGACACTAAATGTCCCGATTTTCACCCACGAAAACCAATTTCAGGACTTGCAGTAAATTTTATAACTATGTTATAAAAACAAGGCACTCCTAAACGCGGCAAAATCGAATGAAAAATATAATTTTAATAAAACATAAATAATTTACTTAATCTACGATTTTTTTTGTAATTTCGTCTGATTATTATTATTATTATTATTATGTAGGATTAAATGCAGATTATAGAAACACCTTGTAGTCCAGTAAATGAACGGAAAATACGGCGATACCGTGTAATTTTCAGGATCAACTCCGAACTGCATGAAAATTTGGACGGTTTGTGTCGTTGGTTGCTTTTACTCGGGGGGTGACAGTCACCCCTAGTTGTGGGTGAAAAACCGCGCGTTTAAATAAGTCCGGAGATGGATAAATTGACTAATTCTAAGAAATTTTAGTTCTATAGAATTAATTTTAACTTAGTTAATACTTTTCGAGTTATTTACGATTGAAAATGTTTATTTTTAGAAAAAAAAATTACGTTTTCAGGCGATTTTCACAAATAACTCAAAAATTAAGTATACTTTGATCGAAAAAAATATTCTTAGCCAAAATGTAGCATAATATAAAAAAATGGAAAAAATTGTGAACTCATAAAGTCTATAGACCCAGCAAAAGAAAAGTTGTAGCTCATGAAAAATATGTTCTTATTCATCAAATTCCAAATCAAATATTTCAACGTGAAACAACCAAGAAATGAAGCACTTTTCGGGAAAAACCAATTAAAACTTTTTTAGTAAAGCTTTATTTTTATGTTTTAAAAAAGTTTCTAGCATCAAAACTAAGCGCGTTATGCTCAAAATCAAGTTGACGCCTTTTTTTTGGTAAAAAAAATCGTGAAAATCTCCACCTACTTAGCACCCCAAATTAAATTAATCGTTACCCCTTTACAAACAATTTACTTTACTTATGTATTTTTAACATGATTGAAAGGGCCTGAACGAGTCACTAATCACGAGTGTATGCAAAATAAGAACAGCCATATTTGAACCAATTTTTGTCTTACAGAAAAACAAAATGAATATATCATACATATTTATAAAAGCAAAACCTACTTACTTTTTACTCCTTAAGATTATTACCCCTAATACTTCTTAAGTTATTTTGAAAAAATTGCATTGTCCAATATTTTAGGATTTTTCTTTGCTATAAAAACAATTTTTTTCAAAACTAAGCACTCCCAACCAGTAAACCTTACAGGTCGTATAAATAATACACATATAAAGTAAATGGTAAAGCGGTAACGATTAATTTTATTTACGGTGCTAAATAGGGGGAGATTTTCACGATTTTTTTTTTACCAAAAAAAGGGGCCAACTTTATTTTGAGCGTAACTCGCTTAGTTTTAATGCTTACTCGCTTTAAAGAGACTTTTATATAAAACAAAATTAAAGATTTTTTTACACTTTAAAAAATTTTAATAGGTTTTGCCCGAAAATTGCTTAATTTTTTGGTTATTTGAAGAATAAGAACGTATTTTTGATGAGCTACAACTTTGCTTTTACTGGTTGTATAGACTTTCTGAACATACAATTTTTTTGCTTTTTTAAAAGCTACATTTTTACTAAGAATATTTTCTTCGATAAAATTATTCGAAAAGTATTGACTTAGTTTAAAAATTATATAGAACAAAAGTTTTTTAGAGTTAGTCAGTTGATCCATTTTGGGACTTAATTTAAACGCGCGTTTTTTTACCCCCGAGGAGGGGGTAACTGTCACCCCCAAGTAAAATCAACCAATGGTACAAGTTTAACTTTGAAATAGACAGTAAGTAGAACCTAAAATCAGATTTTCATGCAATTCAGCGTTGATTGTGAAAATTACACTCCAAAACGGTCATTTACTGAACTATTGTTGTTTATTTGTCCCGATCTACAACCCTAAATCCCGATTTGTTTTTGCTTATGTACCGATTAAGAACAAATCGGACCTGGCAACACTAATCTAGACTGTCTGCAAAAACTACAGCGTCGTCAGCATATCTAATGTTGTTCAGACGCACTCCATTGACTAATACGCCTTCCTGTAGTTCTCCCAGCGCTGGTTCGAAGATACATTCAGAGTATATATTAAACAGCACCGGGGACAGGATGCATCCTTGCCTCAATCCTCTATCTATGGAGACTGCCTCTGTCAATTGGTAATCCACTTTAATATTGGCAGTTTGGTTGTAATACAAATTATATATGATTCTCAAGTCTCTATCATCTACTCCCGCTTCTTTCAACATGTTTATGAGTTTATCATATTATACTCTATCAAACGCCTTTTTGTAGTCGATAAAACAAATATACACGTCACAGTCAACATCCCTGCATCTTTGCATAAGCACTTGGACAGCGAATAGAGCCTCTCGGGTGCCTAAGGCATCGCGGAATCCAAACTGCGTCCATGATACCTGCTCTTCACATTTTTATATATTATCTCTCATTTTATGACCGAAGTATTGAACCTTTCTCATTTTTATGACGTTGATCAACTCTCGCTCTTTGTGCATGGTCTCCAGCAAACGTTCGTTAGATAATCCCGTTCACGGGATTCTGAGCATGCGACGTTAACACCACAACTCGAACGCTTCTAATTTGTTGAGATTCTTCACTTTTGTTAACCAAGTTTCACATCCATAGAACAAAACGGACCAGATGTAGCACTTCAATACTCTTACGCGTGTGGTCAATGACAGACTTCTACTGCACAATACAGAACGCCAGCTAATAAAGCTTTTTCGTGCAAGTTCTATTCTGGTCGAAATTTCCTCATCACTTTCCACCCTGCAGTCAATCCAGCTACCCATATATCTAAAGTGTTCCACTCTTTCCAGGATTTTGTTATCTAATTTTAGTACTGAGTCTTCGATATTATTTTTTTCCGACCACCATCCATTTTATTTTCTTTCCGTTGATTGTTAAGCCCTTTGCAATACATTCGTTGTTTACAGCGTTCAACAGGGTTTGAAGGTCTTCCAGACTCTCTGCCATTATGGCGGTGTCATCTGCGTATCTGATGTTATTAATGATTTCACCACCGATTTTAACACCTTCGCGACGATTATTTAACGCTTCTTCAAAAATTGATTCGGTGTACACATTGAACAATGTCAGTGATATAACACACCCCGTGACCAGACATCTCGTAACGCGACAGTTCGTAACCGGACAATTGGTAACGGACAACTCGTAACAGCGACAGTTCGTAACGGCGACACTTCGTAACGGCGATAGTTCGTAACTATACAAATTCGTAACGGACAATTCGTAACGTCCAAATTGAATTATTCTGTTAATTTTTGTTAACGTCGAAACTAACTGGTATTACAGTTACAATTGAAATTATGTTTATCAATTTAACGAAAAAGTAGGTACCTGGATAAACATGTTTAACACATTTTATATTTCGTGTTTCAGAATATATTAAAAGTCTTTAAACACATACAAACTTTAAATATTTAAATACATACAATTTTTTAACAATATTTTTAAAAGTTTATCGCTCTTATTGTTGCTTAAATTTGCATATACCTACTTAGACAAAGGAATAATGAAGTAATTCGTGAAATCTTTAAGCCGCCAACCGTCTTTAGACATTCCTAACTTTCTAAGTAAACATTTTTCTAAGTAAAGTATTTTTTTAATAATTTTTATTTGCGTGTTTAAATACTTTATTATAATGTTGAATATTTCATATTCTGAAACTCAAAATATGAAATGCCTTAAAATGTTTATCCTGATACTGATTCGCTAAATTGATAAACATAATTTTATTTATAACTGTAATAACAGTAGTTTCCACGTTAACAAAAGTAAACAGCATAATTCAATTTGGACGTTACGAATTGTCCGTTACGAACTTGTATACCTAGTTACCAACTGTCGCCGTTACGAAGTGTCGCCGTTACGAACTGTTACTGTTACGAATTGTCCGTTACCAATTTTCCGGTTACGAACTGTCGCGTTACGAGATGTCATGGAACCAACACATTCCTGTCTGACACCAGGCATAATAGAAACTTTGGCTGAAACTTCTTGGTCCAACTTAATACAAGCGGTCTGATTGTAGTAAACAATTTTTGAGCAATCTAATGTCGTACTTGTCCAGACCAACGAATTCCATTTTAGCGATGCAATTTTTTCGATAGCGTCAAGTTTTTGTTCTACTACGTATTTCTTCCTTTGGGATTCGGTCTTTCAGAGAGACTCCCAACATCTGGTGCTACATAGCCCTCTTAGTCCGCCAATCTTGTTCACTAACTTTTTGTGAGTGTTGATGGGTAACACACACTGGTCAAAGATTTTTCTTTTAAAAATAAAAATGTATACCATTTTTTTATTCAGTTGCAATGCGAAGGAAAACAATCTTATCTTTCACTTAAAATACGGAGCGCAGTCCAGCACTCTGAATCGGCGATTTTCGACTCTTATTGGATTCTCATCAGAGAGACGTAGGCCTGCTGCTCCATACTCCAAGTGACCAACAACGAGAGTTTATCCCCCACACCGCAACTGACATCAATGGATTAGGTGACTAGCGTCATCTGGCAATTGAAAGGTAAAGTTTTCAATCTTAATAGCGACATTAATAATATTGAAAAATATTAAAAATATGACTTAAAGAATTTTAAATTGAAAACTTATTGGTCCATTTCCCTGGTAACACCTCCAAGGCTTCTACAATATGCAAGCCAAATGGATGCTGCAGTGAAGACAAAAGGGAAGGAATTCTACACTATGCAATTCACAACCCCCGTCTGCAGCTTGGTAAAGTTCCAACGGAAACTGGACCTAGTTACTTTATAGGCGTAATACTAATATAAAAATAAAAATGTATACCATGTTTATTCATTTGCAATACGAAGGCAAAACAATCTTATTTTTCACTTAGAATACGGAGCGCAGGCCAGCACCCTGAATCGACGATTTTCGACTCATATTGGAGTCTCATCGGAGAGATGTTGGCCTGCTGCTCCATACTCGAAGTGACCAACAACGAGAGTTTATCCCCCACACCGCAACTGACGTGAATGGATTAGGTGACTAGCGTCATCTGGCAATTGAAAGGTAAACTCTGTAAATTCTATGTTGCACTTTCATGCTGTATCTGAAGTTGATATATTAAATGTTTTAAAGACTATTAAAACTAAAGCTATTGGACATGATGGCATAAATATACTAACCTTAAATTTATGTATACCATTTCTGTTGCCATATATAACTCATATTATTAATTATTGCTTAATACACTCGGTTTTTCCTGACAGTTGGAAAAAGTCATTTGTTACTCCATTACCCAAAACAAATAATCCGGAAACATTACAGCAGTTACGACCAATAAGTATTTTGCCAACTTTGTCAAAAATTTTGGAAAAAATTATAAATTTACAACTATTATCTCATTTAAATAAAAATGCCATTGTACCTTCGATACAATCTGGGTTTAAAACGGGACATAGTTGTACTTCTGCGTTACTAAAGATTACAGATGACATCATTACTGCCACTGACCGGGGTAAATTAACAATATTATTTCTGTTCGACTACTCGAAAGCTTTCGATACGTTAAACCATAGTTTACTTTTTTCAATACTAGCATATAGTGGTCTGGGTAACAAAGCCATAGATCTTTTTAAGTCTTACCTTTATAACAGATCTCAAGCAGTTAAATGCAATGAAAATATATCAAGTTTTTTACCTGTAAGAACAGGTGTACCGCAAGGTTCTATTTTAGGCCCTATTCTTTTTTCCGTTTATACTTCTAATTTTTCAAATGCTTTCGTATCCTGTTCGCAGCATTACTACGCTGATGACACCCAGTTATATATCTTTTTACCCATCTGAGGCTCAACAGGTTACAAGTGCAATAAACTTTGACTTAAACAATCTTCAAACTTTTTCTACAAATCATTGCCTACATTTGAATGCATCCAAAACAAATGCCATTATTTTTGGAAATAAAGGAAATGCACAACTTTTTGAACAGAATTTATATCATATCAATAGTATATCATTAAATGGGCATAATATTACATTTAATAATAAAGTTAAAAACTTGGGAGTATGATTGGACCAAAAACTGAGATTTACTCATCATATTAGTGTATGTTTACAAAGGACATATGCGGCTTTAAAGCTTATATTTAAATCTAGATATGTTTTGAACAGGCCAATTAAGTCAATGTTATGTGATACACTAGTTTTATCGAAATTAAACTACTGTGACATTGTATATAACTCTTGTCTTGATTACTTTGATACCAACAGAATACAAAAATTACAAAAGTCATGTCTTAGACTAATTTATGGTATTCGGAAGCATCAGCCAATTAGGCATACTCTTAATACATCTAAATGGCTTAATATGAAAAATCGTAGAGAGATGCACGCAGTTATGTTTTATGTCAAATTGCTAAAAGAAAAATCTCCTCCATATGTTTATTATAAAATTAGATATAGAACAGACATACACACACTTAATTTAAGACATAAACATGCATTGTCATTGCCCAGGCATAACACACAATTATTTAAAAGAAGCTTTTCCTGTAACATTGCTTGCTGTATCAATGATTTACCCTTCGATTATCGGCAATTATCCACAAACAAACTTAAAAAGACACTATTCGACCACTACTTTTCTACACAATCTTAGTTTTCTCATGGTGAAAACATTTTATTTGTAATGTTTGGTACTTTATTAGGTAAATTGTAAAGTGGTACAAGTGGTAAGTTGTAAAGTTGTGTAGATATTATAATGTTAATTTTTTTATGTTTTTATAGTGATACCTATTTGTAATTTGAATCTTCAAGTTTTATTCTGTACACCATCTACAACTTTTAGGGGTTAGGTGGAAGAGCAGACGTACGTTGACTGCTAAAGCTTCTCTGTAAAAAATATATTGTTAAAAGTAACGTACGAACTGAATCTCGCCCCAAATTTATTTTCTGTTATTTTTGTATCTTTTTTTGGAAGACATTAATAAAGACATTTCCTGTGGGAGACATTTATTATTATTATCCAGATTTAGCCATACGGCTCACACTCCCTCTAAGGGGAAAATTGACTCATCCCAGATACCTACGGTATCAAAAGGATTGAGCTCTGGTGGGACTCTTTCCGTGTTATCGAGCCCTAGGTGACTTGGAATGCAGGTGTATCTCCCAGAAATTTTCGTACTCATCTGGCCGTCGCGAGTAGTACAGCTTTCTGCATGGTCTTATAAAGATGTTCAATCAGACCCAGCTTTTTTATGCTTTCGAGGAGGGTCTTCGGAATGACTCCAGTAGTAGACATAATAATCGGTATCGTCTGGGTACTTTGCATTCTCCATTGCCTTCGTATTTGAATTTCTAGATCTCTGTACTTAGCGATCTTTTCAGTAAATTTACTACGTAGATTATTGTTGTTAGGTATCGCCACATCAATTAGTGTTGTTTGTCTTGTTAATTTATTAACTAGTACGAGATCTGGTCTATTATGTGCCACTGTTTGGTCTGTGAGCACAGTGCGGTCCCAGTATAGCTTGTAGTTGCCATCCTCAAGCATACTCTCAGGGACGTATTGATAATACGGGAGATGGTCTGTTTGGAGAAGTCCCAGCTTGATAGCTATCTCTTGATGAAGGATTTTTCCCACTGCGTCATGCCGTTCCTTGTATTCAGTTGCAGCAAATGCCTGGCAGCCCCTGTAAGATGTTGGATGGTTTCTTGGGCTTGACATCCATATCGGCATCTGTCGTTCTGAACCTGAGGGTCTTTGATGATATATTTCAGGTAATTTCTGGTTGGTATAACCTGATCCTGAATGGCCAGTAATGAACCCTCCGTCTCAGTGAACATCTTTCCTGATGTCAACCAGTAGTTCGACGCTATATTGTCGACATAATCTTGGCTAACCTCATTGGGATGTCGCCCGTGCAGAGGTTTACCCATCCAGGCGCGCACTTTTTCGTCCTTAGTAAGGTGGTTTATGCGCATTTCTGGTTCCCTCAGTTTGATCGGTGTTGTGTCATCTACTGCGCAGATACCGCGATTAGTGTAGATGTCTCAGCCTGCATCTGAAAATAAGTTCTTAAATTAGCAATTTGTTTATCTAATTGTTCACCTATATCCATAAGTCCTCTTCCTCCTAGATTCCGTGGTAATGTTGTTCTTTCTACTGCACTTTTAGGATGGTGTTTTTTTGCCTTTGTGAGGTGTGTTCGTACTTTTCGCTGAAGAGCTTCTATATCTGTTTTTGTCCACTTAACAATACCAAATGAGTAGCTAAGCGCGGAACATGCGTAGGTGTTTAGTGCCTTAAACAAATTTCTACTGTTAAGGTGTGAGCGAAGCAGCTGTTTTACCCTTCGTATAAACTCAGTAGTTATCTCTGTTTTCATTTGTTTTATTATTGGTTATTATTATTATTATTATTATTATTATTAAGTTTTCAATCCTAAGTCCTAGTCAAATGGACCAATAAGTTTTCAATTTAAAAAACTTTTAGTAATATTTTTAATATTTTTTAATATTATTAATGTCGCTATTATGATTGAAAACTTTACCTTTCAATTGCCAGATGACGCTAGTCACCTAATCCATTCACGTCAGTTGCGGTGTGGGGGATAAACTCTCGTTGTTGGTCACTTGGAGTATGGAACAGCAGGCTTACGTCTCTCCGATGAGACTCCAATAAGACTCGAAAATCGTCGATTCAGAGTGCTGGACTGCGCTCCAAATTCTAAGTGAAAAATAAGATTGTTTTGCCTTCGCATTGCAACTGAATAAAAATGGTATACATTTTTATTTTTATATTAGTATTACTCCTATAGAGTAACTAGGTCCATTTTCCGTTGGAACTTTACCAAGCTGCAGACGGGGGTTGTGAATTGCATAGTGTAGAATTCCTTCCCTTTTGTCTTCACTGCAGCATCCATCTGGCTTGCATATTGTAGAAGCCTTGAAGGTGCCACCAGGGAAATAGACCAATATGTAGGTTTTCAATTTAAAAATCTTTTAGTAATATTTTTAATATTTTTCAATATTAATAATGTCGCTGTTAGGATTGAAAATTTTTTTCTTTTAATTCAGATGGGTAGTTACGATTTAAATACAGATATCCTCCAGATATATTATCCAGATATCCAGATTATTCAGATATACAGAAAGATAGCTACACTAATAACACCATATAGACAGCAGAACAACATAAAAAATTCGATCATATTGAGATTACAGCCTTCAAACACTAACAAAGAGAACTGAAAACGTAATTGGACGAATCTTTTAACGTTAAGTGAACACAGGACCAATATCAAGAAATGAACACTCACTCCCTCAGTCTGTTTCTATCTGCCACTCTTTGTCTCACATTGTCTCTTTGTCACCCGTGTTGAGCTGGCCCCCCCACTTGCAAAAATTAAAAAACAAATAGCCCTGATTTATGAGCTATTTATGAGCTCTCATATTTCGCAAACTAAAAATTTTGAGCTCGTTTCACTGAGCAGGAATTTAATACCCTCGTGGGGGGCCTCCCCCACTACTTAAAAATAGGAATACTGAATCGGTTTTGCGGCAGAATTACGAGCTATTTATGAGCTCTTGAAATTATATAGTTTCGATTTTTGAGCTCATCCCCTTCACCCCCAAACAACCCTTTAATTGATTTAACTTAAGAGAAAGATGCTGAGAAAACTTAAAATATATCGTATTGCGAATATAATTCCTATAGCTTATATACTCTAAGAATAAACTATTAAATCAAGAGCATTTCGATTATTTAGCTACAACCCCTTCGCCAGAAAACCACCCTATCTTCCCGGCTTAAGAGAAAGTTGTACTTAAAATGCATTAAACTAATTATTTGGCGACTACATATCATTTAATAATCTATAAGCTTCCAAATTACGCGCATTTAGATCAGTAAATTGCAATTTATTTTGTATAGTGCAGTCACTGAAGGTAAAAATCAACGATTACCTTCAATTTCGGTGAACCTTCATCGATTTTCACGAAAATTGGTCAGTAGTTAGAGGATACGTCAAGAAACAAAGGTGACATGGTACTACCTTGCGCCTTTACCCTGAGGGTGGATACCGCCCCTTCTCGGGGGTGAAAATTATTTTATAAAAAATAACTGCACAAATCAATAAAAGAACAAATTAAAAGCAAAATTTACCATATAAAGTTAATAAAATAAGTCAATACTTTTTAAGTTATTAAAGATCAAAGATTTTAATTATTTGTGAAAAAAATGCATGTTTTGAAGAGGTTTTTTGTAAATCACTGAAAAACTATAAGTTTTTACAAAAAAGTTAATAGTAGTTTAATTCGTATAGCTTATATTCTAAGAATAAACTCTAAAATCACGCGCCTTTCGATTATTGAACTACAACCCCTTCGCAAGAAAACCATCCCATATTCCCGGCTTAAGAGAGGGTTGTACTTAAAATAATTTAAATTAATTATTTGTCGACTATATATTGTTTAATAATTTATGAGCTCGCAAAATATACGCATCTCAATTGTTGAATTGCCATTTTCTTTCTATAGTGCAGTCACTGAAGGTAAAAATCAACTATTACCTTCGATTTCGGTAAATCTCCATTCATTTTCACGAAAATTGGTGAGCGGATTTTGATACTATCAACTTTTTCTGGATCTTATTTTTCATAGGAATTTCTAAGTACTTTGACAAGTATTTAGTACCTAAGTGTTATAAAATGCATCTCTTTTCCGTTATTTAAGCTTGAACCCTTAGATTTCAACAGTAGCGGAAAAAATATACATTTAATTACCAATAACTTACTTTAAATTAACATTAAAGGGTTTTTCAAGTAAGCAATTTATTATATTTTTTATTAGCTTCAATTTTAGTGATGAAAACTTTTTTGTAAAAACTTACAGTTGTTGAGTCATTTATGAAAAATCGCTCTAAAGCATGCATTTTCTTTCCAAAAATTAAAATATTTGATCTTTAATAACTCAAAAAGTATTGATTTATTTTAATCACATTATATAACAAATTTTGCTTACAATTTGTCCCTCTCTCGATTTGTGGGGTTATTTTTAATAAAGTAATTTTCACTCCCGAGAAGGGGTGACATATACCCCAGGCTAAAACCCCAAGTTGTTATTGTCAATTCGTGAAAATAAATGGAGATTTACCGAAATCGAAGGTAATAGTTGATTTTTACCTTCAGTGACTGCACTATAGAAAGAAAATGGCAATTCAATAATTGAGATGCGTATATTTTGCAAGCTCATAAATTATTAAACGATATGTAGTCGCCAAATAATTAATTTAAATTATTTTAAGAACAACTCTCTCTTAAGCCGGGAATATGGGGTCGTTTTCTTGCGAAGGGGTTGTAGCTCTATAATCGAAAGACGCGTGATTTAAGAGTTTATTCTTAGAATATAAGCTATACGAATTAAACTACTATTAACTTTTTTGTAAAAACTTAAAGTTTTTCAGTGATTTACAAAAAACCTTTTCAAAACATGCATTTTTTCACAAATAATTAAAATCTTTGATCTTTAATAACTTAAAAAGTATTGACTTATTTTATTAACTTTATATAATAAATTTTGCTTTTAATTTGTTCTTTTATTGATTTGTGCATTTATTTTTTATAAAATAATTTTCACCCCCGAGAAGGGGCGGTATCCACCCTCAGGGTAAAGGCGCAAGGTGGTACCATGTCACCTTTGTTTCTTGACGTATCCTCTAACTACTGACCAATTTTCGTGAAAATCGATGAAGGTTCACCGAAATTGAAGGTAATCGTTGATTTTTACCTTCAGTGACTGCACTATACAAAATAAATTGCAATTTACTATCTAAATGCGCGTAATTTGGAAGCTTATAAAGTATTAAATGATATGTAGTCGCCAAATAATTAGTTTAATGCATTTTAAGTACAACTTTCTCTTAAGCCGGGAAGATAGGGTGGTTTTCTTGCGAAGGGGTTGTAGCTCAATAATCGAAATGCTCTTGATTTAATAGTTTATTCTTAGAGTATATAAGCTATATGAATTATATCCGCAATACGATATATTTTAAGTTTTCTCAGCATCTTTCTTTTAAGTTAAATTAATTAAAGGGTTGTTTGGGGGTGAAGGGGATGAGCTCAAAAATCGAAACTATATAATTTCAAGAGCTCATAACTAGCTCGTAATTCTGCCGCAAAAACCGATCCAATATTCCTATTTTTAAGTAGTGGGGGGGGGGCTGACTCAGCCCCCCCCCACTAGGGTATTAAATTCCTGCTCAGTGGAACGAACTCAAAATTTTTAGTTTGCGGAATATGAGAGCTCATAAATAGCTCATAATTCAGGGCTATTTGTTTTTTAATTTTTGCAAGTGGGGGGGGGGCAGCTCAACACGGGTCTCTTTGTCGCTCTCTCATTTACCATTCATGTCTAAAAATACAATTGTATTGATCTAAAATAATTAGTGACTTACTTGTTGGTTATTTCCTTGATTGTTGTTTTGATTTGTTCCACTACCGGTATTTTGTTGATTATTTCCATTCGATCCAGTCCCTTGTTGATTGTTGTTTTGATTCGAACCATCACCAACGTTTTGTTGGTTATTATTATTCGATCCGCTACCTTGTTGATTATTTTGTTGACTGGAATTATCACCTGTGTTTTGTTGATTGTTGTGGTTAGAACCACTTCCACTTTGATTATTTTGTTGGTTGGATCCGTCGCCTGCATTTTGTTGATTGTTTTGATTTGATCCGTTAGTCTGTTGATTATTGTTTTGGTTTGATCCGTCACCTACGTTTTGTTGGTTGTTACTATTACTGGATCCACCGCCTTGATTATTCTGCTGATTGGAATTATTTCCGGCATTTTGTTGATTGTTTTGATTTGATCCATCACCTACATTCTGTTGGTTATTACCATTGGATGTGCCACCTTGATTGTTCTGCTGATTAGAATTATTTCCGGTATTTTGTTGAGTGTTTTGATTTGAACCAGTACTTTGCTGATTGTTCTGATTTGATCCGTTACCAGTGTTTTGTTGGTTATTACTATTCGTTCCACCACCTTGCTGATTATTTTGTTGACTAGAATTATCACCCGTATTTTGTTGATTATTATTATTAGATCCATTTCCTCCTTGATTATTTTGTTGACTTGATCCGTCTCCTGCATTTTGTTGATTGTTCTCATTTGATCCGTTACTTTGTTGGTTATTATCTTGGTCGGAATTAGTGCCTATATTTTGTTGGTTGTTGCTATTGTTGGAACCATTTTGTTGGTTACTACTGTTTTGGTTATTGTTATTGGAATTTGGTTGTCCACATTTTCCTGTAACTGCAAATGGCCAGTTACACGAAAGATTTGTTTCATCCCAAACAGTTCCTTCGGGGCAAGTAAATTCATACTTGTCGTATCCGCCTTTACCATTGTTAACACATCTATAGAATTTTTTACAATCATCATCGTCTTTTGCAAAACCTTCTTTAACACATTTTTTATTTGTAACTAATCCAGTATTGCTTGAATTATTTGGTTTTTGTGTTACCTGTTGATTGTTATTACCGGAACCTTGTTGATTTTGACTACCGCTGCCATTTTGATTTTGATTCCCACCATCCTGTTGGTTTTGGTTTCCAGATCCTTGTTGGTTTTGGTTGCCACTTCCTTGTTGATTTTGATTTTGATTACCATTGCCCTGTTGATTTTGGTTTCCATTTCCTTGTTGATTTTGGTTATTACCACCCTCTTGATTTTGATTATCGGAGCTTTGTTGATTTTGGTTATTATAATTCTGTTGATTTTGATTGTTACCACCTTGCTGATTTTGATTGCCTGATTCCTGTTGGTTTTGGTTATCACCGCCCTGTTGGTTTTGATTACCACTACCCTGTTGGTTTTGATTGCCAGAACCTTGTTGATTTTGATTTCCATTACCTTGTTGATTTTGATTTCCGGATCCCTGTTGATTTTGATTATTGCCTTCACTTCCTTCGTTCGACGGTGACTGCGAGGGTTGTGAACATTTTCCAGTTACTGCTGAAGGATAATTACAAGCAAGTGCATTTTGGTCCCAAACTGTTCCTTCGGCGCAAGTAAATTCATATTTGGTGTATTGACCTTTTCCATCACTTACACATCTATAAAATTTTTTACAGTCATTTTCATCTTTAGCAAAACCTTCCTTAATACATTTATTGTTAGAAATTTGTCCAGAATTTTGATTATTTAAACCTTGTTGATTTTGGTTGCCAGAACCTTGTTGATTTTGGTTACTACCGCTCTGTTGATTCTGGTTGTTGGAACCTTGTTGGTTTTGGTTATGACCATTCTGTTGATTTTGGTTTCCACCTCCCCCTTGGTTTTGGTTTCCAGATCCTGATTGATTTTGGTTGCCAGAACCTTGTTGATTTTGGTTGCCAGAACCTTGTTGATTTTGGTTACTTCCGTGCTGTTGATTTTGGTTCCCACCTCCCTGCTGATTTTGGTTGCCAGAACCTTGTTGATTTTGGTTACTACCGTTCTGTTGATTTTGGTTGTTGGAACCTTGTTGGTTTTGTTCTTGACCATTCTGTTGATTTTGGTTTCCACCGTTCTGTTGATTTTGGTTTCCATTTCCTTGTTGATTTTGGTTACCACTGCCTTGTTGGTTTTGATTATTTGCATCGGATAATGGCTGTGATGATTGTGAGCATTCGCCAGTTACTGCTGAGGGATAGTTACACGCAAGCGTATTTTGGTCCCAAACAGTTCCTTCACCGCAAGTAAACTCATATTTGATGTATTGGCCTTTACCATCACTTACACATCTGTAAAATTTCTTACAGTCCTTTTCGTCTTTAGCAAATCCTTCTTTAACACATTTGTTGTTAGAAACTTGACCGGAATTTTGTGGCTTAGTTGTATTTTGTTGATTTTGATTGCTGCTTTGTTGATTTTGGTTACCATTACCCTGTTGGTTTTGGTTATCCCCGTTCTGTTGGTTTTGATTTCCGGAACCTTGTTGATTTTGGTTTACATTACTTTGTTGGTTTTGGTTATTACCGCCCTGTTGGTTTTGATTGGCAGTTCCTTGTTGATTTTGGTTTCCATTGTTACCAGATCCTTGTTGATTTTGGTGTCCATTGTTTTGTTGGTTTTGGCTATGGCTACCCTGTTGGTTTTGATTTCCAGAACCTTGTTGATTTTGATTACCATTTCCCTGTTGGTTTTGGTTGCCAGAACCTTGTTGATTTTGATTATTATTACTAGATCCTTGTTGGTCACCGTTAGATTGTGACTGAGAGGATTGTGAACATTCGCCAGTTACTGCTGAAGGATAATTACAAGCAAGTGCATCTTGATCCCAAACCGTTCCTTCAGCGCAACTAAATTCATATTTTATATATTGCCCTTTACCATCACTAACACATCTATAAAATTTCTTACAGTCTTTTTCATCTTTAGCAAATCCTTCTTTAATACATTTATTGTTAGAAATTTGTCCAGAGTTTTGCTGTTCAGTTGTAGTTTGTTGGTGACCAGATCCTTGTTGATTTTGGTTTCCATTGCCTTGTTGATTTTGGTTAGTACCGTTCTGTTGATTTTGGTTACTACCGCCCTGTTGATTTTGGTTGCCAGAGCTTTGTTGATTTTGGTTGTTACCATTCTGTTGATTTTGATTATTGCCACTTCCCTGTTGGTTTTGATTGCCTGATCCTTGTTGGTTCTGGTTATTACCACCCTGTTGGTTTTGGTTTTGGTTGCCAGTACCTTGTTGACTTTGATTTCCATTGCCTTGTTGATTTTGATTAGTACCGCCCTGTTGATTTTGGTTGCCAGAGCTTTGTTGATTTTGGTTGTTACCATTCTGTTGATTTTGATTATGTTGGTTTTGATTACCTGATCCTTGTTGGTTCTGGTTATTACCACCCTGTTGGTTTTGGTTTTGGTTGTCAGTACCTTGTTGGTTCTGGTTACCATTACCTTGTTGGTTTTGGTTTACAGAGCCCTGTTGATTTTGATTATTGCCTTCGCCTTCTCCGTTAGATTGTGACTGTGATGGTTGTGAACATTTACCAGTTACAGCTGAGGGATAATTACAAGCAAGTGCATTTTGATCCCAAACGGTTCCTTCAGCACAACTAAATTCATATTTTATATATTGCCCTTTACCATCACTAACACATCTATAAAATTTCTTACAGTCTTTTTCGTCATTAGCAAATCCTTCTTTAACACATTTATTGTTAGAAATTTGTCCAGAATTTTGTTGCTCAGTTGTAGTTTGTTGCTGATTTTGATTACCGGAACCTTGCTGGTTCTGATTACCGTTACCCTGTTGATTTTGGCCGCCAGATCCTTGTTGATTTTGATTTCCGTTTACTTGTTGATTTTGGTTATTGCCATTTTGTTGATTTTGATTACTACCTTCCTGTTGGTTTTGATTGCCAGAACCTTGTTGGTTTTGGTTATTACCCCCCTGTTGGTTTTGGTTTCCATTATTCTCTTGGTTTTGATTACCGGAGCCTTGTTGACTTTGGTTAGTACCATTTTGTTGATTTTGATTGCCCGACCCTTGTTGATTTTGATTTTCACTGCCTTGTTGATTTTGGTTTCCACCGCCTTGTTGATTTTGGTTTCCACCGCCTTGTTGATTTTGGTTGCCAGAACCTTGTTGATTTTGGTCACCGTTACCTTGTTGATTTTGATTACTTGATCCTTGTTGATTTTGGTTACCGGATCCCTGCTGGTTTTGGTTATTGCCTTCGCTTTCTCCGTTAGGTTGTGACTGCGATGGTTGTGAACATTTACCCGTTACTGCGGAGGGATAATTACAAGAAAGTGCATTTTGATCCCAAACGGTTCCTTCAGCGCAACTAAATTCATATTTTATATATTGCCCTTTACCATCATTAACACATCTATAAAATTTCCTACAGTCCTTTTCATCATTAGCAAATCCTTCTTTAACACATTTATTGTTAGAAATTTGTCCAGAATTTTGCTGTTCAGTTGTAGTTTGTTGCTGATTTTGATTACCGGAACTTTGTTGGTTTTGATTATCGCTAACTTGTTGATTTTGGTCGCCAGATCCTTGTTGATTTTGATTTCCGTTGCCTTGTTGATTTTGGTTGTTACCATTTTGTTGGTTTTGATTGCCCGAACCTTGTTGGTTTTGGTTGTCGCCTCCCTGTTGGTTTTGGTTGCCATTACCCTGTTGGTTTTGATTACCGGAACCTTGTTGACTTTGGTTAGAACCATTTTGTTGATTTTGATTGCCCGATCCTTGTTGATTTTGATTTTCATTGCCTTGTTGATTTTGGTTTCCACCGCCTTGTTGATTTTGGTTTCCACCGCCTTGTTGATTTTGGTTTCCACCACCCTGTTGATTTTGGTTGCCAGAACCTTGTTGATTTTGATTAGTTGTTCCTTGTTGATTTTGATTTGCGGATCCCTGTTGGTTTTGGTTATTGCCTTCGCTTTCTCCGTTAGATTGTGACTGCGATGGTTGTGCACATTTACCAGTTACGGCTGAGGGATAATTACAAGCTAGTGCATTTTGATCCCAAACGGTTCCTTCAGCGCAACTAAATTCATATTTTATATATTGCCCTTTACCATCACTAACACATCTATAAAATTTCTTACAGTCTTTTTCATCATTACCAAATCCTTCTTTAACACATTTATTGTTGAAAATTTGTCCGGAATTTTGCTGTTCAGTTGTAGTTTGTTGCTGATTTTGATTACCGGAACTTTGTTGGTTTTGATTACCGCTACCTTGTTGATTTTGGTCGCCAGATCCTTGTTGATTTTGATTTCCGTTGCCTTGTTGATTTTGGTTGTTGCCATTTTGTTGGTTTTGATTGCCCGAACCTTGTTGGTTTTGGTTGTCGCCTCCCTGTTGGTTTTGGTTGCCATTACCCTGTTGGTTTTGATTACCGGAACCTTGTTGACTTTGATTAGTACCATTTTGTTGATTTTGATTGCCCGATCCTTGTTGATTTTGATTTTCATTGCCTTGTTGATTTTGGTTTCCACCGCCTTGTTGATTTTGGTTGCCAGAACCTTGTTGATTTTGGTCACCGTTACCTTGTTGATTTTGATTACTTGATCCTTGTTGATTTTGGTTACCGGATCCCTGCTGGTTTTGGTTATTGCCTTCGCTTTCTCCGTTAGGTTGTGACTGCGATGGTTGTGAACATTTACCCGTTACTGCGGAGGGATAATTACAAGAAAGTGCATTTTGATCCCAAACGGTTCCTTCAGCGCAACTAAATTCATATTTTATATATTGCCCTTTACCATCATTAACACATCTATAAAATTTCCTACAGTCCTTTTCATCATTAGCAAATCCTTCTTTAACACATTTATTGTTAGAAATTTGTCCAGAATTTTGCTGTTCAGTTGTAGTTTGTTGCTGATTTTGATTACCGGAACTTTGTTGGTTTTGATTATCGCTAACTTGTTGATTTTGGTCGCCAGATCCTTGTTGATTTTGATTTCCGTTGCCTTGTTGATTTTGGTTGTTACCATTTTGTTGGTTTTGATTGCCCGAACCTTGTTGGTTTTGGTTGTCGCCTCCCTGTTGGTTTTGGTTGCCATTACCCTGTTGGTTTTGATTACCGGAACCTTGTTGACTTTGGTTAGAACCATTTTGTTGATTTTGATTGCCCGATCCTTGTTGATTTTGATTTTCATTGCCTTGTTGATTTTGGTTTCCACCGCCTTGTTGATTTTGGTTTCCACCGCCTTGTTGATTTTGGTTTCCACCACCCTGTTGATTTTGGTTGCCAGAACCTTGTTGATTTTGATTAGTTGTTCCTTGTTGATTTTGATTTGCGGATCCCTGTTGGTTTTGGTTATTGCCTTCGCTTTCTCCGTTAGATTGTGACTGCGATGGTTGTGCACATTTACCAGTTACGGCTGAGGGATAATTACAAGCTAGTGCATTTTGATCCCAAACGGTTCCTTCAGCGCAACTAAATTCATATTTTATATATTGCCCTTTACCATCACTAACACATCTATAAAATTTCTTACAGTCTTTTTCATCATTACCAAATCCTTCTTTAACACATTTATTGTTGAAAATTTGTCCGGAATTTTGCTGTTCAGTTGTAGTTTGTTGCTGATTTTGATTACCGGAACTTTGTTGGTTTTGATTACCGCTACCTTGTTGATTTTGGTCGCCAGATCCTTGTTGATTTTGATTTCCGTTGCCTTGTTGATTTTGGTTGTTGCCATTTTGTTGGTTTTGATTGCCCGAACCTTGTTGGTTTTGGTTGTCGCCTCCCTGTTGGTTTTGGTTGCCATTACCCTGTTGGTTTTGATTACCGGAACCTTGTTGACTTTGATTAGTACCATTTTGTTGATTTTGATTGCCCGATCCTTGTTGATTTTGATTTTCATTGCCTTGTTGATTTTGGTTTCCACCGCCTTGTTGATTTTGGTTGCCAGAACCTTGTTGATTTTGGTCACCGTTACCTTGTTGATTTTGATTACTGGATCCTTGTTGGTTTTGGTTTCCGGATCCCTGCTGGTTTTGGTTATTGCCTTCGCTTTCTACGTTAGATTGTGACTGCGATGGTTGTGAACATTTTCCAGTTACTGCTGAGGGATAATTACAAGCAAGTGCATTTTGATCCCAAACGGTTCCTTCAGGGCAACTAAATTCATATTTTATGTATTGCCCTTTACCATCACTAACACATCTATAAAATTTCTTACAGTCTTTTTCATCATTAGCAAATCCTTCTTTAACACATGTATTGTTAGAAATTTGTCCAGAATTTTGCTGCTCAGTTGTAGTCTGTTGCTGATTTTGATTACCGGAACCTTGCTGGTTTTGACTACCTTGTTCAGTTTGGTCGCCAGATCCTTGTTGATTTTGATTTCCGTTGCCTTGTTGATTTTGGTTATTGCCATTTTGATTGCTACCACTCTGTTGGTTTTGATTGCCCGAACCTTGTTGGTTTTGGTTATTACCACTCTGTTGGTTTTGGTTGCCATTACCCTGTTGGTTTTGATTACCGGAACCTTGTTGACTTTGGTTAGTACCGTTTTGTTGATTTTGATTGCCCGATCCTTGTTGATTTTGATTTTCACTGCCTTGTTGATTTTGATTTCCACTACCTTGTTGATTTTGGTTTCCACCGCCTTGCTGATTTTGGTTGCCAGAACCTTGTTGATTTTGATCACCATTACCTTGTTGATTTTGATTACTGGATCCTTGTTGATTTTGATTTCCGTCACTTTGTTGGTTTTGATTAGTGCCTACACCTGTCCCAGTAGGCTGTGAGCATTTTCCAGTTACTGCCGAGGGATAGTTACAAGAAAGCGAAGATTGATCCCAAACAGTTCCTTCAGCACAAGAAAATTCATATTTGATAAATTGTCCTTTACCATCACTTACACATCTGTAAAATTTCTTACAATCTTTTTCGTCGTTAGCAAAACCTTCTTTAATACATTTATTGTTAGAAATTTGGCCAGAATGGTCTTCATTCGAGCTTTGCTGATTCTGATTACTTTGTTGATTCTGATTCGAGCCTAATGCATTTTGTTGATTTTGTTGGTTTTGATTTGTTGAAGAGCCTGAAGAGTTTTGTTGATTCTGTTGATTCTGATTGGAAGTGTTAGAACCTTGTTGGTTCTGTTGATTTTGACTTGAACCTGACGAATTTTGTTGATTTTGTTGATTCTGATTAGATGTTGAGCCTTGCTGGTTTTGTTGATTTTGAGATGATCCTGAGGAGTTTTGCTGATTTTGTTGATTTTGGTTTGAGGAAGTGCTTGAAGAACCTTGTTGATTCTGTTGATTCTGATTTGACGAGGAACCTTGCTGGTTTTGCTGATTTGATGCATTTGATCCCTGACTTCCTGAACTTTGTTGGTTTTGTTGATTATTATTGGATGAACTAGATCCCTGTTGGCTACCTGAACTTTGTTGGTTCTGTTGATTTTGATTGGAAGAACTTGACCCCTGTTGATTTCCAGAACTCGTGGGGCCAGTAGGCTGTGGATGTGTGGGCGTGGACTGTGAGCATTTTCCAGTTACTGCCGACGGATAGTTACAAGAAAGCGAAGTTTGGTCCCAAACAGTTCCATCGGCACAAGAAAATTCATATTTGATAAATTGCCCTTTACCATCACTTACACACCTGTAAAATTTCTTACAATCATTTTCGTCGTTAGCAAAACCTTCTTTAATACATTTATTGTTAGAAATTTGGCCAGAATGGTCTTCATTCGAGCTTTGCTGATTCTGATTACTTTGTTGATTCTGATTCGAGCCTAATGCATTTTGTTGATTTTGTTGGTTTTGATTTGTTGAAGAGCCTGAAGTGTTTTGTTGATTTTGCTGATTCTGGTTGGAATTGTTAGAGCCCTGTTGGTTCTGATTAGATGTTGAACCTTGCTGATTTTGTTGATTTTGAGATGATCCTGAGGAGTTTTGCTGATTTTGTTGATTTTGGTTAGAGGAGGTGCTTGAAGAACCTTGTTGATTCTGTTGATT
Source organism: Diabrotica virgifera virgifera (assembly GCF_917563875.1). Taxonomy (NCBI): domain Eukaryota; kingdom Metazoa; phylum Arthropoda; class Insecta; order Coleoptera; family Chrysomelidae; genus Diabrotica; species Diabrotica virgifera. The sequence continues at coordinate 61,053,598 of NC_065444.1, read as the reverse complement.
CTGATTTGACGAGGATCCTTGCTGATTTGATGCATTTGACCCCTGTTGACTTCCTGAACTTTGTTGGTTTTGTTGATTGTTACTAGATGAACTAGATCCTTGTTGGCTTCCTGAACTTTGTTGGTTTTGTTGATTTTGATTAGAGGAGCTTGTCCCCTGTTGACTTCCTGCATTTTGTTGATTTTGCTGATTGTTATTTGATGAACTTGAGCCTTGTTGACTACCTGTATTTTGTTGGTTTTGTTGATTTTGATTTGAGGAACTTGAAGAGGAAGAACCTGAACTTTGTTGGTTTTGTTGATTGTTGCTAGATGAACTGGATCCTTGTTGACTTCCTGAGGAACTTGTTCCCTGTTGAGTTCCAGAACTTTGTTGGTTTTGTTGATTTTGATTGGAGGAGCTTGAGGAAGAGGAACTTGAAGACGAAGAATTTGAACTCTGTTGGTTTTGTTGATTGTTGCTAGATGGACTAGATCCTTGTTGACTTCCTGAACTTTGTTGGTTTTGCTGATTTTGATTAGAAGAACTTGACCCCTGTTGATTTCCAGAATTTTGTTGGTTTTGTTGATTGTTACTAGATGAACTAGATCCTTGTTGGCTACCTGAACTTTGTTGGTTCTGTTGATTTTGATTAGAAGAATTTGATCCTTGTTGACTTCCTGCATTTTGTTGATTTTGCTGATTGTTATTAGATGAACTTGAGCCTTGTTGACTACCTGAACTTTGTTGGTTTTGTTGATTTTGATTGGAGGAACTTGAGGAAGAGGAACTTGAGGAAGAAGAATTTGAACTTTGTTGGTTTTGTTGATTGTTGCTAGATGAACTAGATCCTTGTTGACTTCCTGAACTTTGTTGGTTTTGCTGATTTTGGTTAGAAGAACTTGACCCCTGTAGATTTCCAGAATTTTGTTGGTTTTGTTGATTGTTACTAGATGAACCAGACCCTTGTTGGCTACCTGAACTTTGTTGGTTCTGTTGATTTTGATTAGAAGAATTTGACCCTTGTTGACTTCCAGAACTTTGTTGGTTTTGTTGATTGCCACTAGATGAACTAGATCCTTGTTGACTTCCTGAATTTTGTTGGTTTTGTTGATTTTGATTTAAGGATGAACTGCTTCCTTGGTTAGAACTTGACGAATTTTGCCCTGTGAAATTTGATGCATTTGAACCACTTTGGTTATTGTTTTGTTGAGAGTTGCTATTGGAGGAGGAACTACTACTACTGGAACTAGAACTACTGCTACTACTGCTGGAAGAGGTATTATTAAAACTACTGCTACTACTGGTAGAATTCTGAAAGCTTTGCTGGGATGAGGATGAAGAATTTTGACGAGAGGAAGTAAAATTATGTACATTGTTGCTTGAAGCTCTAACAAGAATGGGCGTTGTACCTTGTTCTTCTAGACAATTTGGTCTATTTGCTGCTGCTGGAAAATTACAGGACGATATTTGTGGGTCCCATACGGTACCTGTACCACAACTAAATTCATATCTGATAAAACTTCCTTGGCCATTGGATACGCATCTGTAAAACTTTTTACAGTCTTTGGAATCCCCTACAAAGCCTTCCTGTGAGCATACACCTGTAAGCTGGTTAGAATAATCGACCGTTGCTTGGGTTACAGCAACTGTTACATATGTAGAGGATTGAATTGGTACTGATACAGGTTTGTATATTTCCTCAATAGCATTTCCTCCACATTCTTCTCTACTGCTAGCGTAAGGATAATTGCAGGTGGTTGTAGCGGGATCAAAAACTGTTCCTTCGCCGCACTCAAAACGTATGGGTGTGTAACCACCTTTGCCGTTACCTATACATCGGTAAAGCACCTTGCAATTATGTGGATCTGCGTTGAATCCTTCTTTAGTACAGACGAAATTAGAATAAGGAAGAGCTTGTCTTTCTTGTGGATTTGAATCTGCATCTGAAAAAAGGAGAAATCTTTATAAGATAATTTTTAATAAGAAAATCGCTAAGTATGCTTATTAAAGACTCGACAAACGAACAAAAAATAGAGTTATATTATTAAATGTTTCATTTATTTATTATTTGATTGAACATGAGCCTTTTTGGACTTTTATTTCCTTATCTGCTTCTTCTGTCCTCTTTTGGTGTATTCTGATCTGTCCAAAAAGAGTTTTCAAGATTTCCATTAAAATTTAAAATTATTAGCAAGTTCTTGGTAAAAGACACATTAATAGATATAAATCGCTCCCAAGCCGAAGAACTTCATGGTTATGTACAGATTTGAAGGACAAATGTAAAGCAAAAAAAGCTTACCTAAAATACGATAAATAAGAAGAATAAAAAAAGATCACTGGGAATTTTATTCGAAAGAAATGGAACAGGATTTTTATCTAGAGTAAAGCAAATAACTGAGGAATCACTAGACCACTAGAGTATTATAATAGACCAGCATTTCTATGTCTGATTGACTTGAAGAAAGCATTTGACAGAATATAAGTCAAAGATATAATCCATCTTCTGTATAATAGAGAAGTTCCCCAGGTATCATAAAAACTATTGAAAACATCTACCAAAACAACAAAATAGAAGTCAAAATAGATGGATAACTTACAGAACCTATAGACATAGGCAGCGGAATAAAACAGGGAGAATTATTGAGTGCTATGCTCTTCAATTTAATCATAGATGAAATAATCAAAAGTGTCAACAAATGAAGAGGATACAGAAATGGGAAACAAAAATACTCTGTTACGCAGACTACGTAATATGGCTCGAGATGAAGACAGTCTGATTAGATTAGGTCACAGAGTTAACATAAGAGCAAAAGAATTCAATACGACAATTTCATCTCAGAAAACTAAAACAATAGTAATCAGTAAAAAACCAATCAGATATAGAATAGAAATTGATGGCATCGGTATTGAACAAGTAATGGAAATAAAATAGCTTGAAATTACACTGTCCAGCTACGGAGACCTGGACAAAGAAGTGAGAAATCAAGAAAGTGAATCGCTTTATGGTAAATCTGATATATTAACAATGAGGTGAAGTCAAGAATTTATAACGCCAGTGTATGACCAATAATGACATCTGCATCAGAAACAATAACCGATACAGTCACAACACAAAGACTACTAGAAACAGCAGAGATGAGGGTACTGAGAGGAATTACAAGAAATATGCTAGGAGATTGAAAGAGGAGTGAAGATATTCCATGAAAATATAACGTACAGTGTACAAACGGATGACACTAAATAGAAAAAAAATGGAATAACCTCATAAGCAGAATGGGGAAAAAATAGCAAGAGATAAATCACCAATTAGACTTGCAACTTTTTGCATTTTGTTCAGGATGATGTCAGGAAAAATATCTACTATGGAAAAATAAGTGGAAATCCACAGTTGCAATTAAAAGTGTATAAAATGCATCAAAAATTGCATAAACATGTCAAAATGTGTGTATTAAGGACCAGATTGTTACTCGCTGGGTTTTTGGGGTAGCTGAAGACGAATACGCCATCAGAACCGGCCACCGGAGCACCTGGTGCCCAGTTTCACTGCTAAGGTAGGTCATCTGCAGTTTCGAGGGTTTTCGGTACTAAACTGATGCAAACAGATTACTCGGGGGTTTTTGGGGTCGCTGAACAAGAATACGCAATCAGATCTGACCTTCGGTGCACCCGATGCCCAAAAAGCTTACAAACTCCATAAGATAACATGCCTGAGCAGTAACTATGGGCACCAGGTGGTCCGGGGTGTCGGTTTTGATGGTGTATTCGTATTAAGCGACCCCAAAAACCGCATAGAAACCTATTTACATGACCTTAAGGCCATAAACCTTCTAAACTCCTGAAAATGACGTGCCTTATCAGTTACTGCGGGCACCCGGTGCTCCAGAGGTTAGTTCTGACGGTGTATTCGTGTTCAGGGCCCCTAAAACTCCTCGTGTAAACCATTTGCATTAATTTAGGGCCGAAATCGCTGAGACTACAGAAGATGACGTGACCTTAAACACCATGTGCTCCAGGTGTCGGTTCTGATGGCATATTCGTTTTCAGCAACCCCAAAAACTGCCCGAGTAATCTATTTGCATCAATTTAATGTCGAAAATCCTCGAAACTCCAGAAGATGACGTGCTTTAGCAGTGACCCTGGGCACTAGGTGTTCCGGATGTCGGTTCTGATTCTGATAATCGATTTATTTCGGTGTTTTTAATGCTAAATGCCCTCGTCTAAATCGGTAGAAGTATCGGTCGACCGCTCAAAAGATGGTGTGACAACCTTCCATAGAGGTATCAATTGCTTATAACTAGGAAGAAGAAGAAGAAGGAGAAAATCAGTAGTAAGGATGCAGCTCAAGATTCCTTCTTTATTATATTATACTAGATATGTAAATTTGCCGACTTTTTCCTTTCATTGATCAGTATTATGTTATCTTAATGTATATTTTTTGTTATAATTTGGATTTTCGGCGTTTCTTCAAAGACCAACCATGTCGGAGTAATATCTATACTAAAATCACAATAAAGATGCACTAGAAATAAAAACCAAGACACGATCACGTTGAATGTTACGAGGAGTACTCTCGAATTATAATTTACAATGTATAAACTTTATAAATCATGATTTGGGATTTACAATGTACATATATACATTGTAAATCATAATTGGGGAGCGCTCCTTGTAACAGTCAATGTATCTTGGTTTGTTTATTTTTAGTGCATCTTTATTGTGATTTTAGTATAGCACATACGTATTTAAATATCTGTCATAATACCTATCAACTTCTCATAAATCAAATATAATTTGTAGCATCATTTATAAGTACCTATGTATTTCAAACAATTTTCGTGATTTAAAGAACGCATTTGTTGTAAAACGTTTACGGACAGATTCTAGTAATTTTTCAAAATTGTGCATGATTTATTACTGCCACTAGAACCAGAAGAGTAAGCGTAGCACAAACACTTACATTCAATTACAATGTTTAAAGTGTAAGTGAAGCACCAGAGATCCCCTTTAACAAATTTAAACTGTCTCCTTTTATGGGAAATGTGAAATATATGATCTGGTTCGGTAACAGTTTATTGAATACAGGTTCCATTGGCAGATTTATGGGCCTCGTCTCTAAAAGTACCAAGTGTTGTAGAGTTCGTGAGGGAATGTCCCTGAACAGTCAATAAACTGAACATTCAGTTAGTACGTTTGGATGCATAATCTCTAATAAAAATTTACTATACCGTAAGAAATGTTTTGAGAAAATATCCTGTATTTATCCATGATTTAGTTAGCAGTGAATATTCGTGAAGGGTATATATCGCTTGTTTCACACACTAAAAATTTTGAAGGTGGATGGTTAAAATCAATGTTGAAATGCACATAGTGGCTCGAGCAATCATATGGAATCTTTCTCCCTTCACCGCTTGAAACGTTGGTTACATTCTTAGGGTATAAATACAAAATGTGTCGTTAAAAAAATGGAGAATACAATTTCAGGTGCATTTCGTAACACAAAGACTTAAGGCAAGCATGTTCTTTATCCCCAACTCTATTCAAAATCTATATTCAAGAAGTATTTAACAACTGGAGGAGAAAATGTACAAGGGTGGAAATATAATTTGGGAACAAGTACATAACATTTTTTTTCTCAAACGATACACTTTTCTCTGTGCATTAATTTAGTTCCACTTTTCTCAATGATAGTCCTTATAAAATGTGCTAATAATAATGCAAAGTTTCGCCACTTCACATATTATGATCGTTTCTCGTATCTCCTCCAAGTATTTGCACACAGTAAGAATACGCCTCCTAGTAGTAGGCAACCAATTGTTCAGACGCGTACTATTGGTGAACGACATTTATTTTTGTAAATTTTAATTTTGATCGAGAGTAGTTGATGATTATAGTTTTCTAGTAATAAAAATAAAAAGTAGTAGAAAAAGGTAGTATTCTACACGCATATAATGGTCATTACTCACACTGATGAATACATGCTCGTTGAATAGTAGGTAGGTACATACCTATAGGTACTATTTTTTATGTAATTAAAATAAAATTACATACAAATGTTTGGATTATACATATATTTGTAAATTTATTCCTACCAATTATGCAATTTCAATACACTGCTAAATAGACCAGGGAACACCCTCTAGTTTTTAATTTCTATATTGTCGATAGAACTACTATTATTATTTCAGGTTCGTTGCTGTCATTATTTGGCACGATTGCAATATGTAATGTGTTGTCATTTGGAATGTTGTAGATACTTTTAAACTAATTCATCCATTCTTCTTCTTCTTTACGTGCCATCTCCGCGACGAAGGTTGGCAATCATCATTGCTATTCTCACTTTTGACACTACAGCCCGAAAGAGTTCAGTTGAGCTGCATCCAAACCATTCTCTGAGATTTCTCAGCCAGGGCATTTTTCTCCTACCTATGCTGCGCCTTCCTTGAATCTTTCCCTGCATAATTAATTTTAGGAGTTCATATCTCTCACCACGTGTTATATGACCCAAGTATTGAAGTTTTCTTATTTTGATGGAATCCAGTATCTCCCTGCTGTTCTGTATCCTCCTTAATACTTCCTCCTTGGTTATTCTGTCTGTCCAGGAGATTCTCAGCATTCTTCGATACGTCCACATCTCAAATGCTTCCAATCTATTGAGGCATTGTTTATTGAGAGTCCATGTCTCCACACCATACAAAAGAACAGAAAATACATAACATTTTATACTCGCTTTCTAAGATTTAGGCTGAGGTCTCTACTACACAATATTTGTTTCATATTAGTGAATGCACTTCTAGCCTTTTCTATTCTAATTCCGATTTCTTTGGTATAATCGTTTGTTTCACTAATGTTCGTCCCTAAATAGTTATAATTCTGAACTCGTTCTATCGTCTTATTATTTACGTGTAGATTGATGTTTCTAATATTTTTCTTTGATATAACCATGAATTTCGTTTTATTTATGTTTAGTGACAGACCAAATTCTTCACTTGCTGCAACAACCTTATTTAAAATTCTTTGTAGATCTGTAATAGTTTCTGCTATTAGTATTGTGTCATCGGCGTATCTAATTTCACATATGGGTAGGCCATTTATTTTTATGCCTGCTACTTCATCTTCTAATGCTTTTTTGAATATTTCTTCTGAGTATGCATTAAACAGTGATGGCGACAAGACACAGCCCTGTCTAACGCCTCTTTTGATTTTTATTTTATTGGTGTTTAAATTATTTATTCTTATGACAGCTTCTTGTTCATAATACAGAATATTTATAATTCTTATATCCCGTGTGTCGAAGTTCTTTGTTCTCAGTAGTTTTATTAACGGATTATGTTATTTCCATTCATCCATGTTATATTATAATTTCTATTTCCTTCGTAATTCTGTTCTTTTCTGCTTCGTCGAATATTCAAAACCTTTGTCTCTTCACGAGATTTGAACTCAATATTTGTTGAAGTTATACTTCTTTAGGCGCGATTGAGAGTAAAATTTCATAATACTGCGTGCGTGCGCACACAGACAGTACGGCGTTTAGTTGCTAAATCTTTCAAGTTATGTATAAATATATAGAAAAGGTGTGAACAGAATATATTAGTGTTTTTAGTAAATATATTTATTATAATTTTTGTGTCTTTGGATTTGTCTTCCTCAGGAGTAAGATGAGTACAGTGGAACCCCGTTAACTCGGATTAATCGGGACCGCGGCCGATCCGGGTTATCGAAAATTCGGGTTAGCCGGAGAAAATGGTAAAAATTATTAAAATATGGTATGTTTACAGATAAACTCCGTTATAATTGGCACACAGACACTTGTAAACCACGTTCGCGTTCCACACATACAAAGCGTCGTCGAGAGTCTCATTTTTAGCTTTCTTAGCTTTACACCGATTGTCCAAACTGTCTTTTGTTATCATTTTGAAACAAAAACAACATTTTAAGTTTTATTGCCATTACGTAGACGCAAACACAAAATCTGAATATATTTACGAACAATGCGACTTTACTACACACACAATACCGTCTCGCAACGAGAACGAACTTATGTTATTTAATAAGAGTGAAGACTAAGACCATTGTTTGAAAAATAATTTTTTAATAGTCTTTTCTAAACAATGCTAGACAGTTTCAAGTAAATAAAGGATTTTACTACAGATGCCTGTTGGTTTCGATAACACGACAAAGAGCGTTGTCTGCCATGCCAGTTATTTTTACTAAGGTATATTATGTATCAAATTACACAAATACGCATTATCTCTCATTGTATAATGTGTTTGACATTGAAAATTGAAACGAATGAACTACATATGGAATTCGCTAAAGCGACAAATTTTTACGAAGAAAGTTTATTATGATAAATAAAATTAGCCTGAAAAATATAAGATATTATAGTATTCCAACAATATGTTTATAAGGAAAGATAAAAGAAAATATTTTAAGATGTTGAAAAGAAATTGGAAAATCCAGCATAAAGGACATACATTTTTATTGTTGTAATGTTTGTCTGATAAAAATCGGTCCGGGTTAGCCGGACTTCCGGGTTATCGGGGGCCGACTTATCGGGGTTCCACTGTATTATTAAAACATTTTATTGTATATTTTCTTCACCTTGTCTGTTTGTTACCGTGAATTGTCATTAGGTACGTCCGAACCGATACAGACAGTCCTCGTAGCGTATTTGGTATAGCATTCGGCTAGAGATCGAGAGGTCTTGAGTTCGAATCCGGAGCACAAAATTAGTTTGGTGTTTAAAAAAGATGAAAACAAACTGTTTAAAGTATATTTATTTTTAAGAAATCATATAATAGAAGTATAACTTCTTACGTGCGTACAAAGTACACACACATTCTTTTTTGTTGTTGTCCTATTTGTCCGATTTCTAATTTGTAGTTATCTGCTTTCGTTCAATGTTGTCCCCTGTGCTATGGTTTTTATTGTGTATTTTATTAGGTATATTTCCTTTTATTTTCTTTCTGGCCGTTTTCCATAATACAGTTTTGTATAATCTTTAAATTGATTCTCAGCCATTCAATATTGCATGCAGTGGTGCAATTGGAGGTTTTTGCTTTTCCCGCATGCTTGCGGTTCGGTGCGATTGTCTTCGGTATATGGGTTTCTCGTAATATACGTTTGATTGTCTGTCTTGCAACACTATAATCACATAAATCCGAGATAAGTTCATCCCATCTGTGGTTTCTGCAGATTAATTATTGACCAAATTTTGCGTGGGTAACAAAATCTGTCTGGTTGAAGTGAGATGCAGAGTAAATTATGGTAGTACGGTTCTATTTTAATTACCCAATCTTTTTTCCATCAGGAATTTATGACAAATTTGGATTGTAGGGTTGGAGGGGGCACAGGGGACCGGTGGGACACATAGGTCCATCCATTTTGTTTCATTACAGGTAGCCCCACCTTTTGGATATAACCAAAAATAGCAAGATAGTCGTGCACTTCGTATTCTATTTCAGTTGCAACATTGTCGTAGTAGTGTGAAGGTCACTGTGAAAAAAATATTAATTTTGAAGGTGAGTGATGTAATATTCTATATCTAAATTAGGTGTGATTACCCTGTAATTGTTTATTAACCCATTATGTATCTTCCATTATACCCAACAAAACCACGAATATTTTACTATTGAACACGCTGATAATACTAGATGTAAACAAACGTTGAGTCGTGTAGCGGCAATTTCAAATTCATTTGTTACGTTGGGACACAAAGGTCCTCTTGCGGTCCTCTGTGCCACACAGGTGGTTTTGAGTGCCCCAAAATTATTTTATTCATTTATTATTTAATTATTTATATTATCATATACGTTTGTTGTTTTTAGATGGTACGAAACTACATAAAGAAAAGACCAGAACCTTCGTGGACGGAAGAAACTATGATAAAAGCATTGGAAGTGATAAAACATTTGATTCGAAAAATAAACAGTAAAAATTAATATTTGTTTTCTAACTGTAAAGTTTCTAAACTATATAATTTCTACAAACACTATTATGAGCTTATTTTGTCAAAAGTACTTCAAAATTAATTATTAGAAGCACGGTCCTATGTGCCCCAGTACTGAGGGGCACAGAGGACCAGTGTTGACCATAAAAAAATGGCTGTAATTTTTTGTGACTATTCGTAATATCAAATTTATGCTTGGAAATCATTAAAGTAATGTATGTACTAGAGATAGTTAAGTTTACTGATTTTTTGTAATTTTATTTTAGAAAATATACATGAAATTTCCTTAAGCGGTCCCCTGTGCCCCCTCCTCCCTCCCCTGGAAACGAAGCCGAAAAAGTACTAGAAAAATTACTGTTCTGGCTGCTAGTTTTTAACTGGAATATCTGGAGGAAATCAATAGAAAAGGCGCACCATCTCGAGATATCTAAATTGTTTCTGCGTCATGGTTGTCATTAACATTTAAGAAAAAATAATATTTTTCATTCACTTCAATTTTGTGTGCATTGTAGATGGAAACGTTCAGCAGACGACTTTCTTGAAAATACTTTAAAAATGAGATTTTTTACATTAAAATATGTTTATAAACATAAAAGTTATTGCAAATTAAATCCAAAAGTAAGCATTTTTCCAATTGTTTATAAATTATTATTTTGTTTTATTTCGCTTTAAACGACTCGACGGCTAAGGCCATTGGCATGTTGCGGTTGATTTCGCCATCAGATTATAGTGTAATGTAGTGTATGTGTTGAGTAAATGTCTTGTTACTTAGTAAAGTCGACTTCATTCTCTTTACAAAGAGACTCTAATTGTATCCGAACGTTTGCCGTCCCTCCAGTGAGTGCCTATCACACAATTATTACAATAAGCAATAGAAATATTTAAAGGTACATTCCATGTCAAATCACTCAGGCAGAAAATTTTGGATCTCCGATTTGTCTGAAAATTGGTATATAGCTTCTGCGGGACGTAAAAATCAGATATTTAAGGTCAAAAAATCTTCTTCTTTTTTTCTCAAAATGTTATTTTATGCGATTTTACAGTAATTTGGTGTTTATTTAAACAAATATGCATTTTCTGTCGTAAAGTATCAATGAAAAACATAATATTTTAATAGAAAGGAATCAAAAATGTCATTATATGGCATTATAACAAGTTATTTTGAATCAAAACAAGTTTTTGATCAAATTTTATAGTGTAAAAAACGTTAAAATACCGTTTTTTTACATTTTCCTCCATTCCCAAAATACATCATCATCGATTTGGCTGAAAAGCCCACAGATATCCAAAAGATAGGACTTTAAGTGGTTAGAAGGATTTGAATTTTATTGCAATACCAAAAAAGTTACATGTAGTAATATCAGACTCAAAAGTATATATTAGTCCAGTCGGGATAGCATTTGACCTTGAATGCCGAGCTGCCCAAAATTTTATTTTTCTGATCTTTAGGGGAGTCAATAGTAGCCTAAATTTAAAATCACGAATGAATTTCTCCGTTACGTTAGCCGCCATCTTGATTTTAAAGGAGAACCTGTTTTGCTCAATATCTCCGTCATTTTTAACTTTTCGACAAAAATGGTAGGAACTGAAATTGTTCCAAATAAATCCTATTTACAATTACTACAATTTCTTTTTAACAATTTTTGTCGTGAGGTCGATATTTTTGAGTTAATTGTACTTACAGTAGACGCCTATATTTTTGACTATAATATTGCATGTAACTTTTTTGGTATTGTGATATAACTCAAATCCTTCTCACCACTTAAAGTCCTATATTTTGTCTATCTGTGCGCAAATTTTCAGCCAAATCGATTATAATGTATTTTGGGAATGGAGAACAATGTAAAAAACGGTATTTTAACGTTTTCTACACCATAAAATTTGATCAAAAGCTTGTTTTGAATCAAAGTAACTTGTTATAATGCCATATAATGACATTTTTGAGTCCTTTCTATTAAAATATTATGTTTTTCATTGATACTTTACGACAGGAAATGCAAATTTGTTTAAATAAACACCAAATCACTGTAAAGTTGCATAAAATAACATTTTGAAAAAAAAAAAGAAGATTTTTTGACCTTAAATATCTTATTTTTACGTCCCGCAGGAGCTATATACCAATTTTCAGACAAATCGGAGGTCCAAAATTATTTTTGCTCCAAAATTGAGTGATTTGAAATGGAATGACCCTAAAACACTTTTTACCATATGGGTTATTATGTAGTTATAATATGTGCAAAAGAGTAGTTTTTAAAAAATTACACTAATTTGTTTATAACATTTGAGAAAAAAGATGTAATTTTCAAATTAGCTGACTGTAGGTACAGGGGCTTTGTCAATATTTTGAAGGGCTTTTTTCGTTTCATTCTCTTCATAAGTTGCAATTTTTATATATACAGTATGTCCCTGTAAGTTGCATCCATATGGAAAACTTTTTTATTATTAATTTTACGAAGAAAAGTTTTTCTTCATAAAAAGCTGTGCATGGTCCAAAACCTATGATTTAACCATCAAATATCAAATTTTTGGAATATTATACGAGGTATGTCAAAAAGTTTGAATTTCACTCAAGAGTAAAGTAGCTTTATTTTTCACAATATTGAAAATTGCTATTATGAAAAGTTGTTTGGAATTAAAACTATATTCTAATATGCAATTATATCATTCTAATTGAATTTTTTTTTGAAAAATTATGGAAAACTAACATTATTTTCAGTTATTTCAATTCTGATATCTCTTTTATTATTAATTTTACGATAAAAAGTGATTCTTAATAAAAAGTTCTGCATGGTCTAAAACCTAAAATACAACCATCTTATATCAAATGTCAATTTTATACGAGGTATGTCAAAAAATATGAATTTCGCTCAAGAGTAAAATACCTAAGTACCTTTATTTTTCACAATATCGAAAATTGTTATTATGAAAAGTTATTAAGAATTAAAAACTATGTTTCAGTATGTAATTACATTCTTCTTATTGAAATATTCTGAACTATAAAGGTACATTACTTTTTATCTAAATTTATCTTTTTTGACATACCTCGTATAAAATTGATAAAATTTGATACAAGATTGTTGTATTTTAGGTTTTAGACCATGCAGAACTTTTTATTGAGAATAACTTTCTTCGTAAAATTAATAATAAAAGAGTTATCAGAATTGAAATAACAGATATTAATGTTCTTATCCATAATTTTTCAAAAAAAAATTGTTCAATTACAAAGATGTAATTGCATATTAGAATATAGTTTTTAATTCCAAACAACTTTTCATAATAGCAGTTTTCAATATTCAAACTTTTTGACATATCTCGTATAATATTTATAAAATTTAATATCTGATGATTGAATCTTAGGTTTTGGACTATGCAGAGCTTTTTATGAGGAATCACTTTTTTTCGTAAAATTAATAATAAAAAAGTTTTCCATATGGATACAACATACAGGGACATACTGTATATACACCGTTTTTAGGCGTCAACGCCCCTCCGGTAGGGATCTATGGAGGAGTGTCACCGAGTCGCAAGCCCTTATCCCTTGCCGTACCGCTCCTCCATAGGCCGATCAGACACCAGCTTATTCCAGACCAAGTCGTAGGTTCTTTTTAGAATTTTAGATTACGACGTCAGCCTTTTTATTTTTCTATTCACCGGGCTGGGGCTCGAACCTCGATCGACTCGACCGCATATCCACTAGATTTGTCAATCGTGCGCCTCAGTCCACTTGGCTAATCTGATCGACAAGTTGTTTTTTTGACAAGTTGCAATTTTTACTGTTTATATAAAAGTATATTCATTTTTAATTGTTTACCTACAAATAACTGATGCAAAATGAAGTACCAATTCTCGCCTTATAAACAATAATAATTATTGTATAATTTAATTATTAAATTATCTACGGTGATAAACCATAACCATAACTCATACAAAAAAAAAAAAACAGAATAGAATACATCATCTGAAAGACTATGAAAAAACACATCTTAAAAAAAGAGAGAACTTTGTACGACCTAGAGCTGTGTCATCTGCAAAACGTAGGTTTATTTTTCAGCCATTTATTGAGATGCCCTTTTTCCATCCTTAAGCGCTGTTCTATTGCACTATTTTATAAACTATTAAATAAAAGAAGTACGATTTATATTTCCCAATATGTATACATTTTGTTAAATTGTTGCTTTAATTTTACCATGCGGCAAGGTGTTGGTAATTTATGCGACAAGCGTAGCATGTAAAAGGAATATTTAGTTTTGCCCAGTAATTGGTTTTTTCCATAACCTTTAAATCATTCTTTAACTTAATTCAATTACCTGCTTACCGAAGTCTTTTTATTCTTTATTTTCATATAATAAAATCTATTTAAATGCAACAACCTAGCACATGCAGTCCGTTTTTACCGCAAACAAATCTATAAATTTTATTTTTTAAGTTAAAACGGCCATTATCTGTGTATATCAGTATATAGTTAATGATACAAGTCTCAATTCCATTGAAGAACTTATTACTTTACAGTTTATGAATTTAGAATTTAATATCGGTAAGATATTGCAGAGGCGTGCGAAGAGAACATAATTATTTTTCTAGCAAATATAGCAACAACCATGGGCTATTAACGACTATATTATGATAAGCGAGGGTTACAATTTACAACTGGTAACAACAAGCCTAAGACCCAGAAAACAAATATACTTTTCAGAAGGTTTTTTGTGCGCTGGATTGACTCTGGCTTTTGTCATATCCTAACCTAAAAGTGCAATAACAGTGTTGAGGTTACTCCCAGATTAACTTGGTAAGGCGGTTATTAGGTTAGGAAGCATATAGACATGGCCAGCTGTCAGCTCACTTAGACGTTGGGATTAATTCTCTTAGACTACGTCGCTAGCTTTACACATCTGTTTGACCTCGGCATTTGCTCTCGTTCAGTATTGGTTAATATTCCGGTCGTGATAGGGTCCAAAGGTCCTTCTGAGGATCTTTATCTCAAAACATCTGAGTTTTCTTTCTATTACTTTTGTCAGCATCCACGTCTCACACATATACATGAGCACCGGCCTAATCACTGTTTTATACATCCTGATTTTTAATGTTCGTGTTAGGTGCTTAGATTTAATAATATTGTGGAGGCTATACGTATATCTGTTTGTTGCCTAAATTCTCCCTCTTATAACTTTCGTGATATCGTTATCTGTCATTGTCACTCCGAGATATTTAAAACTCTCCATTCTTTCAAAGTTGTGTAGATCTATTGTTATATTTTGTCCGATTCCCTCTCGTCCCTAGTACTTTTTTGGTCCATTTCATGTCAATAGCTCTGTTCTAATTTGTGCTGTGTGCTGTTCTTACTACTTTCTTAGTACTTTCTCCAAGATTATATTAAAAATGAGAGGTGGCAGCTGGTCTCCTTGTTTCAGGCTACTGTTTATTTCAAACCGTTCTGAGAGTTTGTTACCTATCCGTACTCTGGATCTACAGCCATTTACAAATATTTTAACGAGCTGAATAACTTTTTTTGTACTGGAAGCTCTGCCATTTAATTCCACATCTGATCCCTTTCAGTACTGTCCTATGCTTAGTGTTGCCCAAAATCGGTCTTGGTCTTGCAGTCTTGGTCTTGTTCTTGCGTTTTAGCAAGACCAAGACCAAGACCAAGACCGCCTTATTTTAGCAAGACCAAGACCAAGACTGACCGTGCAAGACTTGAGCAAGAACAAGACCAAGTCTGCGAGACTCTTGCGTCTTGCAGTTTGAGTGTCGTTTTATGGAATAATACAGGGTGTAACAAAAATACAGGTCATAAATTTAATCACATATTTTGCGACCAAAAATAGTTCGATTGAACCTAACTTACCTTAGTACAAATGTGCACATAAAAAAAGTTACAGCCCTTTGAAGTTAAAAAATGAAAATCGATTTTTTCCAATATATCGAAAACTATTGGAGATTTTTTATTGAAAATGAACATGTGGCATTCTTAAGGCAGTAGTATCTTAAGAAAAAATTATAGTGAAATTTAGACACCCCATAAAAATTTTATGGAGGTTTGGTTCCTTTAAACCCCCCCAAACTTTTGTGTACGTTTCAATTTGATTATAATTGTAGTACCATTAGTTAAACACAATGCTTTAAAAACTTCTTTGCCTCTTGGTACTTTTTCGAAAAGTCAGTATTTGTCGAAATATTTTGCATATTATTTGTCAAATCCACCACATATTTGTATATGGCCACATATATGTTATGTTCATCTGTGATATGGCTAAGTATTACGATTATGGAGACTTGATAATAATAGGAAAATTTATTTATGAATTACATATTTAGGTATATTTTAAACCATATTAAAAAAGAAGTCACATCTCGATAAAATGTGCCTTATCGAAAAAATACACAGAAGCAAAAAAGTTTTAAAAACACTGTGTTTAACTAATGGTATCGCAGTAATAGTTTAATTGGAACGTACACAACCATTTGGGAGGTTTAAAGGAACAAAACCCCCATAAAATCTCTACGTAAACATATTAGAAAAGAAGCCGCAACTCGATAAAAACTGCCTTGTCGAAAAAATACTAAGAACCAAAAAAGTTTTAAAAATATTGAATTTAACTAATAGTATCACAATAATAATTTAATTGGAACGTACACAAAAGTTTGGGTGGATTTAAGGGAATAAAACCCTCATAACATTTTTATGGGGTGCACAAATTTCACTATAATTTTTATTTAAGATATTCCTGCCATAAAATGCCACATGTCCATTTTCAATAAAAAATCTCTAATAGTTTTCGATATATTGGAAAAAATCGATTTTCATTTTGTAACTTCAAAGGGCTGTAACTTTTTTTATATGCATATTTGTACTAAGGTAAGTTAGGTTCATTAGAACTATTTTTGGTCCTAGAATAGGTGATTTAATTTATGACCTGTATTTTTGTTACACCCTGTATATTAGTTCGGGTATATGCTTAGAGACTATGAGATACAAAAAACTATGTAACAAAAATTTGGAAAAATGGATTTATCCGCATTATGAACAATACGATGAACATACATACCGAATTAAAAATATGAACACTTATTTATTGGATAGGTACTCAGAGGTCATAATAAATTATTATACAATGTAAAAATAAAATATTTCATTCTTTCCTAATATCATTTTTGCAGGGTGTGCAATTAGATATTAGATCAATCGGCCAAACAAAATTGTTTGCTGAAAAAGCACTAGATAAGATAATGCCTGGCTACCATGTATAGTCCATTCGCGCACGGTAAAATGTTATTTCAAAAAAAGAGATATTTATTATTATATAAAAAGAGATATTGGCCGATGTGTGATTTTGCCATTGTTTTTTATTGTTAATGAAGAACTTATGAGAGGATGGGTGATCGGGCTGCATTAAAAACTAAAAAACAATGTTTTTTAAAATGAAATAAACAAATTACTTATCGACAACTGATAAATAAAGTTTAAACTTCAGTTTAGGCACTTCGAGATTTCGAAAATAATATTTTTTTCCACCTACCTCTACCGAAAGTATACTTTTCCGGACCTGATTGTAGGGAGCAAAGTTGTACTTTTCCTCCCTAGGGAGGAAAAGTAAAAGTAACGTCATGGTATGTCATTCATGAAATATAACTTATTGACGCCCTGCATAATATCTATTTTCTATTACGTAAGTATCTATACATTTTAACATTTATTTATAAAACACTCTGTATTTTGCAGAATGGTAAAAAACAGTAAATTGTTATTTTGATTTAACAATGTTTACATTAATAATTTGACTTATATTTGACAGTTGACAGTTATATTGTACCTACTTGTTAGATTTAGTTCTAATAAATTTTGTTGGTTAGTTACATAAAATAAATTAAGTAAAAATGAAAAAATGACTTGTTATTTGAGGAAGGTGGAAAAACCATATGTATAACATGGGAGTAAAGTGCCTTTTCCTCCCTTATTATACAAATAGCTATTATGTACTTGTGTTTTTGAGCCTTGAACATCGTCATTTTTCGATTTTTTTCAGTTTTAAATTGTTTATAACTCGGAAACGAATAATTTTAGACAAAAACTACAAAAGACCTTTTTTGTTCCATATGATTCAAAGAACCTAAAATAAGTCTGCCAGGGCTGAAACAATTGATTTTTATAATTTGTTTAATTTTTTTTTAAATAAATGTAGAAATAACTCAGAAATTACGGCATTTCGGTATAGGAAATATTACATGAAAATTAATTAGTAGTTATTATGGTTTAAAATGCAAAAATATACAGGGTGTTCTATTCGAAATACTAAAGTTCATTTTATATTTTCAAAAAAACGCAAGATCTGGTAACAATCTGTAATTACCACTATAACATCGGCCGCATTAGAAGACCTTTACTCACCAAATTCTATAAAAATCGTTCAAGTCGTTTCCGAGATATTTGAGGCGTTCCATACATAAAACTCACTCTGTATAAATGTTATATAATTAAACTGCGTGTATTACTTTGTATTAATTCTTGTTAAAAAAAAGTCAATCTTAAAATTTTCAACTAATAGCAAACAAAAATTTTCAACTAATAATAGTGTCAAAGCTATTGCGTACTGTGCTGTAATTTAATTTGTATTTTTTTTATTTTTTATTTGAATAAATGGCAAATTATAGAACTCTTTTATTCCATTTCATTTCATATACCTAATGTGAGAGTCCATCAATCCCTTTCTAGACAGATAATGTTCTTTAAAATACAGTCTAGATAAGTTTATGTCATTTGTTTGTTTTTTTGTGTTTTCACCATGTTTTAGCACATGTCAGGTTATTAAATGCAAACGTTTATTAAGAAACAGACCTACTCCCGTGGGACATGGTAGATAGCCCAGTTAGTTAGAGTATAGGCAGGGATAGTTTAGATCGTGGGTTCAAACCCACTTAATGTGAGTTGTTTTATTAATAAATAGCAATACGCTAGTGGGTAACTGCGAGACTTGCAAGACTCTTGCTGCAAGACCAAGACCAAGACCAAGACTGGGAGTGCAATACCAAGACCAAGACCAAGACCAGGTGTACTGGTGCAAGACCAAGACCAAGACTGTCCAAGTCTCGTCTTGGTCTTGCATTTGGGCAACACTACCTATGCTTGATGGAAATTTATGAAGAGGTTATGATTAGTTCTAGTGAATTACTATAATTTTTCAAGCAGCTGCCTTAGAGTAAAAATCTGATGTATGTTCGATCTATTTTTTCTGAATTCGGCTCGGTATTCTCCTGTGAAATTTTTTACAAAAGGGGTTAGCCTACTGCATAGGATGTTCGATAAGATTTTATGCGCCGTAGTAAGCAGGCAAATGCCTCTATAATTAGATTTTGGTTTTGTCTCTCTTTTTATAGATAGCGATTATTACACTTCCGTGCCATTTTGTTGGCATTTTCTCTTCGATCGTTTAGCCAAGTATAGAGGTAGGTTGTGTAGTCCCCTGTTAATCCAAAATTTAATGTTGCTGCTTTTATTGATATATTATAATCTAAAATTGCTTAATTTGTTACTTATACCACTGTTGCTCTGAGTGCCTCAATTGTCTGTGTAAAGTTTCTCATCCATCCATAAGGAACTTCTACCAGTATATTGTCAGAGTCTAGAGCTATCGCGTTCTTCAATTTTTTGGTTGCTTGCACATGTTTCATCTATTTTTGAGTCTATCAGTAGATCCACCCGAAGGTATATATTCTTTCCATGTTCCTCCTCTTTATGTATGCTAAGAAAATTTTTGAAATATTCTTGCCATGTTTGTAGCAGTTCGTCTTCGTTGGTTATTAGTTCATGAATATTTTTCCTGAGTAGGTGCAGACACGCAGTTATATCTGAAGCCTCTCTTTTCGTTTGAGACCGATTTGTAAAATGCTCGACTATTTGACTGTTCTCTAATTTTAACTATTTCTAGTAATTCGTATTCTGTTGTTCGTGTATTCCTTTTTTTCTCTAATTATTTTTTGTGTTTCTCGTTAGTTTTTCTGATATTTCTTGTTGAAGCATAATTTTTTGCGTTTTCTGTCTATCTTGTAGTTTTTCTTGATATTCATTCTTTATTAAACCATTTAATTGTTCTTGTTCTGTTTTTTCCTATTATTAGTTCTGCTGTATCTGTAATTTATTTTTTCATTTGTTGTCACAGCCTTTCGACATTATTGATCTGGTCTCTTCTATTTAGATGTTGTTTCATTTCCTGTACGTAATTGTCACGGATTTCCTCATTTTTCATTTCTTTATGTTCCACTGTACCAATGCTCCATTCGTTTTAAATATCAGTGATGATATTCTCAATTTGATGAATGATCTGTATCTCCATAGACTCCCCTGAGTCATCTTATATCCAGACCATTACTTTTAAGTCTAGCATCGAGATAGGTGGTTAATTCGGTTCCGTGTAGAGTTGTCATCTTTGATTGTTTCGTCTTTTTTATCTTCTATCGGACAATGTGCTGATATAATTGAGATATTATACCATTTTACTTTCAGTATAATATAAAACAAACTCTCGCTGATGGCCGCAGTACTTATTATTCTTAAATAATAAGTTATATTATCAATTATGTAGTTTTCCTCCATCCATGAATGGAGGGTATGATATTGTAAGATTTGTGAAAAGTCAAAGACTGTGATAACTGGGACATGTCCATACACAAGAAGATACAAAATCAACCAAGATAATATGACAATATACCATAGACCAGCAGAAAATGTTAAAAGCACTGACAGAATGCCGAATAGACCATCTCTACACTAACATGATAAAATATATCTACCACACCGCAACGGCTAGAGCAAAACTATCTGATCAACTAACAAATACATTCTGTATAAAAGGAGGAGTACGGCAAGGAGACACCATCTCACCAAAGCTATTCACAACCCTTTTAGAACACACTTTTAAGAAGGCAGATCTGAACGAATATGGTATCAACATAAATGGAAAGAAGCTCAGTCATTTGAGATTCGCAGATGACATCGTCCTTATAGCCGATCGTATGGAAAATCTAATAATAATGTTGAACAAGTTATATCACGCTTCCTTAGAGGTCGGAATAAAGATTAATATCAACAAGACGCAAATAACGACTAATCTGGTGCTAAATAGTAATATTGTTGTTGATGGAATGGATTTTGAGCAGACTGCATCTTGTAAGTACTTGGGACATGAAATTCGGTTGGGAAGAGATAACCAGACGTGCGAGCTCCCACGTCGCATAGGATTATCCTGGGCAGCGTTTGGTAAACTGAGCTATGTATTTAAATCGGACTTACCCATATGCCTGAAAAGGAAAATCTTTGACCAGTGTGTATTGCCTGTACTTACTTATGGAGCGGAAACATTAACACTCACAAAAAAAGTAATGAACAAAGATTCGCATAACTCAGAGGGTCATGGAGCGCCAGATGTTGGGTGTCTCCCTGAGGGACCGAATCCCAAACGAAGAAATACGTCGTAGAACAAAAACAACGGACGCCGTCGAAAGAATCGCGTCGTTCAAGTGGAATTGGGTAGGACACGTCGCCAGATTGTCAGACAACCGATGGACAAAACGTATTGTCGAGTGGAGGCCACGAGAAGAAGCACTACGGAGCAGAGGACGACCACCAACCAGATGGGCTGACGATCTGAAGCGTGTTGTCGGCAACTGGATACAAGCCGCACAAAACAGAGAAAGATGGAAAGAGCTGAGGGAGACCTATGTCCAGTAGTGGACGCGTAAGGGTTGATGATGATGAATAATATGACAATGAAAGCCGATCGGAAGCCGAAAAAAGGAAGGCCCAGAACGAAATGGTTGGATGACATGGAAGACGACCTGAAAACCAAGGATATAAGGCAATGGAGGAAAAGGCCACGAGAGAGATCTGAATGTAAGGAGATAGCCAGACAGGCTACGACAGGCAAAGGCACATCCAGGGTTATGATGTCAAAATAAGAAGAAGAAGTTGAATGTCCTATACCTAAGGATCTTTAATAATTAAAAAATTTAACTTCAAAAGATTAAATAACTTTTACTCATACATATTTACCGATAAAAAACGTAAATATTGAGTATCTCATACGAAGATAATTCCCTCGAACGTGCCATCACATTTGGTTCAACAAACTGTCATAAAAAGCGAAGGTTAATCTCAATCTTATTAATATCTTTAATTACACACACCGAAAGAATTTAATGTCATGTAATAAAAACTGGTTTCGCGAGAATGATCTGTAATACGACTCTAGGCTACTTGTCTCTTTGTTTTTTAATCTTATTTTTTATATTCCTGCCATCGCGTATTTGTCTTGATTAAATGGATAGCCTGCGAAGAAACAAATGAAAAGATTTATGGCCAGGAAGTTGGATTTCAGGTAACTTTGTTATAAATAACAAAGAGTAATATATTTTCGGTTGTTTACCTCATTGTTTAAAGGTTGTTAAACTGATGTAAGTTTGTTTAATAGTAAGCATTCAGCATACTTGCGGCATTTAAAAATAAAAATAAACATTACATTTATATTACTTACTGTAGGTACGGTTTCGTGATTTGATACATTTTTTTAAATTGTATTTATTTGCCAATGAGTAAATACACCAAAAATTAATCTCACTTAACTGTTCCTTAGTTGACGGACGGTACTTGAAACTACCACTTATTTAAAAATATGTCTAAAACACATCTTTTTATTTAACTTGATTTTTTCCTATAGGTACTTTAAAGTACCTTATAGAAAATAATATAAGTTGATTTCAATCAACCGGCAACACTGTTTTAGCGCTAAAACAATAACGATATTAGTGCATAACCAAACTATTGTGTTGTGATTTGTCATCTGTAACACATGTGCCAATAAATTGAAAATTATCGACGTATTTCTGTATATAGTATTTTTACTACAAAAACGTTATTACGTAGGTCAAAATTTTTGACGTAAGAGAACTGTCAAAACATTAGAATGTGACTTTTCATTATTGCCATGATTATTATATCTAAACATGGCAATAATGAAAAGTCACATTCTAATGTTTTGACAGTTCTCTTACGTCAAAAATTTTGACCTACGTAATAACGTTTTTGTAGTAAAAATACTATAACTGATTATAATATCGTAGACCAGAGGTTCTCAATCTGTGGTACATGTAACACTGGTGGTACATATCATCATTTGCGGTGGTACACAAAACACAAAAAAAATCAAAATAGTAGTACATAGTGAGTCTTGTTAATACAATCTAAAAATGTAGGTGGTACCAAAAATTTTAAAAAGAACTGTAGGTGGTACATGACTGAAAAAGTTTGAGAACCGCTGTCGTAGACGAAACATTCGAGAGCAAACCTAAGTATTTACTTTTGATAAATAATTACTGGTGTTTGAGGAAACGGATACTTTTCGCTGCGGACTTAAAAGTATGAGTCAGGCATTTGGAAGTAATTTGTTACTAGACATAACTTTGCTTCGCGACGATCGTTTCTTATTATATTCTAACCCGTTTCTTTTTTAGATGAAAAAAAAAATAGACTGGACTAGCAAAAAACCTCTAAGTGATGCGGAATTATTAAATATTGTTGACCATTTCTTGTTTGAGGATATACCGGATGACCTAAATTTCCAAACTGACGACGAATCAGATAATGATGATGAGGCATTAATTAATTCTAACAATGCTGTACCAGAACCTTCAAGTACATTAGAAGTAGATGTGACTCGGTCCATAGAAAGTGGTATAACAGAAGATGTCGAGGTAAATTCAATGCATGAAACTGACTTGAGTCAGCAGAATGAGGCAATTTTAGATAGAAAGTGGCGTAAAAGAGAAATAACTACTGCATCTCCAGATGTACCCTACCGCCTGCCACGGTTGTGAGGAAATAACTGTTCAAAGGACCCAAAAAGATGGTGCTAAGACTGATATTGTTGCTCCCATGATTGTAACAGATTACAATAAATTCATGGGGGGTGTTGACCATGCTGATCGTTTGAGAACTACTTATGGAATAAACAGACGCAGTAAGAAGTGGTGGCATAGGCTATTTTGGGGATTAATAGATATAGCATTCGGTAATGCTTATATAATATTCTGCGACATACGACAAAACCAATCTCTTTTAGATTTTCGAAGAGGAATTGCTATGGGCCTGATGGCACAAACTTCAGAAAACTCCATCAAAACGACGAAGACCGAATAGTGATGTATACCCTGAAAGAAGAAGAAGAGGAACATATTATTCAGTCCCATCCGATGTACGCCTTTCAAATAGAGGCTCCCACTGGGTAAAATATGATGCCCAAAGAGGTAGATGTGAGGTATGCAGCAGCCAAGGTGTTCAATCCCGACCTCATTCAACATGTTCTACCTGCAAAATTTATCTGTGTTCGAATGAGAAGAAGAACTATTTCAATATATATCACGATGTTGAATATATTGATGTATTTTTTACAAATAAATTGATAAAAATCTCCGTATTTATCATTAGTCACCTAATAACTTACTACCACACTAAATTACTCTACACAGCCTGACGGTACTTTAAAGTACCGCATCTGTTTTTTTGCGTATAAGGTTTTGAAAAATTTTGAAAAAAATTATACTTCTTTTTGAATGTATTTTTGAACATATTTCATCAAAAAATGAAAAAAATTTGTATTATTTCTATAATCCGGCAACTAAGGGTTAAAATATTAATGTTTTTCAAGGTTCACGATTATTCAGTGAAACATTAATATGATTAAAGTATGAATCATACACAGAATGCATAGTGCTATGATCTACATTTCTTTTAATAATCTACAAGTATATAATAATATACCTTTTTTTAAGTGGCGTGTCCCTATTTAAATATTGGCCGTCGCGTCATCTTGTTAACAATTTTCCGAAATCTTTCTTTAATGAAATATTCTTCCGAACAAATTTTGTTTTCCTTGTCTTTGTAGTACATATTTAAGAGCAGTCGGTCTGTATTCATTATTTCTTTTCTTCTCTTTTTTTTAGATATACCTCTTTTTTAATGTGTCTCCAATCAGTTATTGTTCCGTCATTATCGTGGTCTTCCTATTGGGAAGTCTCTCACCGTTTTTACTGCCCTTTTATTCTCATTCAGCTTATGTGATCATTTCATTCTAATCTTCTGTTTCTTATCCTGTCCTTGATGTTCCCCACCATGCATCTTCGTCGTATATTATCTGCACTTCTTGCTCTGTTCCATAGTGTCTTACCATCGATTTTTCTCGAGGGTTTTCATTTCTGCTGTTTCTAGCATTATTTTTGTCCTGTATATGTCAGGGCGTGTTTCTGGCGCGTATTATTATTCTGATGACTCTTTTGTAAATTCTTCCTTTCATTATATCTTTCCCGATGTTTCTATTTCTCCATATTGTTTCAGTCAGGCAACAGGCAACCTGCGGCTTTATTTGGTATATTCACTTGATCTTCCACTTTTGTTTCGAGCTTTCCGTAGCTAGAGAGTGTGATGAATAGATATTTAAACTCTATTACTTGTTCTATTATGTGACCTTCTAGCTCTAATTTACATCTTATTAGTAGGTTTCTGTTATTCAATGGAATCTTGGGGTGAATACTCATTAGTATTAATTGTTTTATATTCGTAGTTGATAATAATCTTATAATTTTCTTTTTGATATAACCTACTTAACCTCTAATCCATGTTTCTGCTCACTTAAATTTTAACACCCTTTGATTCAGTAGAAAAGTAAGATATATCTTTAGGGAGTTAGGCGGTAAAATAAGCAGTACACAAATCAAAAAGATATACAATGAAGCATGAAAAAATTATTCGTCTAACAAAACTGCTTCTTGGTCTAAAACTAAGATAACCATAGGTGGGTATGGTTAAAAAAATAATAAAAATTTGTAGACTTCCTGGTTTATCTTTGTTCTACAAACTCCTTCCTATTTTGTGTTACCCAAAATATTCCTAGTCTTTTTTTCGTCTGCTCCTCCAGTTTTATGGAGCATCCAAGTCCAAAGTAGACCCACGAAGTGGTTGGGCTTACTATGGCGCACTAGTTACTAGTATATACTAAGATTTTTCTTCTTTGACGTTAATATTGTATAAATAGTTTATTTTCAAACATGTATTTTGATTTAAACTTACCTAATTCTATGCAGTAGGCTGGTGCAAAAAGGTATAAAACGCTAAAGGCTATAGAAAAAGTTTTTAATTCCATGGTGTAGTACGACATCTATGGGCGTAGATTTATATATCTGAAAAAAAAAAGAAAAAAGTTTAGAACAAAATTTTGGGCCATCTATGCAAAATATATATAGGTACGCCACAGGCATAGGCAGGCAGTGTTAGAGTGAGTGATTATCAAACTCAAAAATTTACAATAAAAAGCTGAGTACGTAACGGGGGACACCATATCACCAACATTGCTCACTAAACTCTTAGAATACATATGGAAAATGGCAAATCTGACTGAGAAGGGTATAAATATAAATATAAACGGAGAAAAGCTTGGCCGTCATAAGTTTAGCAGATGATCTTGCAAGAAGGCTAGTAGGTGGTCGTATCTGGATTCATTTCGCATAATTTGTCCGAAGTATTGTAACTTTCGAGATTTGATGGTGGTCAGTACCACTAGGTTCTTGTTTATTCTTATGAGGACCTCGTCATTTGTGACTTGGTCAGTTCACGGGATCTTAAGTATTTTTCGATCCCAAATACTTTTAGATTTCTGCAAACATCTTGGTTCAAGGTACATGATTCAATGTTGTTCTGAAGCTATTTTCTTGGGGCATTTTTGCAATTAACTAGTTTTGATGGGAAATAAGCCACAATTTTACTAAAAAAATGATTTTAGTTTCGACGCCCAAATTGGTTGTCGGTGTCAAAATACAAAAAATATTAATGAATTAAACAAAAATGTTGTTGTTTAGTAAAAAAATTCTTCTAATAATTTATTTAATCTGACTTATTTATATCGGCAATTCAGACATATATTATACATTTTAAAGGAGAAGACTTTAAAATGATATTGCCAGTATTTATGAGTTGCGTTCCTGGGACGACTTTACTGAAAGATAGTTCATTCGATTACATGAAATCAACCCCAACTCAAGAATATCCGTCACAAAAAAAACATGACATGTGATCTGTCTTTAAAAAGACAACCACATGCAATGGTGAGAGTAAAATTCTCGCTCTAGAGATTCCATAGTAAATCACGAGGGAAAACCACAAAAAACCTCGTGATACTATGCCGACATCGTAAGTATTAGGTCTTACTTTAGTTTACTCTCAAAACTAATACCAAATTCTAACCTTAATATGTACATATGTTATTTTAAATTATAAATAATATTAATAATACATAGATATATAAACAATACTAAAATATAAAATATGTACTAACTCGATATATTATTGGCTTACTAATCCTAATCCTGGTATTTTCTTTCTATTGACTCCCTCTTTTAGTATTGGTAACCACATCCTACTGCATTCAACCGAGGAATTTGCAATATCAATACCATATGTTATAAAAGGACTATGCGAGAAACTTAAAACAATAGGAAATAAATTCAACATCTCAACAACATTCAAAACAGCAAACACGTTGAGATCTATTCTATCTAAAACTAAACCTGAACAACAAAGAACAAAGAATTGTATTTATAAAATACCTTGTGAATGCGAACAATTTTATTTAGGTGAAACATCAAGACCATTAAACGTTAGAATAAGTGAACATCAGTCTTATAATGGAATCTCTAGCGCGAGAATTTTACTGTCAGCATGGCATGTGGTTGTCTTTTTAAAGACAGATCACATGTTATGATTTTTTTGTGACGGATATTCTTGAGGTCCAGGGTAATAAGGATTTTCTCGGGACACTCAAAGATCCAGGTAGCTGACTACTTTTTTAGTTATTGTAGACCTATAGGAAGAAAACCTACCTGTTTCCTGTCTAGAGTTCGCGTCCGTTTTTTAATTATTAACAATTTAGTACAAAAATCGCGATTTTCTCGATTTTTTGCACCCCATTTAAAAGCTAAATAGTTGACATAAAATTACAAAATACAGTTTTTTAAAACATTGAAAAACCTTCAAAATTCCGATTTTTGAAAATAAAAAGTTAATTTGTTGCTACGCAAACTGCAAAATAAATGAAAATCGTAATTTGTTAATAACTATTACTAAAACTACCTTAGAACTTTAGTGTTTTACTCAAAGTTGAATATTGGAGTACTTAACAAACCTTTAAAATTTGAGACCGATCCATTAATTACATAGATTAAGAGTTATTCTATTTGTTTATTCCAGAGACCTTTATTTTGCAATAACATAACAGAAAATAATGAAGATAGGGCAATTCTGAGTATGCCAAATGAAAGTAGAAGAGCGATAATATCAAAATGTATTAAAAAAAGATAAAAAATTAATCAATATAATCAAAAATCCTAATGTCAAATTTTTGAAATTTTGTAGTTTATATAAACATTTAGAATAACTTTACAAATATTGTCCGTAGGAACAATCTTTTTATATATCCGAAAAGCTAGTATTTTAACACGAATTTTCAAATAAAAAAATTTAGCCTGGGTTCATTAGGGACAAAAATAGCCATGTGTTTTTTTTATTCACAGCTAATTTGTTTATAATTAAGGAATTTCATTAATGCCATTTTAAATAATGGGATTTGTATTTTTTGTTAAAAAATTTGCATAAACATTGTATCTTCACAGCACCCTCTACGATTTTTCAAAATTGTAGTCCAAACGGTTACTAGGGGGAACATACGAATCCACCGAGTTAAAATACCGAAAAAGCAATTTCAAATTAATACAATTTTCTGTATCTCCGGATAAACTCAATGGATTTTCATCTTTATTTTTTTAATTTGTATGTAATTTATACGTACATTACAAATATGCAATTTGTTTATAAATTTATTAATTAACAATCAGTCTAATTTGTTTAAACAATTATTAAAAAAATATTTTTTTACAAAAATCTATTTTAATCATTAATGATCATATAAAAAGTTAAAGTTCATTTTAATATATAAATTATTTTTATTAGATAATTAATTATTGAAGATAATTTATTTATTAAAGTATACCTTAACTTTTTGTATGATTAATAATGATAGTCTGATTAAAAACATGGATTTTTGGAAAAAAATTATTTTTTCAAAAATTGTTTAAACAAATTAAACTTTTTATTAATTAATAAATGTCAAATTGCAAATAAACAAATTACATATTTGTAATGTACAGAAAAATTACATTCAAATTAAAAAAAGAAAGATCAAAAAATATTCATAGATACCGAGATCCTGAACAACATTTTTAAAAATTCGTGTAAAATACCAACTTTTCGAATATGTAAAATGATTTTTTCTACGGACAATATTTTTAAAGTTGTTCTAAATGTTTATAAACTACAAAATTTCAAA
This sequence comes from Diabrotica virgifera virgifera, assembly GCF_917563875.1. Classification (NCBI taxonomy): domain Eukaryota; kingdom Metazoa; phylum Arthropoda; class Insecta; order Coleoptera; family Chrysomelidae; genus Diabrotica; species Diabrotica virgifera. The sequence continues at coordinate 61,024,249 of NC_065444.1, read as the reverse complement.
AATTTAGCAGTAGTATTTTGACTATACTAGATAATTTTTTTTATCTTTTTTTAGTACATTTTGATAGTATCACTTTTCTATTTTCATTTGACATACGCAGAATTGCCTTATCTTCATTATTTTCTGTCTTATATTATTGCAAAATAAAGGTCTCTGGGATAAACAAATAGAATAACTTTTAAACTAATTAATGGATCCGTCTAAAATTTTGAGGGTTTGTTAAATACCGCAATACTCAACTTTGGGTGAAACACTAAAGTTCTAAAGTAATTTTAGTAAAGTTATTAACAAATAACGATTTTCACTTATTTTGCAGTTTGCGTAGCAACAAATTAACTTTTTATAAATTTTCAGCTATGCTGTTCTTCTTCTACCAGGCCCACGTTTACCTCGGATCTTTCTCTGAATTATCAGATGTAAAATCATATTTTTCAGGGTGTCTCATAATGAGAAAGAAGTATTCCAGCTGGCCAAAACCAAAACTTTAATGACATTTTTATTGAGCGGTATTGAGAATTTTTACTGTAGCTCTTTAATTACTTCATTTATAACATTAATAACAGTGAATAGTGAAGTTCAAAATTTTTTTATAATTACCTGGATGGGCGAAGTTTGTTGTTATATATTTATATCTATATAAGTTCTTTTTTATACTACCGATGGCATGTTTAACGTAGATAAATCAAATGCAAAAAGCTATAGTCTTATTACATAGAAGCGAACTCATAACATATCTCGAATGATTCTCTTGCGAATATTCTTTTGATCTGATTTATGTTATAAGATTTCGTGTAGTGATATTCTAAATCCAAAAGGTAATAAATTACACGACACAATTTAAATTTAAATGACAAAAAAATACAGAACAGTGTAAAAATCAATGCTATATTAATCATAAATTCTAACCTGTCACGTTAAATACCGAGTGTACATAGTACGTTGGCAACTGCATTTGAATATCAATTGGTTAAATCAAGACAGAAGTTAATAGCTACTTGAATGAATTTAATTGCATAAAATGGCTCTTAATTAATTCTGCATGTCTTCGGAAGATGACGCTTTTGAATACCGGATTACAGCTGAGCTTTAGAAGATAAATTATCGTAACGAGACTATGTACTAAGTATAAGTTGCTAATTTATTATTTCTCTACTTAGCTGGTTTAATTAAGCAATAATACTATTCTTTATGGACACAAGTGATTAGGCTCTAACAGCTGATAATAATTTACAGAAAAAGCCTTTTATGGCTAGTTTTATTAATCTAAGGAGGAATTTTATTAATTTTAATAGTTCTACATTATCTTCTCACTTTTTGTTTTTACAGCGTGAAATAATAATGTTATATGTAGGTAGACTTCTTTTATTTCTCTGGAATGTCTCTTATGGATTCTTTTGTCTAACCATGAAAAAATATTTTTTGTTTTTGTGGAATTTGTTAATTTTATGTTAAAGGCCCCATTCACGTTGAGATCGGTATCGACAAGTTGCGATACATGTATCATGAGATTTGTATCTGTTTCATGACAGTGATACAGACGGCGATAGAGTTATAGACCGAGTGAGGTCTGCCAGACCTCACTCGAACTGGTTGGGTGATAACTACCCATTACCATGCAAAAAACTTTATATGTTGTAACGTTTAAGTGGTTGTTTTATTAATGTTTGACAATTATTAGTTATTTAATTAATTTCTTCATCATCCGGAGTTTTCATTTTCCACCACAGCAGATAAATTTACTAATATGATGCACACCTACACAACTCCAAGTAGAGGTACAGTGGGTGATCATATTATTAGAGCCACCTAGTAAAATTCAATGTTTTAGAGGAAGGGTATATAATTGAGCTGTATCATATATTAATGGATTTGTTTCCATTTGCCTGTCTTGTTACACTTTATAAAAGTGCAATACATAGTCTGACAACAGTGGCAACACGCATATGTGGCAATGCGTGACTTAGATGCCATTGTTTGTCAGTACTGCCTAGCCTAGCTTGCAACTTGTGTGCCTATTATTTTGTATTCTTGGTGTTTAGAGTTATAATATACTTTGCGAGTTTCCATTGCTCTTTAGTGATATTCTGGCAGGCATATACTATTTTTTGCGAATTTAGTAAAAATTGCCCGTTTGTTACACTAGTGGTACCAGAACATCATGGGAAATCCAAAGACATATTACCAAGGAAAATAGCAGAAATAAAAACTTCCATATTCAATACTAATCACCCCAACAGAAACATAGCATCCATTTCTAAAGTTTCAAAGGCAACGTGGACCGTACAAAGAAAAAACTTACATACCATTATTAAACAAAAGTAAAATTTTCTGAGGTGGCTCTAATAATATGATCACCCACTGTATGTCGAAAGCGCTTAGCTAAGGAAATTAAAATTTATTTACATACTTTAATATACTTTTCTTCACTTCCTTTAAAATATATCAGTTAATTTTGGATGATAGTTGTAATGATTCCAGCTTTTATTTTAAGTTCTTCTAGTATTGAATTATTTGTGCCTTGTGCGGTCCAAAAGTCCATGATATGCGCAACATTCTTCGGTAGACTCAAATTTAAAATGCCCTTATATGCTTTGAATCGGCTTTTTTGATGGTAAGTCTATACACATAAGCCTAAAATATGTAAGATCATCAAATATGTACGCATCTCGGAGATTCGGTCATTCTGCATTCAACGCGGAATAAATAACGTCATTATCTCACTTGCAAATTCCCTAAAAAATGTTCCTTATTAAGTGCATTCTTATCTCCAATTCCTACAAGAATTATGCGACTGGTCTCCAGACCGTCACAAAGTGGTTTTCTTCTCCCAAAAGATTACTTAAAAAAATCCATTGGACGTCGTCTATCTCCGCGTATAAATAAATGGATCTCTTTTGATTAATAGTTTATTGTTATCGATGTAATTGATGAAAGGTTCTTGCGGTTTTGAGAGAGATAACTAATAGAATTTAATTTGCATTTGTTAAGTTGAATGGGTTTCTGCCTTTGGGTGACAGGTATATTTACAACTGAAGTCGTGTAAACGTAGGAGTACAAGAAGATAAAATATTCTTTGATACTTTATAATAATTAATTTTCAGTCTTTTTCTTTGGAGACTATTTGAAATATATCCAAAGTTTCGTTAAAAACCATGCGACTACTACATTTTTAAAGACAAGGAGTAAACTTGTTTTAAAAAAATGAATAAAATTATATAGTCAAATTATTTTAAAATTTGATCCACTTAATATTTTCTTCTAGTTTATAACATTTTTTTTATTCCCCAGATTTTTGTTAAATGGTATTGGATATACATTGATTATACAAGTTGCAGAACTTGGCATTGGGACAGCAGAAAAATAAACTGGAAAACATTTGTTTGATTTGCACGAAAAAGAATCCGCCTAGCACAGAAAAACGACACGAAGCAATACAGAAAAAGAAAAGAGCATTATAAATCCAAAAGGAGAGAAACTAAATGATTATGCAGGCAAAAAAGAGAAAATAACTAGACAAACAAAAAAGAGTGTGTGTACTTTGTACGCACGTAAGAAGTTATACTTTTATTATTATGACTTCAACGAAATAAATATATTTTAAACAGTTTAATTGTATTTTTATTTAAATATTAAACTAATTTCATTACTTAAAATAATCCCTTTTCTTTAGCCCATTTCTATCTAACTTTGGACATAGGCCCTCCCCAAATCTTTCCATGTCTGTCTGTCCTTGGCTGCGCTTTTATGACGCGGAAGACGGTTCCCCAATAGAAAGGAGATAAGCGGGAAGACCACGAAAACGATGGAACGACAATTTAGTGGAGGCACATCGAAGATCAGAGTCACGTCTACACAAAAAGAACAATAAGTAATTTTGCTCTTGTTTTAAACAAAAACAAAAAACTTATATGGTATAAAATAAGTTAGGAGTGACTTCTGTTATCTGGAAAATTTGGTATGTGAAATAGACGAAGGAGTTAGAAAACATCTCCAACGTGTAAAGCAACAAATGTGGAATAAAAATGAATCAGTCATTTCAAAAAGTGCATAAGTCCACAATTTTCAGACACTAACTTTCTGAGCGGAATCGATTCCTCTAAAATAAATTCACGTTGTGTACAAAAACAACACCAGTCTGCACAGAATATGTCGAAATACGCTACAACCAAAGTTGAAGGTCTGTGCAAGAACAACACGAGTCCAGGACGTATGCAGTTTTTGCTATGAATTTATAAACATAATTTTTGCCCAATAATAGAGATTTTGGAGAGCTGAAATCAAAAATTAAGAAGCAGGACAGAATTTGTGTGCCAGAACAATATTATTACCTTATGACTGGAGCTTAGACACATTGTTACATTTTTGAGATGAAGACACGTCAGATATTGGATTATCGTAGTTGGTGACCAACATATTACAAGCGAAACTGCCTCTCCAATGAAAGTCTAGTTTCAAAGGTACCAAAACAACAAAAAAGAACCTTCTCTCCATCGTCGTTTTTGTCTTTTGAATACGATAAGCATGGAAAAGGTACAGTTGTGACTCACGATTTTATTGACGGTTTCACTAGTCATACGTTTCCTCTTTCCAAAACCAAACGTCTCGTGTTGTAGCCATTAATCCCAAAATATTGCAAACATCAAGCAAGATCAAAACAGAATTTTAGAAGAATATTTCCATTCAATTGTCAGCTACAAACCTCACGCCGCTGACGACGTGACGTTCGTATAGGCCTGGATCCCGCGTACCAAAAAAGTTGATTAATGCAAGCTAAAAATGTGTTAATAGCTTAACGGTGTCTAGTCGGACAAACTTTGATGTACAGGAACACTGGAACAGAAGAAGTTTTAATTGTGGAACCAGTCCCGGATTAGGAATATTGAGGTCCCTAGGCAAACCATGCTATGAGGCCCCTAAAGAAACCTGTGCCTTCTCCCTCAAACATCTTGGATAACTCCTCTATCTCCGAGCGGTATTCCTTAGATAAGTGGATAACTCTATCTAGTGCTACTTGGTCTTTTAAGGACAAAATACGATATTCCTCCAACGCAACTTTCAGCAGCACTTACTCCAACAAAATTAAATGAGTGTGCGGCACAAGGAATGTAAATTGCAAGTTTATTAATTTTAGAAAAATGAGCCTGGAGACTATTCTATTTGCCTGACATGTATGCTGCATTGTCGTATGATTGTCCCCTCATGTCGTTTTAACATCAATGTCACAGTCAGTTAAAAAGGTTAAAACAGCAGAAGAAAGATTTTCTCCACTAAGGCTACTTATGGGTATGAATGTGAGAAAACGCTCATACGCTTTACCATCAGATGAACTAACATAATAATAGTTAACTGGTCAATATGAGACAAACCTGATGTTCAATCAACACTTAAGGAGTAGTATTCGGCTTTATAAATTTCTTCAACAATTGTATTCAAAACGTGTTTTTCCATTACTTCTATTACTTCTTCACAGATCTTTGAAGATAAGTAAGAAGGTTTTCCAGTACCCTTATTGCGATACTTAGCTAAATGAGAGCTTAAAAAAGGATCGCACTCTACAAGTAGCTCTAAAATGCCTAAGTAGTTCTTATTATTTTGTGAACCAAGAACCAAGGAAATGATCTCTAAACGCCAATCCGCGAGAAGATAGAAACTTAATCACAGAGATTACTCTTTTCACACCTTGCAGCCAGTAATTTCGTTTTTGATTAAATTGAATTTCCAAAGAACTATCAATTCGACCACGAAGGCGCTGTCTGTCGATGAGTGTTTTCACATATGATCGGTGAGCTTGACTTTCTCTCATGTCACTTCATTCTATGAGAAGTATTTTTCCAATCCAAATATCCTGTTGTCTTCTTCTTTTAGTGCCTATTCGTTTTGAATATTGGCGATCATTCTGGCTATAATTATTTTATTAACTGATGCTTTAAATAGATTAGTTGTTGTTGTAGCGAACCATTTCCTCAGGTTCTTTAACCATGATATTGTTCTTCTCCCAATTCCTCGCTTTCCGAATACTTTACCTTCAGTACTCTGTATTTAGCGCCGTTTCTCATTATGTGTCCGAGATATTCTAACTTTCTCCTTTTAATGGTATACATCACCTCTCTTTCTTTACCCACTCTTCTTATTACGGTCTCGTTGGTTATCTTGTCCGTCCATGATATTCTTAGAATTTGCCTGTATAGCAACATCTCGAAGGTTTCCAGTTTTTTCTCCATTGCTTCAGTGAGTGTCCAGGATTCAACTCCGTAATACAATATTGAGAAGATATAACTTGTTGTGAAGTAAACAAACTAAGAATAAATTAGAGGCTAAACGATAAATTCCGCGGAAAACTAGAACGAAAGGCTTGGGTAGAGGAGGAAAAGGTAGGGAGGAGGCGCTGATTCATTTGTTCCTTTTGTTCTTACTACTTTTCTAAGAAATCGTGCAGACTAACAGGTAGTACTGTTTCTTCTAACAAACGACATTCATTAGGGTCTTATTCGCACAACATAGGATTTCTATGCAAACAAAAGTATGCATTGTAATGTAATTTTATAGGTCCACCATCACTTTTATGGTATTGCGCGATATTTGAATTTTTCAACATAATATGATTTATAGTTGTTATTTAATTCTAATTATTATTTTTTCGTTTTGGGCCCTGAGAGGCCCCACTTGGGGACGGGGCCCCTAGGCAACTGCCTACTTTGCCTAATGGTTAATCCGGCTCTGTGTGGAACAGCTTAAAAATTTGGAACGTCAGATTACGAAAACATCCCATGTATTTTGTCGGACAGAATATCAAATTGATTTGTTACCCTTTCATTAAACTCTCATGCAAAAATCAGACTGCTATTACTAACCAACATGATTCCTGTCATTTGACATGTTCTTCGTGTTCCACTCATTAAAATGCCCAGTTGGTGATTAACACCAGTCTGATTTTTTGCATGAGAGTTTAATGAAATGGTAACAAATCAATTGGAAGTTCTATCCGACAAAATACATAAAACGTTTTCGTAGTCTGACGTTTCAAATTTTTAACCTGTTCCACAATTAAAACTTCCCCTGTTCCAGTTTTCCCATACATCAAAGTTTGTCCGACTAGACACCGTTAAGCTATTAACAAATTTTAAGCTTGCTATTAATCAACTTTTTTTAGACGCAGCGTCCAGGTCTAGTAGCCCCTGAGTCAGATAATCAATTTGATTTTGTTCCATAAGATTATATTTTAATAATTACCAGTTTTTGTCGTTACTGTACTTTCGAAATAAGAATATAAGTGGTTGCATTTCTGTTTTTTTTTTCGTTTCATGTAAAAACAGCATTAGTCCAATATTTCAAAAGTAATTTTTCAAAAAATCTTTATTTATTCCTAGACCATTTATAGATCATTATGATTAGGAACAAAATTACAATATCATTTGGGATTTTTAGGTCATCCGTTTCATCAATCTTTCAACAATTTAGTTTTTTGCTCTCCTGTAAAATTAGGAAAATGTGACTCGTGTTGTTTTTTTAATGACCGATTCAAATGTTTTTCAAATGTATTTCCAAGATTGAATGATAACGGAAGGAGCCAGATTTCATAACTTTAAACATAGAGATTGGACATAGATAGATTTGCCAGTGTAATCGCTTCTTCTTTACGTGCCATCTCCACGACGAAGGTTGGCAATCATAATTGCTATTCTAACTTTTGATACTACAGGCCGGAAGAGTTCAGTTGAGCTGCATCCAAACCATTCTCTGTGGTTTCTTAGAAAGGATATTTTTCTTCTACCTATGCTGCGCCTTCCTTGAATCTTTCCCTGCATTATTAATTTTAGGAGTTCATATCTGTCACTACGTGTTATATGACCCAAATATTGTAGTTTCCTTATTTTGATGGAATCGAGTATCTTCGTACTGTTCTCTATTCTTCTTAGTACTTCTGTATTGATTATTCTGTCTCTCCAGGAGATTCTCAGCATTCTTCGATATGTCCACATTTCAAATGTTTCCAATCTATTAAGACATTGTATATTAAGAGTCCATGTCTCCGCACCATATAAAAGAACAGAAAATACATTAGTACCTACACTTTAGTACTCGTTTTCTAAAAGTTAGGCTGAGATTAATACAAAATAATATTTGTTTCATATTAGTGAATGCACTTCTAGCCTTTTCTAACCAGTAATCGCTTCTTCTTATTCTTGTGCCACTAGTATGGGAGATTGGAAATCATCAAGGCTACCCTGACCTTGTTTACAGCTGACCTAAAAAGTTCATTATTGGTACAGCAAACCACTCTCTCAAATTCCGCAACAATGACATTCTTCTACGGCCTGGATTCCGTTTTCCTTCTATTTTTCCTTGCATTATATTTTGAAGTAATGCGTATTTATGACCTCTCATCAGGTGACCCAAATATTCGAGTTTTCTTCGTTTTATCGTTAACAAAATCTCTGGGTCTTTTCCTATCCTTCGTATAACTTCAAGGTTTGTGATTCTTTCAACCCAACTTATTCAGCATTCGACGGTAGCACCTCATCTCGAAACATTCAATATTTTTTATGTTGTTCTGTTTGAGAGTCCAGGCCTCTACACCGTATAATAGCGTGTTAAATACGTAGCCTCTTAGCATTCTTAATCGTAGATGGATGCTTATGTCTTATATCTATGTTGCAGAAGAATTTTCTCATCTTTATGAAGGTGGCCCTAGTAATTTCGATACGTCTTTTTATTTCATTGTTTTGGTCTTCAATTTCGTTTATTAAAGTTCCCAAGTATTTGTAACTTGATACTTTTTCAATTTGAATGCCGTCTATACTAATATGTGCTGGTTGTGTCATGATTTTACTAAAGACCATATACTTGATTTTTTTAATATTAATGTTTATGCCATAATTGTTGCAAGAAATACTTATGTTCGTAATTATTCTACTGTTCTGGCAACTAGTACAGTGTCGTCCGCGTATGGAATATTATTTACAACCTCTCTATTGGTTACGATTCCTTCATTTGCTTGCAAAAGGGCTTCCTGGCAGATGCTTTCACTATATATGTTACAGTTCAAGTTGATTCTCAGTTAGAGTTGACTATTCCTAGTTCGAGTCAACTCCAACTAAAACGAGCAGTAAAAGTTGATTTGAAAAATTTAATTAAACTTTTACTAGTTTGAGTTGACTATTCCTGGATCGATTCAGTAAATGTTGATTCGAGTATAATCTCACGTGCTTTTTTGATGACCTCACGTGCTTCTCTTTGTTTTGACCGTTTTAACTACTTATCATGATTTGAACATATAGGCCAGGAATTAAAGATGAAAAAATGGAAAAACCTCGCAATTTTTTCGTCCAGCATCGATTTGTACAAAAAATTTGGGATTAGGCTCATTTTACCATCTAGGCTAGGACATTTTCTATATTGAGCCGTTGAACGCTTTTGGTTTTTTAAGGGTGATAACTACCCCTAATTATTGTAAAAAATTATAAAATATCATTTTAAACTTTGTCAACATTCAGTTTTTATTAGTTAAATCATCATTTTTTTACACTTTAGGATATAATATTATAATATTTCAACTCTTGAAACCACCCTTGCTGGAGATATATATAAAAAAAATATTTATCCTAAAATATTGATTTCGGTTTGCATCGATTTGCACAAAAATTTGGGATTAGGATCATTTCACCCTGTACTTCATATTCTATATCATCCCAAGGGTGTTGATTATTTTTAGGGGTGTAAACTACCCCATATTGTCAAAAATTATATAAAAACATTGTAAACCTTAATGTGGGTAAAATTTGGTTTTGATTGGTTAAATAATGACTGTTTTATGCTTTAGGATATAATATCATAATACTTCAAACCTTAAAAATAACCCAAAAATACTTAACATTGCAATTTTTATAAGTAATTTAATAGATTTATACAGAAAAAAAAGTAGACTTACGTACAAAAACATTTATTTACACAAAAATACGAATTTACAAATACAAATACAAATAGTTTTTAAGTCATCTTCATCGAGATCGATGTCATCTTCGTCTTTTTCTATAACTGGTGGGCTATCTTAAGAGCTATAAGAGCTATAAGACTTTGTAAATTAATTTCCGTAAGATCCCTTAGTTTTTAAGTAGGGTGAGTTTAAATGGCTCGAATAATGAGTTCTTTGCTTGTAAAAATAGAGGTTTTAAGCAGCTATACCTCGCTAAATGTTCACTGTAAAGAAAATCTTTGCAAAGGTTAATTTTAGTTATTAAAAAGATACAATTTAATACATACTATATAATTTTTTTTGTATCTCTAATATTTTCGGAGATATTTTGAATAAAAGGGAGATATTTGACGAAATTTCAAAAAAAAATTTATCTCTCCAATCTCCAATTTTATCTCTTTTAACTCCAATTTTTCTAAATTTTAAATAGGTCAAACTTCTTGGGTGTATTGATAATACAATACATATATAAAAATAATTACAGAACGCCGAAGATCAATTTGAATTAGGAGGGTAGTTAGGGGTTGTTTTCACTGATTTTTTCGTAGAAAAAAGTAGGTACCGACGTACCGACCTTATTTTGATCATAGTCGCTTAATTTTTATGCTGGAAACTTTTTTTTGAAAGGTCTAATTTTATACTTAAAAAAAATTTCTGTAAGTTTTCCTCGAAAAATGCAGAGTTTTTTCGTTATTTGGCGTTGAATATTTCAAATTATTCATTTGACGAAAAAAGCTAACCTTTAACATGCCGTATCTCAGTTTGTATTGGTTGTAGAAAAATTATAAAAAAGGATTTTGTTTCTGGTTCTAATAGATACAATTTTTAAAGCTGCAGTTTTTTTATTCACTGTATATTTTTTGAGTTATTCTCAAGAAACCCTCTGAAAGTCGATTTTTTGTCGAAAAACTGTTACTTTCAACCGCGAATACCTCGAAAAATATTAGTTTTACGAAGAAAACGTAAGGAACAATTATTTTTAGAAGTGCATTTTCCATCGATTTCCCTGGTTAAAATGTAATGAAAAATTCCCGCCCCCGAGATGGGGTGGCAAATCACCTCTAAAGTTTCAGCGTACAGCGTCATGATATAGAAAATGATCCTTGGGCTATTCCCTACCTTCTGTGAAGATTTCAAGTAAATCTCCAGTAAATATCCAGTAACATTTAATTTCTAAATAGAATCGATTGTTTATGTGAATCAACTTTTACTAAATGGCATTGGGAAGAGTATATTTTAACTAGTTGGAGTCTATTTTTACTAGTAAATGTTGAATAAAAATCTTCATTTTATATTTATAATCAACTTCTACTAAAACCAGCCGTTTGAGTCGACTCGAACTAGGAAAAGTCAACTCAAATTGGATAATCAACTTGAACTGTAACATATACATTAAATGACAGTGGTGACAAAATGAATCCCTGTCGTACTTCTCTACGTATTTCTATTTCTTTTAATATCTCATTTTCTATTTTGATGTTAGCTTTCTGATTCCAGTAGTTCCAAAGTTGAAAATTATTCGCAGATCTTTTCTTTGCAGAATGTCTCTTAGCCTATCGTGGGCTAAGGGAATCGTGGGGCTAATCGCTAACCTTCACTAAAGGAAACATCACCACAAGAAGAAAATTCTATTAATATGTTTTAAAAAGTAAACCAAAGCTCAAATCTCCCAATTTTTTAGCATCAAAATTTTAAATTTCTATCGTTGGCGATATTTTATGGTAAGTTTAGCAGCTTTAAAATCAGTTTACGATATGTAAACTATGTAGGAGTGTATAAATAATATAAATTCTTCAAAAATTCGCATATTTAAATATTTAAAATCGCATTCTCGAATAGCGGGACAATTTTGAATAAGGTCGCGCGATCATCTGCAAAAGAGTGTGTCAACTGAATTTGATTCTGATCTTTGTTTTTAAAATTCACGAAACGTATTCTAGGTTAAAACGAATTATTACTTGTTTACTACCTAGTTACTGTCGAGGTTTGCAAATGTATTGAGGTTTTGATAATGCGAATTCTCAGGACGTTTTCTCTGATTGATTGTTTGGGAGACGCGGGTGGAATTTGTGATGAGGCTTTTAATGAGGAATTAATTGCCAAATTTGACATACGCTTTAATTGGTTGTAAAAAGTTCTTTTTGTTGATAAAATCTAAATAATATAAAAGATGTCGCATTCAGGTATGAAGGTGATAAAAATAAAATCAAAATTTTGTTATTTTAAATTATTCGTCGATAGAATGATTACGATAGTTTAATATTTCTACAATAACTCCTCTGTAGCTCAGTTGTAAGAGCGCCTACCTTTGGATCGAAAGGTCTGAATGGTCGTGAGTTCGAATCTCACCAAGGTTAGAGATTTTTCGTTTATTATAAATTAATAAATGAAAATAGTTTTTGTCTTTGTGGGATCGGTACTCACCGGAGGGACCGCAGACGTTCGGATACAATTAGCGTCTCTTTGCAAAGACAATGACTTCGACTTTGCAAAATAACAAGACACTTACTTAACACAAACACTACACATTACTCCCCTGAGTTAGTGATAAGTCTAAAAAATCATTATGAAATTGACTGGCCAAGTTGGTTGTTGCCAGTGCCAATAAAACACAAAACACACACAATATTTCTACAATAGTTCCGTCAGATTTAAAGTTAATGTTAGCACTAGCAAAGAATAGAAAACAATTGTTTTCTCTTCTGTGGCACTAGCTAAAACACAAAGGAGACATCTCTATGACAGAAGAGAGCGTATTACAGCCATAAGAAAATAATAACACTTTTATAAAAAAGAACTTTTTTATAATAAAACTTTTTTAATATTTATAGGAGAGAATATAAAATAATTTGACGATATAAAATGCTCAAAATTCCAAAAATTACACTATAATAAAAAAAAGTACTTTTTATAATAACACGGTTTTGTTATACAATGATGAGCGCGCTAATAACCGGCAATATAGCGCAAAAGATGGAAAACATATTAAATTGTGAGATGAAAAGGACTAAAACTAGTAGAGTTGTTAAATTTAGCGATAGTAACATATAAATTGACATTATATTGATTGTTTCCCACCTTTAGACGTACCTATCAGAGGAGTGTGTCAACTAAAACTGTCACTGTGACAGTGGCATTTCTGAAACTCGTCCGATACGTCTAAAGGTGGGAAACAATCAATGTAATGTCAATCTATAAGTTACTATCGCTAAATTTAACATCTCCGCTCGGTTCATCTCTTTTTATCTCACAACTTCATATTGTTTTCCATCTTTTGCGTTATTCTGCCGGTTATTAGTGCGCTCATCACTGTATACAGGATAGAACATGTTTCGAAAGAATAAAATATGAATTTTTAGTAGGTGTATTAAAATTAACTGTTAAAATTATAATTCCAAAAATTACGCTAGTACACAAAAGTACTTTATCTAGTCTATGTCATATTATGTATAAGTTTTTAGTTTGTGAAAACTGTCATTATAGATAGCAGTGAGTGAAGGGTTTAAAGTGTGCGTAAAGTAACAATGTATTTTAAATGGGATTTACTTTTTCGCACTGTTTCTTGGCACACTTTCATGTAATCAAATATGCTTAAATTTCGCGTTGTCACGGTGATTACATAATGAGCAATAAATTACAACGTAAGTTTTGACAGTTTTGTGGCTTGAAAGAAGTTAGAATTTTTAAATGTCAAAGTTCTAAAAGTTGTAGAATAGAAATGAATTCCAGTGACGAAGGGTTACATTTTTTTTATTTGTTTATCATAGATAAAATATTGTATGAAACTGTGCGTGAAATACTTTTTGCCAACTTACGCGATGTATAGCACTCGCCCGGCTGTCGCTCGTGCTCTAAACATCGCGTGCGTTCGCAAAAAGCATACTTCACGAATTGTTCCATAAATAACTATTTTATAATACCACGGTTGTTTAAAACGGTATATATAATAATTAACTTATAAAATATGAATTTTAAGTATATCAACTTATTTATTAAAAAAAAATAAAAAAAAATATACGCAACAGCCGTGTTCGAACTAGGGAACTCTCGATCTGCAGTCTAATGCCACTGACACACCATCAATTTGTAGATATCGATTTATTAACGTACACACTTTAAAATATCATTGCATTAGTCACATTTTAAAAATAGTTTGAAATAAAAAAATCGATTTATCCATACAGGGTGATTGATTAGTGGGGTAAAGCTCCGTAGATCCGTTATAGTAATATATAGCAATAAAAGTTAATAACAAAAATTGTAACCAACTTTGATTACAGATTGATTTGCTTGAATTCAGTCATGGCTTGCCTAAAATTTGGATAGATTTAGACCCGTAATTAATAATTTGCTCTGAAAAATGAAAATATCTCAAAAACTAATAAATTTAGACATAGGGAATGATATATAAAAATTAAAGTACGGTACTGGTGCTTTTCGGTAAAAATACAGGGTGTTTCATTTAAAATTACTGAGAAAATAATGTACATGCGTTTTGACTCACCCTGTATTCAATATAAAGGAAATTGGCAATATTGATTATTTATGAAAATTTTGACAATAAATAAAAAAATATGGCATTAATAAACCATTGCCGTTGTGCTTATTTTTATTTATACAGGGAGTTAAACTTGTTACGATTTTCATATAAAATTGGTTATAACTTTGTAAATACCCTGTATAACATACTAAACCTTTATATTTTTGTAATGGAGATGTTAAAAATATTTTGAATATAAAATAAAATACAGGGTGTTCCATTAAAAAAAAACATAACTTTGATCTGTCACTATGTTATCGAACACCCTGTAATATTCTAACTAATTTTGTAATGTGAAGTTCAAAGTTGGCTACAATTTTGGTATTAACTTTTATCGCTATCCATTACTATAACGGATCTACGGAGCTTTACCCCACTAATCAATCACCCTGTATAACAGCAGTTTTTCAGTGTACCTAGGTAGCCTAGAACTATTTTTAAAATGAATTACAAAATTTGCGGAGACCGTGACAACAACCAAGCCAAGTATATAAAAACGTTTTAATAATAAAGGGAAAGTTTCATGGAAAGATCAATGAAAGCTGACAGAAAGAGTGGAACAACACGCAAGATGGTGCACAGGGGACTATTAAGAGGCTGATCGTGATCATAACGGACTGGTGGACTGTGGTCTCAGCCGAGTGGATTACTTCCTGACGCAAATGCTCACAAGACACGGTTGTTTTAGGACCTATCTTCATAGGTTCGGAAAGACAGAAACATACGTAGAGAGTCAGTGAAGAGAAGTAGAATCCATAGAGAAATATGTATGAATTTTGTGACTGTAAGAGTGATGTTCGCGAAAATGACGGGAAGTAAGAAGGGATGTAGTAGTTAGTGTACACAATAACATACGTGAAAACATTAAGAATAAAGAGGAAATAAGAAAGAGGATAAGAGAAGCAGTAGCCGGAAGAGAAAAGTACTTTATGTTAAAACGAATTATTGCTTGTTTACTACCTCGTTACTGTCGCGGTTTGCAAATGTATTGAGGTTTTGATAATGCGAATTCTCAGGATGGTTTCTCTGATTGATTGTTTTGGGGACGCGGGTGGAATTTGTGATGAGGCTTTTAATGAGGAAATAATTGCCAAATTTGCCATACGCCTTAATTGGTTATAAAAGGTTCTTTTGGTTGTTAAGATCTAACAATATGGAAGATATCCCACTTATAAGTCCATCATCATAACTATTTTTTTTTATTTTAAATTATACTTCTATAATTATAATATAATTCTATACTAGTAGAATGATTACGATATATGTATTCATATTTTTACAATATTTCCTTTAGATTTTCAGGATCTTCTATATTATAGTTAAGTTGTTCTTGATTTATAAAGTACCTTATTCATAACAATAATAATATTACCTATACTTACCTACTAACTTTAACCTTTACCTACTAATAACAAGGAATAAACATTTTCTATTAAAACAGAAATTTTCTTCTTTCTGTTTGTGAGTAGCTCTGGTTTTTTTTGTAATTTATTGATTGGTACCGCCAAGGGGTACCAATGACTTTATCGTTTACCATGGTACTCTCAAGGGAGTGAAGGTTATAACACCATCTTCTGCGCAATCACCCGATACTTATACTTATACCGCTTCCTACGCATTTATATGTTTTCTTCGTTTATGTTTATTTGTGGTATTTCTGGTTCCGAGATGGATTAATCTTCCTCTGTATAAATCTTCTTTGGAAAGTCAACAACTTTATCCTTTTTTAAGGAGCTGTTTTGAAAAAGAGCTATTTTCAACAAGACTAAATATGCAAAAATCGATTTAGCAGAACCGGACTTACAGCCATTTTTCATAAGAAGGTTCCCACTCACCCCCACCTCTTATTTACAAAGGTAGACTTAAACTTGTGAAATCAAATATGCACAGAATTTTATGAAGAATACGATGATTGGATTTCCAATGCCCTTTCATTAGGTAAATTTTTTAAAATTTTGGTTATTTGTTAGGTATAACAGAGACTTCAAAAAATAGAATGAATCAGGCAGAACACACGGGTCATTGATGTATTTACAGAATTAAATCTCTAAAATTGCAGCGGATGAGACATTTATCGAGAGGATCTGCCAATAGATGGTCCATTAGAAATACACTTTGGTATCCAAGAGGCGTCAAGAGACCAAGACAGCGCGCAGCGGTTAAACGTAAGAGGGAACGTAGAAGAAAACATAAAACAAGCAGGCACAGAGAAGCGAAAATCAGACAATAGCAGGAATCAATACTATACATAAAAGCTTTTGCAGCAAATATTATTTAAATATCGACACCTGATATGAAAAACATTGCATCTCCACTTACAATGTTTTTCAACTATGGCTTAAATAGCATCTATAAACGATAACCTTCAATTTGGTCTAAGAACTTTTATCCTATCTTATGTAATTATAAAGTTATTTAACAAAATAACCTCATTGTAAGTGCAAATTTTTGATCACTGGGTGGAAAAAACGTTGTAACCAATGTTACAATATTAAAATTTTTTATTATTGATGAAAATTTTTTACTAAAACATTGTAACATGGGATACAATGTTTTTCTCGAAACATTTATTGAGTAAGTTTTTATAACTGCATTGTAAGTTGTGATACAAGAAAGCAAGGTAGTGGAATATTACGATGAACAACATTGTAAGTCAATATAGTCAGAAGGTAAATTCTATTAACTGCTGAGCATAGCAAGCATGCCTCAAATCGTAAAAACTCACATAAAAATATTAGTTTAGAATTTCAAACAAAAATAATAACACCTATATCATTCACTGCTGAACTAACTTCTACTGATGAAACTCCGATAATCAATGGTCACAGTGGATTGCACGCTCAAGTTACATCGACAGTGGAAACTTCTACATGCACCGAAGATACAAGTTCACCATTAGATACGTCTGCTAAGAAAAAACAATACCCAAAGAAGAAAAATCTTGGAAGGAAGAGACAAAGGGATCCTAGTGTTTCGAAAATGAATGTCTTGAAAAAACTGAGGAACTCTGGCCAAGAATATACTGGCAAAACTGGAAAATTATCGAAAATTAGAGAACTGGGACTTGGATGTAACGATAAATGTATCAGAAAATGTAAATCGAAATTATCTGAAAATGATAGACTCAATTTATTTTATAGTTTTTGGGCAATGGCTGGTCATGACCAACAAAGCGAATATTTATGTAGATTTATGTTCTCAGACAAGAGAGGAAAGTTGCAAAGCTAAAAGAGTCCAGAAGACACTGGACATATGAATATAATTTGCAGTTGGCAGAACACCGACTTCAAGTTTGTAAGAAAACATTTTTGGACACTTTTAACATAACAGATATATGGTTAACTACACTATTCAAAAAAATTGATAGTCATGAAGGCGGAGGCCGTATACCTGGAGATATGCGTGTTCGCCACAAGAACAGGGCAAATGCTGTAGACGAAAGCACGAAAGTATTAAAAATTCGATTCGTGCGCATATAAACTCTGTTCCAGCAAAAGAATCCCATTACGTAAGGCAAAGAACAATTAAGATGTATTTTGATGAGTCTTTAACTTTTCCCAAATTGTATTCACTATATGTATAATGAATGGATGTTAGAGAATCACCCATGCGATAAACCAGCCACCAAAAGTCAGTACAGAAACATATTCAATACTGAGTTTAATATCGGTTTTTTGCACCGCAAAAAGATATGTGTCTTACTTGCAATCTACATAACACTAAAGCAGAGAAAGACCAAATAGAAAAAGAATATGCTTTACATATTGCAAATAAATGTGTTGCACGTGAAGCCAAAAATCGCGATAAAGAGGTTTCTTAAGAAAACAGAAACGGTTGTAACTACCTGCTTTGATTTGCAAAAAATATTAACTACGCTCAAATTAGAGGTATCATTGTTTTATTATAAAAGGAAGTTTAAAGTGTATAACTTTACTATCTTTGATCTTGGATCTGCGGAAGGTTATTGTTATGCATGGGATGAAACCACAAGTAAAAAGGGGCCAAATGAAATAAGTAGTGCGCTATTTGATTTTATTAAGAGAAAAGTTGCTGGTAGAGCATTAGAGTTTAGGACAAAATATCGAAATTGAATAATATTTATGCAGCTAAGAATATGAATATTAATATTACACATACGTTTTTTGAGGTAGGCCACTCTCAATCTGAGGGTGATTCAATGCACGCCCTTATTGAGCGAAGAAAAAAGAACGAAGTTGTTTATGTACCACAACAGTGGTATACACTGATAAGGTGTGCTAAAGTCACAGGAAAACCATACGATTTGAAAGAACTAAGTCAAAATTACATCTTGGACTTTAAATCAATGTTAAAGAAAATACCGAATTGGGATTTAAATATAGATAAACGCCAAGTTTTCTGGTCGAAAATACAATACGTAAAAATATATAAAGGAAAACCACATGTTATTAGTTTTCAGTACGATCTTATTTCTGATCAATTATCGTTTATAAACTTAGAATGCAAACCAAAATCGAGCCAAAGGGCTACCAAATCCAGGAATAAAAATATACACGATTTATGGGAAGTACAAATTCCTTTAGCATATAATAAGTTACTTCCCATAACCACTTCAAAATATATAGATCTTGTTGCTTTGTGCTCTGGTAAAGCTATACCAGAGCAATATTGCAGTTTTTATTTAAATCTTCCCCACTCTCAACAAACGGAATATTCGGATGATGACTCTGAATAAAAGTTTGCAAGGGGTTAATTTTGTTTATTTTTTAATAGAACATAAACTGTTTTATAATTTGTAAATGTTCATTTTGTAATAAATAAATCTAAAAGATATTATTTTATTTACCTACTTCTTGTTAGTATATATGAAGTAAATTCTTAAATACTACTTGTCTGAGCAAAAAAATCACGTTTCAAGTAAAACCAATAAAATAAATAAATTATAATCTCTTTATTTGGATATTTACTGATTAGTTACAATTTATATGCACCTAACCAAAGAAACATACTGTGTTGAAATATCATTGTATCAACCACTTACAATGATTTTCACCTAAAATTCTGAAAAAAATTGCTATTGTAACTCGACCTAAAACAGGACCAGTAATGTTGACAACAATGTGATATGTAAAAGTGAAAAGCTGAGAAAAAGTTATAAAATATGGATTAATAATATTACAAAAAAATATAAAAGCCGACCCAGTAAAAATTAAAATATTTTTGAAATTTCTTTAAATCGCTCTCCTGTAAACTAAGCAAAAGTGAGTTACAATGTTTTTCATATCAGGTGTCGATATATGCTGATGGAGCAATTTCAGCTTAATTTTATAGCTAGATTTTTAACAGATGATACTTTATGTCTTTAATTAAATATAAATATTAAACTCATAAACCTCATTGACACGATTATTTTAATTCCCCGCTATGCAAATAAATACTGTTAAACTTTTTTTTGAAATTGATACTATTTTAGCACACCTTCGAGTTAACAGTTAGGTATAATGAACATTGTTTATAACGATTAAAGGAATGTTTATTATTATATTTTTAAACTTGGAAGACAATGCAGGTGCGAGACTATTTATTATTTTTATTATTTAACCAGGGTAACTGTAAGGCTAAATTTATTATTTTTGTATGTGGAAGTTGATAAAATGTTTACAAGCAGAGTAGGTAGTTATTGCTTTTATGAATATTGACCTCATTAACCATCAGAATCTTATTAAAATATTGGGTCATTTGCTTGAATGAATAAATAGTTATTTATGATATTAGTGTTAAAAGTACACGTTTAAGGCACGCATGTGAAAGTTTGCAGAATGAGCGAAGCGAGCATTCAAAAATGCCTGGATCAACAGATAGATGTTTGTGCCTGTTTTATCGACTATGAGAAAGCATTCGATACTATCAAACATGACAAACTCATAGAACTATTACATCTGTCAGGACTTGACACTAAGGACATCCAGATTATAAAAAATCTATATTGGAATCAAACAGCCCACATAAAGAATGGACATATGGTGAGTGAAAACATAACCATTTCTGGAGGGGTTAGACCAGACTGTATTCTTTCGCCACTGCTTTTTAACCTGTACACGGAACAAATATTTCTAGAGGCACTGGAAGAGTACAATGAGGGCATCAAGATTAATGGCGTACCAATAAGTAATTTTCGATATGCAGATGATACTGTTATACTGGCCGATAACATCGAAGATTTACAGATGATGCTAAATAGAGTAAATACAACTGGCAACCGATTTGGACTGAAGATCAATAGAAAGAAAACTAAATTTATGGTGATCAGTAAAAAAAACATTCAACATATCGACCTGAATATTGAAGCCGAATGTATTGAAAGAGTACAACGATTTAAATATCTGGGATATACAGTAAATTATAAGTGGGACCCAGACGTAGAGACGTAGGATCCGAATTGAAATAGCAAGATCCAAATTCATAAAAATGGGAAAGCTCTTAAACAACCGCAACCTAAGCATTAACCTCCGATGGCGCGCCACGAAATGCTACGTAATCTCTATGCTACTTTACGGAGTAGAAGGGTGGACGTTAACAGCAGCAACTATAAAGAAGTTAGCGCCTCTAGAAATGTGGCTGTATCGACGCATACTGAAAATACCTTGGACAGACAGAGTGACCAACACAGAGGTATTGAGACGAATGGGTAAAGAGGTGGAATTGTTAACAACTGTTAAAAGGAGGAAAGCGTCATACCTGGGCCAGAGAACAAGGACCACAGAGAAGCGACACGCCTTTGATCCTTCGTGAGCACGCCGCCAATGACCTTGAAAGCAACCTGAACAACCAGCGTACCAATAGTCAGTGAGCATGTCACACAATACATATAAATTCGTAAATAAAATTAAGCATTTATGTTGACTTTCAATAAATATAAAATATTGCACCGAAAAAAAAAAGTTGTGTGCAGGGCCGACTTTTGTTGGCATTCTTTATAATAATGGAATCATTTTTGATTTACAAAAGGTTGCAAATATATCGCACAATGCAGAGAAATGGTGAAAATCATATTGATTGGAACCATAAATATAAATAGCTTTTTGTTTATCCTGATTTTGGCATTGAAAGACCAATAATAAAATATACCTATTTCCTACGGTAGGTGTGACATTCACTGATTGTTTTTGGCTTGGGCTGATACAAGATATAATTTGTTCGTCGGGGTATTTCCTAATAAATTATATTTTTTAATATGGGTTATCGAAAAATAACACAGCCATTGTAACTTCCACGGAAATGTCACAAACTCTGAAAGTTCCAATTCTCTTTGAGTGACAAATGTTCGTAATCGATAAAAAAACTTTATGTTGAAATCGAATGTCAATATTGTTATTGTCTTGGAAACGTATACCTTCTCTGATATATCTTTGGAGCAAAAGTATGAAGACATTTTACATTTAATTCTCTTCATGTTTCATAATTTGACAATGTTTCTTTAAGCGGAATTTTATCTCTGTAAATATTTTAAATTGGCTCTAAGCAGTACAAATATTGCCGAACGTCAAGAACCTAAAGCTTGTCACGCACGGAAAGCTATACTATAATATACGGTGATGAGTGCGCTAATATCCGAAAAAATAACGCAAAAGACGGAAAACATAATACGTTGTGAAATATAAAACACAAGACTACAATATAATATCGATGTATCCACCTTTGTACCTTTGCATCCACAAAAGACATGTTAAACTACAAAACCGTCTACTTTCTTTGTTTCTAAAGATATTAGGTACATTCAAAAAAACAAACTATTCAGAAAACAACACTACAATACGATTCCGATGTATACTCCGATCCATATATATATATATATATATATATATATATATATATCAAGCAGTGATTCTTGAGGATGCAGTCTATTTTATTATATATATATATATATATATATATATATATATATATATATATATATATATATATATATATATAGGTAACCTTTGTTATTTATATTTAAATAATTAAAAGTTGGCAGACAATTTTTGTATACTGCACTGCAAAAGGTAGATAAGTATTTAGTTTTTTCATTATTGAATGTAAGTTTGTTTATTTGCAACCGTGTTTTTGCAATTTTGAAGTCTTGTTCTGCTATAATTTTAAGATTTTCTCAATTATCGGCCCAATTATGTTTCCAACAATTTTTGTTTGAATCGTACTTTGTTTTTGTCGTTTAAATCAGAAATTCTCGTGTATAGAACTCTTTATATTTTTTTATTTCGTAAAAATAGGATATCTTGGAGTGCGATAACATACGGAAAACATCTGTTGAATTTTTGACCTGGCTGACCCTTCGTAGACTTGCGTCTGACACCAAATTTAATATTTTTAATTTGAAATATCCCTTGCTTGGCAGAGCGAAGTTTAGTTTTTTATGCATTACGTAGGGGTAATTAAATTCAAGAAAATGAATCACTTTCGTCATGATTTATTATCAATAATATTTAATCAAGTCAAATTAAGACTATTAGATACGTAATAACTAATACTTAGGTAAAAATTACAAAGCAATAACAATTACCTGTTATTATTCTTACGAAATCTAAATAAACTTATTTCTCTTCCTGTCGCAGATGAACATCCGTGAAACACATACGAGTAACCAGATATTTTAACTATTATAATTATATAAATGCTCAAACAAACTTTTAAGTCGAGTATTTACCATACACGCCTACGGACTATCGTAAAACAACCAGGAGGGACAGAATTAGCATGCTGGTGATACTTAAAGCAACCAGGTTCGCGCATGCGTCTTCAAAAACGGTACACGCTTTTAGTGCGGTTGTGTCGTTTCTCTGTGGTCCTTGTTCTCTGCCTGGGCCATGTGTTCCGTAATGATAAGTACAGTCTACTACAGCTTATCGTGGAAGGCAAGATTGAAGGTAGAAGAGGTTTGGGCAGAAAGAAGAAATCCTGGCTGAGAAACTTGAGAGAATGGTTTCAAATACCAGAAGCTGCGAACATAATACATGCGGCACAAAACAGAGAAACCTATCGTTTGATGGTCGCCAACCTTCGGTAGAAGACGGCACATAAAGAAGAAGACTCTGTTCCATAGTGTCTTACCATCGATTTTTCGAATAGTTTTCATCTCTGCTGTTTCTAGTAATTTTTTTGTCCTCTCTGGTCATGCCTTGTTTCTGCCGCGTGTCATTATTGGTTTGATTACTGTTTTGTAAATTCTGCCTTTCATTTATTTTCTGATATTTTAATTTCTCCATATAAATTCATTCAGCCACCTGCGGGGCTGCTCTATATACTTGATTTTTCTGACTCTCCAGCTCTAATTTACATTTTATTGGAGTTACTGTTATAAACATGCATTTGGTCCTTTTTGGGGAAAATATCTAGTTAAATTTTCTGGCGGTTATATTAAATTGGTGCAGCTTACGTTGTAAATCATCTTCACTTTGAGATATTCGTATTGCATTATCTGCATGGCAGAGTATTTTAAGTTGCTTCTACCAAATTCCCATTTATATCCGTGTTTAGTTCTTACTTTTTTATTATTTCATTCATAATCAGATTGCACAATACAGGTCTCAGGGAATTCCCTGTCTTATCCCATTGCCTGCTTCAATTGGGTCAGTTAGTTCATCTTCCACTTTTACGTTTATTGTGTTGTGGTAGATATTTTCGATTGTTTTAATTTTCTGAGTCCGATTTGTCTCCCTTTTTGAAGAGGAGTGTTAGACGCTGCGATAAATGCGATCAATTTATTGTGACGACAAATTGCTACGATTTATTGATATTTTAAAACTTGTTTAGACGCTGCGATATATTGTCGCGATTGATTATAAATTGAAACAACTCGATCGTTACAATAAATTGCCCGCATTTATCGCAGCGACTAAACCAACGATAAATCGCTGCGATGTACCGTTTACACACAACGATAAATTGAAACAACTCGATCGTTACGATAAATTGCTCACATTTATCGCGGCGTCTAAACGCTGCTTTAGGATGCTTGATCTCCACTCTTGTGGTATTCTGTTTTGTTCTGTTATTTTTTGGATTAGTTTTGATACTTGTTTGGTCAGATTTTGTCCTCCGTACTTTAGGAGTTCGTTCCATATTCTGTCCTAGCCTGGTAATTTTTTTGTTTATTTCCTTAATGCTTCCTTTACCTCTCCCCCCTTCGTTGGCTGCAACTTCAGGTACGTTCGCGGGCAAGGTCATGTTAATATTTTTTTTTAGACCATGAAGGAGTCATGCTCATAGAAGTTTATATCAATGCCAGTTGTATAATGAAACTTTGAACAAGCTTCATCAACAATAATATGAAAACGTCCAGGGAAGCTCTCATGTGATGTCAGTTTTCTGCACGACAAGGCTCGACCTCATGTTTCCAAAATAGTAAAAGAAAACCTACAAGAAAGAACAGTATCATTAAAACAACTTTAGATGCTTTAACACTAAACTGATGGCTGGCTTGAATCACCTTAGATAAAATATACAGGGTTACGAGAAAGTTTGGCAACACGGTAATTTCTCGGAAACCGCCAGAACGATTTTTATGGATTTTGGTGGGTGAGGGTCTTTTAATACGACCGATATTATAGTGGTAATGACATTGTTGTCAAATCTTCGGTTTTTCTGGAAATCTAATAAACTTTCTTATATCAAATGGAACACCCCGTATTTTTTTGCGCTTTGGAATTTCTAAGGGATACTCATTATTTTTCATATGATATTCCCTATACTTAAATGCCATAATGCTACATTTATTAAAAAAAAAATTTTAAACAATTTATAAAAATCAATTTGTAACGTTACAAACGTCACATCTTTGATATTTTATTTTTAAATAATTATTTTACCTTATTTCCTTTAATATTTCATTAATAATTATCTTCTTCTAATTGGTTTACCCATTTTCCCCTTTAAAAATCGGTTGGCGCTCTCTTTTATTACCCTCTTTTATTATCTTCTATTTACTATATCTCTTTTTATTTAAATCATCATCTGAACATACTGAACGTACCTCGTATACATCCCTACTCCATGACATAAACTGGAAGGGAAAAATTAATCCTTAAAAAGGCATGTAATTCGAAAAAATAAATCATTTTGTTCCATCAAATCATCTCTTGGGGTAAAAATAACATTATATTATAATTATATTTCTCCATCTAACAGTTTTTATATTGTTTTTTTTTGTCTAACCTAACTTCCAATGTAAGACCATGTGTTTGATTTATATATTTCTTTTCATCTATTAATATGCACCTTTAGTAATCAAAATTTTAACTATTCTCCTCATCTTAATTCTATGTAATTTAACCTTGCCAATTACTATTTCTGAATACTATTTGGCAAAGGTACAATTTGGTTATCTTCTTGATTGTTGATATGTGTTTTACTGTTACAGTTTTTGGGAATAAAAGCACTTTCCTCCCTCCGGGAGCTGCAAGCATCCTCAAATCGCCGGCGATAGAACAACGAGGACCATGTCATCAGGGCTGCAACCGCATTACCAATACTGCAACGACCAACATCCGTAGGCCTGGTGGAATACAACACCTACAACCCCAGAGCCCGTTGCAGAACCAGCAGAAGTAGGTACCATTCGACATCAAGAAGATACCATCAGCTACCAAAAGCCATAAGTATAATCCAGAATTGTTAGTTTTTGGCAAGAATTTGAATACATTTGTTAATGCAATTTACTAAGTCATTTTATTTATTATATCTTTATTGAACAATAAACATGATTAGTTAAAATATATTGGTTTGTTTGCTTCCATTCCAATTTCGTTTCAATCAGAGTTCATATCTGAGGTTAGGACAAGAGGAACACACACCTGAGTGACTGAGCTAAGCTAAGGGTGTGACGATGGCTATCTTGGTTAGTTGAGGTAATATTTTCGAATATTGTTTCAATTAGCTTGGGTAGTCCATCGCCAACTTCGGTACACTGGCGCACCAACGCACTTGTCTTATCCGAGGAAATGAGCTGTGAATTTGAGGTTTGGTAGCAAATAAGCAAGCATTAATAAATACGATTTTCATATATTTCATTTTTATATTCAATTTTTGCAGTAAATGTATATATTATCTATTTTGGTACTTTTTGACTAATTTTTATATATTAAATGCTAACTTCATATGTTACGGGTCAAAAAAACTATTGCCAATTTCAATAATTTAATTATATATTTCTACATATTTCATTTTAAATACATTTACAGTTGCAAATATTGGTATTCTTAACATTTTGGAACATTTTACCTACTTTTTTTTGGCTAATTTTTATGTTAGGACCTTGATAGTAATGTCCACATGGTGTTTTTTTCAATTTAACCAGTTTTTTTGGTAGTTCTTCTTTAATTACTCTTATTTTGTCGTAACTTTCCAAAACCCAAGAGAATTTTTCCATTTATTGTCATATTTTCTGTACTTTTTATAAGTACTATTTCTTCTACGTTGTTTTTATAGGGACTTCTGTGTACTCTAAAGTGCATTTAAATCTTGTTTTATTACTTATTTTCAATTACTTTTTACTTATTCTTATATTTCCTAGTTGTTTTCATATATTTATTACCAATTTTGTACAACTACCAAAAATTTTGTTGTTTCCGTCGAACTTTCTGTTCGGATGGTATATACTACTTTACTTGTATAGTAAAGACTAGAACAATTTTCAAGTTCTTTTCTTTCATTGAGGTATATTATTCTTATTCTTGTTCTTTACGTATTCAGAATATTAATTTAAATCATTCTTCTTCTTCTTGTGTTGAATCTCAAAAAAATTTTTGTTCGTAAAGCATATTTTACAATTTTCATCTTTTTGCAATATTGCACTTATATTAATTATGATAAACATTATATTTAACATCTTTTTTATTTAACAATGCCCTATTTATTTATATATTATTATTTTATTATTCTATTTTGGGTGTTGTACTGATTTTTGATACAGATTAGCACGAAAGCCTCATCCGGCACTTATAAGTTGTGTATGGCTTATATATAGCTGCATAGACACCTAGTGTTTTTTTTTCTCCTAGGGTCGATATAAGTTATCCATAGGGTTGGGCCAGATCTATTAAGTCTGAGTTCCGTTTTTTTGGTCTTAATGACTGTTGATATACAGTTTAATGCTGTATATTATTTTTAGGATGATGTCTTTTATAAATTTTCTCTTTTGAAGTTACAATAATTCTATGCATCTCTACTCTTCATGAGCCTCTGGTGTAGAATTGTGGCGCTTTGAAGTATGATTGTAGTTTAGCTACTAGCATTTGTTATTTTCCATCTTTGCAAATCATATTTATGCATTTTTATACATATATTTTGTTCTCTAGTGTAGATCCCTGGTATGCATTTGATGGAAGTAACATTTGCATTATGTATCATTATCTCTCTCTCTTTATTAACTTATTGGTTAAGTCTTTTATGACTAGTTTTATGCAGTTTTTTCAAACCCTTTGGTGTAGAACTTTGTCTTATTTGGCTTTCCATATAGTTGGTACTTTTTTTAATGGTTTATCTATAGTTGCACTTGCATTTCTTTTCATTATATTATACTTATATTATCTTTGTCTACTAATATGCTTTTACTTACCTTGTTATATTGATTATTATATTATTACCTTACTTTAGGTACTCGTTATCCGAGTACTTGTTATTTTGTCGAGATTCAGTTGTTAGTAACTCCAATAGCTATTTATTTATTTTTTTTAGGATATGATATCCATTATACCTATTTACTTAAATTTGGTTATAATATGCCTTTTATTTTGTATAGATACTGGAATATTTGCAATTGATTTTTATAAATTCCAACATTATTTGGCTTTGATCAACTTATTTACCTTTAATTATTACTTACTTGGATTTTTAGTTAAATTTGATTAATTCTTACACTTTATACTATAAGTCTTTATAATTTTGAATTAATTTAATACTTTTTTTAAGGTACATTTATTTTTTTCCCAGAGATAGATATTCTCTGTAGATATTTATTTATAATAAATAAATATTTTATAGTGTGATGAATACTACAATTCATTGGGTAATATTTTTATTTTCCCCAGAGTAACATCTGAAAATGATTTTGGTACTTTAAAATTTTTATGATTAATAATTTAAATTAACTATATACATTGACTTAATATTTACTTTATTATGAGTATTTATTTTTGATTTGTTCTGAACGATTACTACTGCATATATTTATTTCTGGTTAGAACTTTGTTTTCTTGTTTTCCTTGAGAAAATTTCTCACCTGTGTTCGAAATTTTTCTGATGAGTGGAGGGAGTGTGTAACATTCTTGTTTTCTTTGGGAAAAATTTCTCACTTGTGTTCAAAATTTTTCTGATGGGTGAGAGGAGTGTGTAACGTTACAAACGTCACATCTTTGACATTTTATTTTTAAATAATTATTTTACCTTATTTCCTTTAATATTTCATTAATAATTATCTTCTTCTAATTGGTTTACCCATTTTCCCCTTTAAAAATCGGTTGGCGCTCTCTTTTATTACCCTCTTTTATTATCTTCTATTTACTATATCTCTTTTTATTTAAATCATCATCTGAACATTATGAACGTACCTCGTATACATCCCTACTCCATGACAAACTGGAAGGGAAAAATTAATCCTTAAAAAGGCATGTAATTCGAAAAATTAAATCATTTTGTTCCATCAAATCATCTCTTGGGGTAAAAATAACATTATATTATAATTATATTTCTCCATCTAACAGTTTTTATATTGTTTTTTTTGTCTAACCTAACTTCCAATGTCAGACCATGTGTTTGATTTATATATTTCTTTTCATCTATTAATATGCACCTTTAGTAATCAAAATTTTAACTATTCTCCTCATCTTAATTCTATGTAATTTAACCTTGCCAATTACTATTTCTGAATACTATTTGGCAAAGGTACAATTTGGTTATCTTCTTGATTGTTGATACGTGTTTTACTGTTACAGTTTTTGGGAATAAAAGCACTTTCCTCCCTCCGGGAGCTGCAAGCATCCTCAAATCGCCGGCGATAGAACAACGAGGACCATGTCATCAGGGCTGCAACCGCATTACCAATACTGCAACGACCAACATCCGTAGGCCTGGTGGAATACAACACCTACAACCCCAGAGCCCGTTGCAGAACCAGCAGCAGTAGGTACCATTCGACATCAAGAAGATACCATCAGCTACCAAAAGCCATAAGTATAATCCAGAATTGTTAGTTTTTGGCAAGAATTTGAATACATTTGTTAATGCAATTTACTAAGTCATTTTATTTATTATATCTTTATTGAACAATAAACATGATTAGTTAAAATATATTGGTTTGTTTGCTTCCATTCCAATTTCGTTTCAATCAGAGTTCATATCTGAGGTTAGGACAAGACGAACATACACCTGAGTGACTGAGCTAAGCTAAGGGTGTGACGATGGCTATCTTGGTTAGTTGAGGTAATATTTTCGAATATTATTTCAATTAGCTGGGGTAGTCCATCGCCAATTTCGTTACAAATTTTTTCGGCCCGGATAGACATTATTTTAGGTTTATTGGATCATTGTGAACAAAAAAGATCTTTTGTAATTTTCCACTAAAGTTAATCGTTTCCGAGTTATAAACAATTTAAAACTGAAAAATATCGAAAAATGACTATTTTCTAGGTTCAAAAACACAAGTAAAAAATGTTACTTTGGAAAGTACGATGTGCCTAAGTTCAAGTTTAAGCCTTATTTTATCAGTTACCGATAAGCAATTTGGTCTTGTTTAATTTTAAAATATTATTTTTTAATGTTGTTCTGAAGCTATTTCCTTGTGGCATTTTTATGATTAATTATTTATATGGGAAATAAGCCACAATTAAAATGAAAAAAATAATTTTATTAACGTTTCGACGCCCAAATCGGGTGCCGTTGTCAAAATACAAAATATTACTAAAATAAACAAAAGTGTTGTTGCTATTTTTTTTAGTTGTTAATGCAGCCCGATCGCCCGTTCTTTCATATGCGCTTCATTAATAATTAAAAAAACAATATTTTAGAATAAAACGAACCAAAAATTCTTATAGGTACCTATCTGATAAAAGAAGGTTCGACCTTGAATTTAGGTAGTTTGTAATTTCAAAAATTATTATTTTTTACTTGTGTTTTTGAACCTTGAAAATCGTCATTTTACGTTTTTTTCAGTTTTAAATTGTTTATAACTCGAAAACAATTAACTTTAGAGAAAAATTACAAAATACATTTTTTGTTCCTAATGATCTAAATAACCTAAAATATTGTCTACCCGGGCAGAAAAAATTGATTTTTATAAATTGTTTAAAATGTTTTTTTAACAAATGTAGCAATAACTCCGAAATTAGGGCATTTAGGTATAGGGAATATCATATGAAAAATAATCAGTATCCCTTAAGGATTCCAAAACTTAAAAAATATTCAGGGTGTTCCATTTGAAATAAGACAGTTCAGTATATTTTCAGAAAAACGGACGATTTGACAACAATGTAATTACCACTATAATATCGGCCGCATTAAAAGACCCTTACCCACCAAAATCTATAAGAATCGTTCTAGCGGTTTCCGAGAAAATTGCCTGTTGCCAGACTTTTTCGCAACCCTGTATATTTAAATAGCTATTAAGTATGGTTTAAATTTATCTTTTTCAAAAATATATAGCTTCTCAAAAAAGTTCCACGCTAATCTTGTAGGACACTTTATTTGATTATGACTTCTTCTAAAGGGTGGTCCATTACCCACTTATTAAATTTTCATTGGTTCCTTACTATATAAAAAGTACTCTGTAACGCTTAATAAAACATATTGCATGTGTTAAAGAAGGCCATAATTGAAAATCATTGCTAAAGTATCACTGTCGGTATGTAAAATTGCGTACTAAAGATTCCTTAAAGTGTCTGGTCTCAGCATGTGGGATGGACCAGTTGTGATAAATTGTCCTCTTCGGGAATTCGATGTGTTCGATCTAAAAAGATTTTGAGTGTAATGCTGCGATGGTGGGTTTTTATCCGAATGGTATAATATGTTAGATTAAACACAAAAAAGAAATGAAAATAGCCTCAGATGTAAAAGAGTAATTTGCATAATGCTCTTCGTTGGGTACCAACAATCTTTTTATTTGTTATGAATATGATTCATATAAATATAGAAGATTATGTAAATATAATCTTAAAGTTATTCAAAATAGCAAGTTATATATTTGTATTTGTGTCTAAAGGGGAAAGGCGCAAACTGTCGCCTGTCAAAATTTTCAATTGCGTTTTAAATGTATTTTTTTTCAAATCCTAACAAAACGAATGAGTATTTTTGAAAAATTTAAACGCAAAATGAAAGATTACGTTATTACCGAGGGCCGAAAGTCCCTTAGAATAAACAAAAAGTTTCTTTTGAATGAAATATTTGCAATTAAAAGTCACATTAAATTTTCTCTTTTATTTTCACCCCTGCAACTTATTAACATAAACATTATAGAAGTTTTCAGTGACTTTCGGCCCTCGGTAATAACGTAATCTTTCATTCTGCCTTTAAATTTTTCAAAAATACTTATTGGTTTTCTCAGGATTCGAAAAAACTTAATACATTTAAAACACATGGAAAATTTTGACAGGCGACATTTTGCGCCTTTCCTCTTATCAAAAATAAAAAACGTAACAAAATGAAGTCATTTTTACCCATAGAAGAAAAAGAAAAAGTCACACACAGTTACTAGATCTGAATTGATCTAAGACTAAGTTGATCACCTTAATTCTATTAAAATGTCTAGCAAATCACTCAATTCTACATGATATAGTACCAGTTTTCTTCCTCCCTTTTCTCCAAGGAAGTTAAAAATGCCTTAAAACAGCATCTAAAAAAAGAAAAGCTCTAAAAAGTCTAAGATTTGCCGATGATGTAGTACTCATGTCATAAGCAACAATACAAAGGGCTAATATACATGTTTAAATAGCCTAAACAAAAATCTGCAAAAATGCGGAATGTGTGAAGTGGAATCGGAAATCAGAAGCGGGACACGTTATTTTCCCCTCGTTATAGGGCTAGGACTCTTCAAGGTACGAAGTCACCCTTTTTTGCGGGGAGAGGGGATTTAGAAGGTATATATAGAGCATTTCATAGGTATATATAGAGCAAAAGCTGTAGGAGTGTAAGGAAAATCGTTGCGAATCAACCTGCAAAACAAGAGATTGCACGAAGCTAGTACAAATAATCCCCGGACCAATAATCCCCGACAAAAAATCCCCACAAATTATCCCTGGACAAAAAATCCCCGGACAAAATATCCCCGGACAAAAAATCCCCGGACAAATATTCCCCGGATAAAAAATCTCCACAAAAAAACCGGGACCAATAATCCCCACAAATTTTTTTGGACAAAATATCCCCACAAAAAATCCCGGACAAAAAATCGTTCTCTAAAAGTTTTCCCGAAATTTTACCAAATTTCGAATTCCAGTTCGATGCTGAAAACTTCAAATTTCACATGACAAGAGTTTGAGCTTTTTCAAAAATCGTGGAAGATATGAGGAATGAGTTAAGGCTCCTTTCTCATGACAGACGCTTGATAACGCGCGTTATCAAAACGTGCGTTATACAACTACATACATTTTACTTGAGACTGTTCACATGCCAACGCGCGTTTTAATGACCTAAAACGCGCGTTAGCATGTGAACGATCTTAAGTAAAATGTATGTAGTTGTAATCGAGCGTTATCAAAACGCGCGTTATCAAAACGCGCGTTATCAAGCGTCTGTCAAAAGAACGGGGCCTTAGCTCATTCCCCATATCTTCCACGATTTTTGAAAAAAACTCACTCTTTTGCCATGTAAATTTTGAAGTTTTCAGCATGGAATTGGAATTCGAAATTTGGTAAAATTTCGGGAAAACTTTTAGAGAACTATTCGGCAGCAAATATTTCTTGGGGATTTTTTGTCCGGGATTTTTTGTGGGGATATTTTGTCCAAAAAAATTTGTGGGGATTATTTGTCCGGGATTTTTTGTCAGGAGATTATTTGTCCCGGGAATTTTTTGTCCGAGGATTTTTTCTCCAGGGATAATTTGTGGGGATTTTTTGTCCGGGATTATTTGTCCGGGAATTATTGGTCCGGACCCCGATTGCACCAAGATGTCACCAGTATACTTGGCAAACGACTCTTGGATTAGAATTTATGGGACGCAGCTTAAGCTATGTATCTGCGATATATTAGGGGAAATTGTTCTAGAATGTCATAATACTCATCAGGAAGTTCGTTTCTGGCCAATTGTAGAAGATTGGCTGGAGGGAATGGAACGTTGTTTCTGGGTCTCCTGGTGGGTATGCCGACTCCAGCTAGTGGAGTGAATGGTAACTTTGGCGCGTATTGTCCGATTTGAGAGATAGAAATGTATGCCTTTGATGAACGTTATAGGCAGTCCAAAACGGTGAAGTTTTTGGATCAGACCTGAATGCCAGACCTGATCTAAGGCCTTCTGGACATCAATAAATATGCCAACTGCGTATCTATGACGCTCACTAAGAGCTTGGGAGACGAAGGTGACTGCTTCAATCAATGCATTATTTGTGGATTGTTCAGCTTTGAATCCATATTAAAAGCTGGAAAAATATGATTTATATTTAGGAATTCTACGAGTCTTTCTTCTTAAGGATCCTCTCATAGACTTAGATACCTAAAGTGTTGAGAAGAAATATTGGTCTGTAGGATTCTGTGCTGTTAGGGGATTTCCCTGGTTTAGGGATCATGACTGTGTTGACTACTTTCCATGAGTTTAGAAAGTAGTTCAACTCAGGGCAAGCACTGATTGTTTTGTTAAGCATCGGGATTTTTGAGGCATCTTCTGTGGATTCTATAAGGACTAGAAGATGTGTGTTTTTCCAATATTACACATCTGCCTGACGATTTCTTCCTGCACAAGAGCCACCATTGGATGAGGGTGGGCTTCTATGTGCTGGAGGGAAGTACGGAGTATTTCTTCCACTCTCATTTAGGTATCACGTCTGTGTCTCTCGTTAAAATTGGGGTTATCTGGTGAGATGAAGGCTGCCTGAAGTAAGCTTTCCTCAGACTTATCTAGTGAATTATTGAAGATAATATCGTTGACTAAGAGATGTGAGTGTGGTTGAGATTTTCACTTTGTTAGGATTTTGAAGTTGTTCCAGAATTTTCTACATTCTCTGTAGTCCAGACTAGCGGTAACACGCCTCTACTGTGCTTGTTTCAGCCTGTTTCAACCTCCAGTATGATGCACGCCGAGAGTAAGTTGTATTCTGTTTTGATAAGGAGGTCTCTGAATCTTTTATAACCTATGAGTAATCGCCGCAAGGATGAAGGTGGAAGATGTAATTGAAAGAAATATACCAAGCTGCAGACGGGGGTTGTGAATTGCATAGTGTAGAATTCCTTCCCTTTTGTCTTCACTGCAGCATCCATCTGGCTTGCATATTGTAGAAGCCTTGGAGGTGTCACCAGGGAAATGGACCAATATGTTTTCAATTTAAAAATCTTTTAGTAATATTTTTAATATTTTTCAAGATTATTAATGTTGCTATTAGGATTGAAAACTTTATCTTTCAATTGCCAGATGACGCTAGTCACCTAATCCGTAAACGTCAGTTGCAATGTGGGGATAGGCTTTCATGGTTGGTCACTTCGAGTATGGAGCAGCAGCTCTACGCCTCTCCGAGGATGACTCTAATAAGAGTCGAAAATCGTCGGTTCAGAGTGCTGGACTGCGCTCCGTATTCCAAGTGAAAAATAAGATTGTTTTGCCTTCGCATTGCAAGTGAATAAAAATGGTATACATTTTTATTTTTATGTAATTGAAAGAATTGCTCAAATGAAATAGAGTTGGGTGGGACCCGTGGCAGTAAAAAACAACGTAAAATGGATGAGGAACATTGTACATTGGAGACCACGTGAGCACAGTAGTAGTAGAGGAAGATCACAAAAACGGTGACTAAACGAAATCAAAGCACAAACATGCAAATAGCACAAAACATAGAAGAGTGGAGAACTCATGGGGAGGCCTTTGTCTAGGAGTTGATGCAAACACGCTAAAGAAGAAGAAGACGAAGAGAAGGCGTATTTCTATTTTATCATTCAGGATCTAATGTTAATCATAGGATTCCGTCTTGCTTGTATATTTTTGTTTTATCGTACCGTATATCCTCACTAACCATTACCTAACTTTATTTTAACCTAACTAGTCCAGGGCGGATCTGTTTTGAGATGGACGTTGAGAGGTGACTCAAATTTTTTTGCAGAAATTGCTTGAAAATAAATCAAATAATAATATTTGAGTTATCCTCCCTCTCAAAAAGGTCCGGAACATTGTTTAAATAATGAAAATGTCAAGAATTGAAGGAAAAATTCGATTTTTTTCTTGGTTTTTTTATTATAACTTTAAAAGTATTCATTTCCGAGGAAAGTTGTACTGCCATAAAAGTTGCGTAATTCAATTTACTACAATATAAAATTGGCTAAAAATTTAAAAAATAGTCACCCTAGTTGCAAAATAGCAATAATTGCGAAAAAACCATACAAAAACAAGTATTCGCATTTTACGTTTTTCAACCATTTATGCTACACTTAGGACCTTCATGTTTCACCCAGAAAAACTTTATGATACAGTAAAACAATACTGTAAATTTCATTAAGATCGGTTCAATAGATTTTGCAAAATAAATTTTGCAATACAGCTTTCGCAAAAAAAATTCATTTTTTCAAAATGTTACAGGACTGAAAATAAAGCAGATAGCAAGTTGAATTTTTTTTTTGCTTATAGAAGTGTACCGTACCTTTCATTTGCAATTTTCAAAATTAAAATCGATTAATTACCACGGCGTCAGTAAATTTTTGAAATAAACAATAATTTTTGGTGCTACGCGCAGGACAGTGGTGTTCGATTCACACAGGTTGATTTCCACCAAAATTTCTTCCAATCTTTATCTAATATATTATTTTCTTACTCTATATTTTGTTGTATTTTAATATTTTAATTCCACAAAAAGCAAACTAATTTTATTATTGTTTGTGAAATATTGTTTAAACAATTGCATATGTTTAAAAATAATAAACTTTTATTATTTAAGTTAAAATATATGAACAAAGAAAGTTTTTGCTAATAAAAGTGTTATTTCAATTGTATGTGTTTTTATTTTGCAATAAACAAATTTATTTATTTATATCGAAATGTCATAAAAATTAAAATGTATCAATCATTATCAAAGGTCATTGGAATGCCCAATCAGAGCAACCTATCCGCTGTCCTGCGCGTAGCACCAATAATTAATGTTTATTTAAAAAAAATTCCTGACGCCGTGGTGTTAAGCAATTTTAGTTTTGCAAAATTGCAAATTAAAGGTACAGTGCACTTCTATATGAAAAAAAAAATTTTCAACTTGCTATCTGATTTATTTTCAGTCCTGTAACATTTTGAAAAAATGAATTTTTTTTACGAAAGCTGGATTGCAAAATTTATTTTGCAAAATCTGTTGAACCGATCTTAACAAAATTTACAGTATTGTTTTACTGTATCATAAAATTTTTTAGGGTGAAATATGAAGGTCCTAAGTGTAGCATAAATGGTTGAAAAACGTAAAATGCAAATACTTGTTTTTGTATGTTTTTTTCACAATTATTGCTATTTTGGAACAAGGGTGACTATTTCTTAAATTTTTAACCAATTCTATATTGTAGGAAATTTAATTACGCAACTTTTATGTCTGTACAACTTTTCTCAGAAATGAATACTTTTAAAGTTATAATAAAAAAACCAAGAAAAAAATCGAATTTTTCCCTAATTTTTTGACATTTTGATTATTTAAACAATGTTCCGGACCTTTTTGAGAGGGAGGATAACTTAAGTATTATTATTTGATTTATTTTCAAGCAATTTCTGCAAAAAAATTTGAGTCACCTCTCAACGTCCAAATGTACTAATATTTTTACAGATGCGCCCTGGTCTAAACGGCCATCAAGAAGATTAGCGAGTGGTCCAGTTTTTTTCCTCTCGTTTTGTTAATTTTTTTTCTATCATTGTTGATTAGATATTTACTATTTTAACTGTCTAATGACTAAGGATTTAAGTTAGAATAAAAACAAATAAATGCCAAATCTTTTCAAAAAATATATATTGTTATATTTCTATTTGATATGAAAATTAAAATTTGATAATTATAGACAAAATTCAATTTAATATAAAATATTTTCAATTTTCTCAACCACGGGCATATAAATTTAGAACAACCTGTATACAACAAATTGTTATATTTAATTTTAAGAAGTGATTAAAACGATACTCGGAACAATGCGCTTAAAATAAAACTAAAGTGAAATCGAAAATAGGTCATTATCGTTGTTCGCGGAAGGTGCAATCATTAGCCGATGCTAAAGAAGACTTAGTGAAAGTAGATAATAGATCATTAAATTTTGTAATTAGTAGAAAGTAATTTTAGAATGGGAATTAACTATTTTCTTTGAAATCCATTAAGCATATTTAGAAAGTTTAAAAATTGGTTTTGAGGAATACTGCGAATGAAAGTTGGTGGTGGAATTTTGATTTGTGAATCTGGAAGGGATATTTAGAAAGTAGGGGAATGAATGACAAATAGAGATCAGAATGTTTTGAGCTGTCGAGAAGTGAAGTCGAGTAGACGGTAGTGTACGGAGAGTGAGAAAGCCGGTAGTTCCGTGAGTGTGGAGTATCTATCGTGGAATGAGAAGTAGGCCAGGTTGAGAGTAAAAAAACCTCCTTGAGCCAAGAGTGTTCCGGTAGCTGATAGCAGTTTCGAAAAAGGTAGAACACAGCATCACGACCGAAGCAGGGACGAGAGCTATTCGAGCTAGTTTTTCAAAGGAGTACATTAATGGAAGCCAGGACGAGGTTTGATCGCAGCCAAGGATAGCAGGAACGGGTTTTGTGTGAGGACATTTTCAGTTTCACCAGGAAAAGGTCAGTCTCATTTATTTGGACATGAATGTATGGGTTTTTCGTAATAAATTCCACATAAAAAAGTGAATAACATAATCAATAATATCAGAAAAGCTTCATCAAACTTAAATAGAGTTGTTAATAATAACTCCTAATAGTTAAATGTTAATAAAAACTTTCAATTGATTTACAAAAGGAAATAAGGTTCCCATTTTCAAATGTTATGTTTAAGAATAGTAAGAAATAGCAAATATTAAGCATTGATTGTTTTTTTAAATAAAATAAAAAATATTTTGATTATAATTGTAACCCATATGTGTATTTTTTTTTTTTTTGCTCTTTTCTTTTCTATCCCGATTAGGAACCATTAAGAAATACTAGAAGCCACGAAAGTAAGTAATTAATTTATAATTCGCCCTGAGATTGAAAACATATTGATATGTGATCTGGTTAATTAATTGGATTAGTTTTAATACATTGATTACATTAAGTGACATATAAGAATATTATCTCATATCAATAATCAAGAACACAACAAACTGTCGTCCAACGTGGAAAGCATTTTGAAAGTATTTCTAGTGGCAAATTTGAAGGATAGAAAGAGTAAAGCCGGTATTTGAAAATTTATATGCCTGTGGTAAAAAGTGAGATACTTACATTTGATAACATAAAATTTCAGATCTCTTTAGGTACAAATTTTACATAACTGATTTAATATTTTATTTTTACAATATTTACATTTGATATATTTATTGACAATTTATAATATTTGGGTAAAAAAAAGTCGTCTTGGTAACATACTAGTAAAATTTCATATTTGGCGGGGACAGTACTTCTTGAAAACAAATGTCTGTGACAAGAAGCCAAAGCAAAGACAACAAAAAACAAAAAGAACATTCAAATCAAGAGAATAATTCAGGCCAAGAAGATATTTTAGACAAGACAATCATGGCATCAGAACAGCAAGAATTATCAGGAATAGATAAAATATTACAAATGATGCAACTCCAGTCACAAAGAATGGAACAGAAAATGGATGAAACATAACAAAAAATGGATAAAAATCAGGAAGAAACATCAAAGAAAATGGATAAAGTGGATCAAAAAATGGATGAAACACAGAAAAAAATGGATGACAATCAACAGGAAACAAAACAAGCCATAGAAGAAAACAACAGAAATATAGAGAGTATTAAGAAGGAAATGGTTAAAAAAATAGAAGAGATTGCAGAAAGGAGCGAGAAACAGGAGTTAGAAATTAAAGAAATCAAAATCAAAATAAAGGAGGTAACGAATTGCCAGAAAAAGGAAATAGAAAATTTGGAAAATAAGTTGGAAAATGCTATTCAAGTAGACAGAGAAGAAGTGGAAAAAAGAATCACAGAAATAGAAAAACAAGTCACCGAAAACAGGACGCAACAGAATGTCGGAGAAAGAAGAGAAATGGTTATACATAGCACAGATGACGTGAAGATAAGGTTTGGCGGGGATGTAAGAAGATTACACCCAGTGCCGTTCATAAATAGCCTGAAAAAGAAAATACAGCACATCGGAAATTTCGAAACAGCAAAAGAAACTATCAGAAACCATCTCAAATATGAAGCAAGCCTATGGTTCGATAGCAAAGAAGAAGAATTCGGCAATTGGCAACAATTTGAACAAAAATTTTTGAACTATTTCTGGGGAAAGGTCCAACAATTGGAAATTAACAAGGAATTGCAAAATGGGAAATACAATGATAGGATGGGTGTATCAGAAAGGACATATGCTTTGCAAATTTACAATAATGCAAAACATTTACAATATAATTACTCATCGGAACAATTAGTCGAACTGATTGCAAGACATTTCGAGGAAACGCTGGAAGACCATATCACATTGCAAAACTACAAAGACATAGATAGTTTATGCCAATTCCTACAAATAAGAGAATCACGTCTAAGAGAAAGAAAATCAAGAAAGTCGCGAGAAGATTACAGGCCCCGAGAAACACAAGATTACAGAGATAGAAATCAAAATAGGAGGGACTATACAAGACGAGATTTTAATCCCAGAAGGGAAAACGAAAATAGAGACAACGGAAGAGGAAATTATGAACAAAGAAATAGGCAATGGAATGAGGACAGAAATCGAGAATACCAGAATAGAAACACCACACGCTCAAATCAAGAAAACAGAAATAATGGTAGACAAAATGAACAGGGATATCGAGAAAACCGAAACAGATCCGACAGACCAAGAGAAAATAGAAGAGAAGTAAATAATACCCAGACAGATGAATATGACGGAGAGAGACATTATGACGAAAATATAAACAACGATGAGCAACCGGCGTCTTTTCACGACGGCGCTCACTAAAAACCAAAAATCAAACAGGAATCTTTTGTCACCCCAAGGAGTTTATTAAATTGGCAGGAAACAACGAAAAGAAAAATGGAGTTAAGTTAAAATTTGTGGATGGATTTATCAATGAGAAACCAATTAAAATTATGATAGACACTGGATCTGAAATAACATTGGTCAACAGAAAACTAACAGAAGAAAAAGAAAAAGAACAGGACAAGGAACATGAGAAACAAAATACGGACGAATCAGGTAAAGAACAAACAGTGGAAATGAATTTGGCAGCGAAGCAAGGACAAAGAAGAAAAAGGAGAAAAGGGCAGAAAAAGATAAAAGAAAATGAAACCTGTGGCTCCTCAAAAGAAGAGTTGAGCCCAGAAGAAGAAAATTTGAGAGTATCAGAAACAAAGGAAACCTGGGATTCCTCAAAAGAAGAGACGGGCTCAGGAGAAGAAGAAATAAAGCTCAAAAATGAAAGTGAAAAGAATATGATTGAAACAGTGGTATTTGAAGAGGAGGTATATGCAAACGAGGATGCAGAATGCACGGTAAACATGTGTGAAGAATCTGAGAAAAAAGACAGAAAATTGATATGTGGAGAAGGGAAAGAAAAAGAATTGCGGTTGATGTTAAGAAACTACGAAAATTTGATCAATGAGGAAAACAGAGTGGCTAAAAAGTACGAACATTCATTTGAGGTGAAAAACTTGGGAAATTTTCGATCAAAGACTTACCCGATTCCATACAAGTATCGACAAGAGGTGAAAGAAGAAATAAATAAAATGTTGGAAGATCAAATCATCGAAAGATGTGATTCACCATATGTTAACCCGATTGTGATAGTAAAGAAAAGCAGTGGAGAATTGAGATTATGTTTAGATGCCAGGAATATCAACCAGCACACTGTATCACAATATGAATCACCTCTAAACATCGAGGCCATTTTTGGAAGAATCACCGGGTCACACATATTTTCGAAAATTGACTTAAAACACAGTTTTTGGTTGATACCGTTAGCTGAAAAGTGTAGAAACTACACCGCTTTTTCTATTGATGGTATTGTCTACCGGTTTAAGGTAGTGCCGTTTGGATTGCAGAGTGCTTGTGCTGCACTCGTCCGAGCTCTACATACCATTTTGAATCGCCACGAAGATTTCATAGTTCATTATATCGATGATTTATTAATTTTTTCACAAGATACTCAGAGTCATCTGAAACACATAGAAATAATTCTGGAAGAATTGGACACAGCGGGATTGAAATTAAACATTGAAAAATGTCAATTTTTTCAAAAAGAAGTCATTTATTTGGGTTTTCAATTGGACACCAAAACAGTAAGATTATCCGAAGACAGAGTCAAGCTCATAGATGAATACCCAAGACCAACGAATTTGAAAACATTGAGAGGTTTTCTTGGCACGATTAATTATTTTAAAAAACTGATTCCCGATTTGAGCCAAAAGGAAATCCCTCTGATAAAGTTGCTTAAAAAAGGAATGAAATGGAATTGGAAAGAAGAACAGGAGGAAGCTTTCGAAACATTAAAACGAGAATTCGCAAAAGGAACGAAAATATACCACCCCATTTACAATTTACCTTTTATACTCCGAACTGATGCGTCCATACAAAAATTTGCAGGAGTTCTGTCTCAAATACAAAACGACCAAGAAGTGCCGATATGTTTTATATCGCGAGTGACTAAAACACATGAGAGAAAATATAGTGTTACAGAATTGGAGTTTGCCAGTGTACTATATTGCGTAAACAAATTGAGGTTTTACTTATTGGGAGCAAAATTCACAATCGAAACAGACCATGCAGCTTTAGTACATATCATGAAGAATAGATTAGTAAATAATAGAATACATAGAGGCATTCTATTATTACAGGAGTATGATTTTGAGTTCCGATATATAAAAGGAAAAGACAACATAATAGCCGACGCTCTAACACGGGATGAGGACACCGGAAAAAAGGAAACAATTACTTTACAGGTGGGACTAAATAGATTAATACAAGAAGAAGGGATATATTCGTTAA
The DNA here is from genome assembly GCF_917563875.1 of Diabrotica virgifera virgifera. Lineage (NCBI taxonomy): Eukaryota > Metazoa > Arthropoda > Insecta > Coleoptera > Chrysomelidae > Diabrotica > Diabrotica virgifera. Next base: position 60,981,418 of record NC_065444.1, on the reverse strand, counting down.
ATGAGATAAGGACAAACCAAGAAGACCTAGAGGAAAGAGAGAAAAGAAGAGCGGAAATAGAAAATGACATATATTTTAAGAGAATAGACGGAAAGGAACTATATTTAGTGACACAGACATTGGCCGAAAAGATAATAAAGAAATTACATGAGGACAATGGGCATATCGGTAGCAGAAAAGTTTGGCTCGTTTTTAGGGAAAATTACATCAGCCGACAGGATTACCGCATTGCAAAGGAAATTACCCAGAAGTGCGATGTATGTCAAAAATATAAGAGTCGGAATTTCAAAAACGAAAATGTTGCCAAAAATATTGAAGCCCGAAACAAACTAGACATTGTAGCAATAGATATGTTAAGCGATCTAATTATGACCACTAAAAGGAACAAACATATTCTGGTAATGGTGGATGTGTTTTCAAAATACGTAAAATTATATAGTTGCCGCACCACAAAGGGGGAGGAAATATTAAGAAAAATCGACAATTTTATAGCCATAGTAGGAACACCAAAAAAGATTCTACTGGACAATGCAACGTATTTCCGAAATGATCGTTTCAAGGGACAACTTCGAGAACGAGGAATAGAGACAAATTTTGTCAGCATCAGGCATCCACAGAGTAATCCTTCGGAACGATTCATACAGGAAGTGACGAAATTTCTTCGCATTGCAACAGATGGTCAACATCGCCACTGGGACAGGAAAATGGCGGAAATAGAAAGGTATCTAAATACAATTCCGAGCACAGTAACAAAAGAGACCCCAGAATACATCATGAAGGGTGTATTGCCGATAAGGCCATGGGAAGACCAAGAGCCAAAAGAATATCAACAGGTGATTGAAACCGTACAGAGAAGATTACGGCGAAGCAACGAAAAATATATCCAAAGACAGGAACAAAATAGAAAAAGAAGACCAGTGACTTTCCAAAAGGGTGAAAAAGTACTCGTGAGGGCATTACGAGTATCAAATCTTCCTGGTGGCATTTGCGCAAAGTTGATGCCTGTTTTCGAAGGCCCGTACATCGTGAATAATGAAAATGGGATAAATAGTTATGAGTTGAGGCACAGGAACTCGGAAAAGATCCGAGGAATTTATAATATTCACGATGTATACAAATATCACGAATAAAAGACAGAATTACATGAAGTAGATAGTAAGTTAGGATATAAGACGTAGATTAAAGTAAGGAAATATACAGGGAGTTGGTTTTGCCTCGAGAAAATTTATTTAAAAATGCAGATAAATTTTATCGAATACAAGGCGGGGATTTGTTATATTTCTATTTGATATGAAAATTAAAATTTGATAATTATAGACAAAATTCAATTTAATATAAAATATTTTCAATTTTCTCAACCACGGGCATATAAATTTAGAACAACCTGTATACAACAAATTGTTATATTTAATTTTAAGAAGTGATTAAAACGATACTCGGAACAATGCGCTTAAAATAAAACTAAAGTGAAATCGAAAATAGGTCATTATCGTTGTTCGCGGAAGGTGCAATCATTAGCCGATGCTAAAGAAGACTTAGTGAAAGTAGATAATAGATCATTAAATTTTGTAATTAGTAGAAAGTAATTTTAGAATGGGAATTAACTATTTTCTTTGAAATCCATTAAGCATATTTAGAAAGTTTAAAAATTGGTTTTGAGGAATACTGCGAATGAAAGTTGGTGGTGGAATTTTGATTTGTGAATCTGGAAGGGATATTTAGAAAGTAGGGGAATGAATGACAAATAGAGATCAGAATGTTTTGAGCTGTCGAGAAGTGAAGTCGAGTAGACGGTAGTGTACGGAGAGTGAGAAAGCCGGTAGTTCCGTGAGTGTGGAGTATCTATCGTGGAATGAGAAGTAGGCCAGGTTGAGAGTAAAAAAACCTCCTTGAGCCAAGAGTGTTCCGGTAGCTGATAGCAGTTTCGAAAAAGGTAGAACACAGCATCACGACCGAAGCAGGGACGAGAGCTATTCGAGCTAGTTTTTCAAAGGAGTACATTAATGGAAGCCAGGACGAGGTTTGATCGCAGCCAAGGATAGCAGGAACGGGTTTTGTGTGAGGACATTTTCAGTTTCACCAGGAAAAGGTCAGTCTCATTTATTTGGACATGAATGTATGGGTTTTTCGTAATAAATTCCACATAAAAAAGTGAATAACATAATCAATAATATCAGAAAAGCTTCATCAAACTTAAATAGAGTTGTTAATAATAACTCCTAATAGTTAAATGTTAATAAAAACTTTCAATTGATTTACAAAAGGAAATAAGGTTCCCATTTTCAAATGTTATGTTTAAGAATAGTAAGAAATAGCAAATATTAAGCATTGATTGTTTTTTTAAATAAAATAAAAAATATTTTGATTATAATTGTAACCCATATGTGTATTTTTTTTTTTTTTTGCTCTTTTCTTTTCTATCCCGATTAGGAACCATTAAGAAATACTAGAAGCCACGAAAGTAAGTAATTAATTTATAATTCGCCCTGAGATTGAAAACATATTGATATGTGATCTGGTTAATTAATTGGATTAGTTTTAATACATTGATTACATTAAGTGACATATAAGAATATTATCTCATATCAATAATCAAGAACACAACAATATATATGTATAGATAAATTATTTTTATTGTAGCAGTGGTTTGCAGTTTAAGGCCATCGGTACATCAGTTTTAATTGCTAAGTGTAATTATCCAACCCAATGTAAAATCAATCATCATCATCATCTTTTCAACATTATCTTTAATGCTATCGGTACATAATTCGCAAATATTTTACGGCTATTCCTACTTTTTCTGTCTTTCCACGGCAAATTACGTGTAGTAAAATTCACACTGGCATGGATTGTAAACATTACTATATAGAATGTCATTCTACTTGAAAATGTTATCATTAACTTAAAGAGATGGCTTTTGCATGTTCTTGGATAACTGTTATTTGTATAATTGCAAATTATTAATTCAGTTAATAAATGTGATAATTTTTTCACTAACTATGTATTCAGTGATTGTAATAATTTATATGTACAACAAAAATTAATACTCAATCGAGAAAAGAGGAAAAGTGTTTAAGTGATTTTTTAATAATATATTGTTACTATGGAACGCTTACAATTTTTAACATCTTTAACAACAAAATACTTGGATCACAGAATATATTATCCTGATGTATTCTCTGCTTGGATCTTCCACAAATAATACACAATAAATAATAACTTTTTATTAAGTTCACGTCTTAAGTCAATTATTTATCAAATACACTATACAGTGATGAGCGCGCTAATAACCGGCAAAATAGCTCAAAAGATGGAAAACATAATACATTGCGAAACAAAAAGAGATGAAACTAGTGGAGGTGGAAATTATTGTTATAAACGTCTAAAATAACATTACATTACATAGTTTCCCACCTTTAGACGTATCAGAGGAGTATGACAACTGTCACTGTGACAGTAATATTTTATAAAATATTCCTGTCACAGACGTTCAAAGGTGGGAAACTATGTAATGTAATGTTAATTAATACGTTTATAACGATAATTTCCACCTCGACTAGTTTCATCCCTTTTTGTTTCGCAATGTATTATGTTTTCCATCTTTTGAGCTATTTTGCCGGTTATTAGCGTGCTCGTCACTGTTTATTATCAATATTATTTAATCAACAACTCAAAATATTTCGGATGCCATGTCAAATATTTAAAATTGTCACTGATTATCACTGTCTGACTGACAATATGCTGACAATATTCTTTTTGCACGATTGATCATTTTTGACTGTTTACCGTGACAGATTTTACGTCAGTAGGTGACATTTACTAGCAACTCGACGGTAAGTAATCCAACTCGACGGTAAGTACTCCAACTCGACGGTAAGTAATTCACTTACCGTCGAGTTAAAAAATCTCTTAATTTTAATTTATTTTTTGAAAGAATAAAGATAACTAACGAATTATTTATTAATATTAAAACTTATGGTACAATTTGTTAAATTATTTAATGAAATCCCACTTGTTTGGGCTGTGGTTTCACTTCTAACAGAAACTCCTGCAGAATCGCATACATTAGTAGTATCCAACATTTTTTCTCTTCAAATACGCAATCAAACTTGAAAACTTGGAAGTATCAATGCCATCATAAAGAAAAACGGTGGATTGAATCATTGAATATTCTGCCCAGAGGCTTCCAGGAGCTTTCAACTGCATATGTCTTTGAACGAAATATGCCAATAGAGTCTTTTCTTCGATTCTTAAATTCTTGCCTTCGCACCATTTTTTAAAACTTTGGTAGGTATTTTGATAACGGCTTTTGGATTTTTCGGGAATAATTGCGGAAAACCCTTATTCCCAAGCCCGTTCAATTTCTTTAAATTCACTTTCGCTTATATTTTAATTTATAATAATCAAAATTGTACTTAAAATTATTGACAACTAAATAAAAACTCAATTCTCCATTGTTATTATGCACCCTAGTTACTACCTAACAACCAAAGTATCTATCTTGATAAAATGAGTGAAACTAGTCAATATGACGAAAATGTTTAATTTTATAATTTATAATGGTATCAGTCGTGCAAAAAACGTTATAAGCATGTCGAACGTTAAGGGTAACCGATCTCAGACAATAATTGGAGTCGTCGCTCCGCTCCTCCTCCAAACAATTGTCTTCGATCGGTATAAAACCCTTACCTTTCTCCATACTTAATATACTAATTCGACTGAGTGCGTTGTAAGACAAAGTTAGATTTGGAAAATATTACCACGGACATTGTGTTCATTTTTTTCAAATCCTGAAAAAACGCAGAATGAAAGACTAAATTATTACCGAGGGCCGAAAGTCCCTTAGAATAAATAAAAAGTTTCTTTTGAATGTGATATTTTAAATTAACAATCACACTAAATTTTCTCTTAGTTTTTCACCCCTGTAACTTATTAAAATAAACATTATAGAAGTTCTCAGAGACTTTCGGCTCTCGCTAATAACGTAATTTTTCATTCTGCGTTTAAATTTTTCAAGAATACTTATTAGTTTTCTCAGTATTCGAAAAAAATGAATCCCCATTTGAATAGAATTGCAGCCGAAAATACGTACCCATCCCCTTAAAAAGACAGTTAATTTATAGTATATTCGTTAGAGACAACAGTTGAAACTACATCAGTTCACACTCTTCGTTAATGTTACAGGAAAATGTTGAATACGTGACACAAACATCTTCAAGAATTTTAGTTCAATTGAAAGAATTTTAATAAACATACGCGCAACGCAAATCTTTTCATTCGGGTGCTCTATCTCCTGACCAGTTTCTGAATGCATCGCCAAGAGTTATTGGTAGAACGTTATCACCACAGGGGTTCCGGGAATACTTGATACCTACCATGGCATTCACCGTGTTTCTTGCTTTTGGTAATAAATTTCTATGAGAAATTAGATACACGCAGCCTGTATTTTATCAACACCGGTGTACGCGGTTGTTTTATTTGTACATGAAGGACTCTATTTACATCGTTAGTTGAACAAGCATAAGTTGATCTTGGACAAGGGCATAATTCATAAACCGGAAACTCTGAGGGACGTCTACATTGCTGAATATGAAATGGAGATATGTCTTAGTACCGTTCAATACAGGGTTATGTCAGATAAGTTATTTTTATAGGAACGCTTAATTTTTTTTAGAGAAGTAGTGTCAGATTCGATATTAGTTAAAATCAATCAATGTCCGATGTATCTTCTTCTTCTTGACTGGCTTTACAACTCGGGTGAGTATTCGCCTCATCCATTATAGCCCTCTATCTACGATATTTCTACGATATTGCGCTTCCATGTAATCCAATCCTAGATAAATCGGCTTCAACATAATCCTTCCATATTTTTCTGGGACGGACTACCGATCTCCTACAATCCGGTCTCTAAAAAATACTGCCTTTAACACTCTTATGTTCTTACCATTTGACCTGCCATCTTATCAGGTTAGATTTTAAATTTCTGACAATGATTTCAGTACCAATCACCAATTGGAGTCACCAAACCATCATTATGGTGCCTTCTCAACTCTCCTGTCAGTTCATCTCTTTGAGGGCCAAATATCATTCTAAGAACCTTCCTTTCAAATAACAGCAGCTTACGCTGATGTGCGATGTATAGGTTTCTTCAATAGGAACAACCTAATTTCAATGATATGAGCGATAGCGCCCAACAATTTGATACTCAAAGCGATGCAGAACAACGAATTCTACGATGTTACTGTCGACCAAATTATCGAAGAGAAAGGAGACGCTAGAAAGAGCGAGACATGAACAGGGTGGATGAGGTAACAAATTACATACATATTAGTGCTGCCATGGGCCGATACAGCCCAGCAGTTTGACGGAATAGACGGTACTTTTATAGCCAGATCTAGTTATGTCATGTACTATGTTTTTAGGACCTCGTACATCTCTCTTTTATTTTTACCCCCCTTGTGAGGCCACATAAGCCTACCTTTTTTATCATTCCATATTTCTATGTCTTTACAATACTGTCTTTGCATATTTATATGTTTCCAATTTATTCTCTCAAATTTTCAAACTATGCATGGCATCCCAATGTTTCGTTCACCGATTGAGTTCGTCCGGGGGTGACTTGTCCGAAGAAGGGATGGTTTTAGTTGCTGGTGCTAGGTACATTAGATGCTATGTCCTAGCATGTATTCCTTTCCGGATCAAATCCAGCAGTACTAGGGACATCTTTCCTAGTGAGTCTAGAATCTTTCCACTTCAGTAAAAAAGGTTCTTCCAATAGAGACTTCTGAATTTTGACAGTTGGTAGCGGCTATATAGTCGAGGAAATGAAGCATTTTGGCTCGCAATTTTTTCGTCCAGCATAGATTTACTTGAAATTTTCACAGAAGGTAGGGAATAGTCCAAGGATCATTTTATATATCATGCCGCTGTACGCTAAAACCTTGGGGGTGGTTGCCACCCCATCTCGGGGGTGGGAATTTTTTATTACATTTTAACCATGTAAATCGATGTAAAATGTAATTCTAAGAAAAAAATATTTTTACATTTTCTTCGTAAAACTAATATTTTTCGAGTTATTCGCGCTTGAAAGTAACGGTTTTTCGTCGAAAAAATCGACTTCTTAGAGGGTTTTTTGAGAATACCTCGAAAAATATGCATTTAATCAAAAAAACTGCAGATAACAAAATTGTATGTTTTAGTAGCACAAACTAAATTCTTTTTCTATAATATCTTTAAGACCAATACAAACCGAGATACGGCATGTTAAAGGTTAGCTTTTCTCGTCAAATGCATAATTTGAAATATTTAAAGCCAAATAACGGGAAAACTTTGCATTTTCGAGGAAAACTTAAAGTATCTATTTTTAAGTATACAATTAATCCTTTCAAAGAATAATAATAAAAAATTTCTAACATGAAAATAGAGCGATTTATGATAAAAAAAGTCGGTACCTGCTCTTCTCTACGAAAAAATCAGTGAAAATAACCCCCTAACTACCCTCCTAATTAAAAATTGGTCTTCACCTTTCTCTAATTCCTTGTATATTTGTATTGTCAATACACCCAAAAAGTTTCACCTATTTAAAAGGCCAAATTTTAGAAAAATTGGAGTTTAAAAAAAATTAATTTTTTGCACTTTCGTATTTTTCACGTTTTACTTCCAAATATCTCCGAAAATACTCGAGATACGAAAAAAGTGATAGACTACTAAATTATAGATTTTTTAACAACTAAAATTATATTGTGCAGAGATTTTCATTACAGTAAACAGTTAGCTAGATATAGCTGTTTAAAACCTCTATTTACGAGCAAACACCCCCTTATTCGAGCCCTTTAAACCCACCCCAATTAAAAAGTAAGGGATCTAACGGAATTTAATTTATACATTCTTATAGATCCTCAAAAATCCTACAAAACCATTTTTGAAAAAACTTTTTATCGCCAAAAATGAAACGCGTTTATAAAACGCGTTTTTTTTTCGAAATATTCGAATAGTCCGCTTGTGGAACATTTTCAATGCACTTATAATACCACAGAACTGGTTAGTGTACTGGAAAATGACTTAAAAATAATGTGTATTTGTACTTCTACATATTTGTAAGTTCGTATTTTTGTGTAAATAAATGTTTTTGTAATTCTTTAATTCTACTTTTTTTCTGTATAGATCTATTAAATTATCTACTTATAAAAATTATAATGTTCTTAAGGGTGGTTTTTGAAGGTTGAAATATTATGATATTATATCCTAAAGCATAAAACAATCATTATTTTTAGCCTATCAAAACCAAATTTTACCCATATTAAAGTTTACAATGTTTTTATATAATTTTTGACAAGGGGTAATTTACACCCCTAAAAATAATCGACGCCCTTGAGCATGTTATAGAATATGAAGTACAGGGTGAGATGATCCTAATCCCAAATTTTAATGTAAATCGATGCAAGCCGAAATTATTCCTCTAGGATAAGTAATGTTTTATATATAGCTCCAACAAGGGTGGTTTTAAGGGTTAAAATATTATGATAGTATATCTTAAAGCGTAAAACAATCATTATGTAACTAATAAGAACCAAATGTTGACAATATTAAAGTTTAAAATGTTGTTTTATAATTTTTTACAAGTAGTTTTTTAGGGGTCGTTTTCACCCTTAAAAAACCAAAAGCGTACAACGGCTCAATATAGAAAATGAACTAGAGCATGAAATGAGCCTAATCCCAAATTTTTGTACAAATCGATGCTGGACGAAAAAATTGCGAGGTTATGCCATTTTTCCAGCTTCATTTCCTCGACTAATATTGTTATAGTCAAAACAGTCAAATTTGCTGTAATTTATTCAGTCTATTTGCTAAATATCCACAAGGAAGAATTTCCTGTAGCTGGATGTATACCATTAATTACAAGTACCTAAATTTAATGAAATATTTTTCTTGGTAAAAGGTATAATTATTTAAATATGTATTCAAAATTATCTCAACTATAGGTTTTGTTTGAAACATTTTTTTCTACGGCGTACAAATGAATGGTAAATCGATGTTTTTCGTTCCCCCTCATGCGAGAGGGGGTTTTAGAGGGAAGTCCAACCTTTTTTATATTATAATTATGTAGACACATAATTTTCTCTGTCGTCGAATAAATATATTTTCGTGCAGTACTAAACAACTATCATGTAGATATACAGGGTGTTAGTAAATAAGTATGAAAAATTTTAAGGGCTAATTTACATGAAAAATTAATGCCAGTTTGCTCTATAAACATATGTCCGGAAATGCTTAGTTTCGGAGATACGGGGTGTTGAAATTTTTATTTCAAACTGCCAATTTGTTTATTTCTCTAAGACTAGTTGAGCTATGAAAATGAAATTTGGTGAGTTTTAGGAGGTAGTTATTACAAATTTTATGACATACAATTAAGAATTTTGTATTCATCATTGGCGCGCCTATGGGCAATGGTCTGAATTATTTTAAAGAAAAAAATAGTACGCCACTGAGATATTTCGAATTAGAAATTATTTTTAAATTCCACGTCTAATTTATGATAAGAAACCTTGCTTGCCTTTTTTTCATATGATGCACCGTTTTTATGCAGAAAAATAAAACATCTTGGCGCATATTTTTCATTTCTTAATACATCATCAACAACTATCCAATATAATAATACTAAACTAGAACAATAACAGAAAATATTACTAATACTATTTCAACTAGGTGCAAAGCTGCAAGAAATGTTTAAAAGATCTCCTTTACAAATAACAGAAGAATTTTATATTCATCATTGGCGCGCGTAGGGGTAATGGTCTGAATTTTTTGAAGAAAAAAATAGTACGCTACTGAGATATGTCAAACTAAAAATCATTTTTGAATTCCTCGTTCAATTGATAACAAAAAATCTTTCTTGCCTTTTTTTCATACGAGGCGCTGTTTTTATGCAAAAAAATTAAACATCTTAACGTTTACAAAGTATTTAAACTAAGTTTCTAAGCATATGGAAACTACCTCAAATACTTGGTAAGCGTTAAGATGTTTTATTTTTTGTATAAAAACGGCGCCTCGTATGAAAAAAAGGAAAGAAAGATTTTTTGTCGTAAATTGAACGGGGAATTCAAAAATAATTTTTAGTTTGACATATCTCAGTGGCGTACTATATTTTTCTTAAAAAAATTCAGACCATTACCCGTACGCGCGCCAATGATGAATATAAAATTCTTCTGTTACCTGTAAAGGAGATCATTTTAAACATTTCTTGCAGCTTTGCACCTAGTTGAAATCTTATTAGTAATATTTTCTGTTATTGTTCTAGTTTAGTATTATTATATTGGATAGTTCTTGATGATGTATTAAGAAATGAAAAATACGCGCCAAGATGTTTTATTTTTCTGCATAAAAACGGTGCATCATATGAAAAACAGGCAAGAAAGGTTTTTTATCATAAATTAGACGTGAAATTTAAAAATAATTTTTAATTTGAAATATCTCAGTGGCGTACTATTTTTTTCTTTAAAAAATTCAGACCATTGCCCGTAGGCGTGCCAATGATGAATAAAAAATTCTAAATTGTATGTCAAAAAATTCGTAATAACTACTTCCTAAAACTCACCAAATTTAATTTTTATAGCTCAACTGGTCTTAGAGCAATAAATAAATTGGCAGTTTAAAATAAAAATTTCAACACCCCGTATCTCTGAAACTAAGCATTTGCGGACATATGTTTATAGAGCAAACTGGTATTAATTTTTCATGTAGAATTTGCCCTTAAAATTTTTCATACTTATTTACTAACACCCTGTATATGTGTAGATGTAGATATATAGTGACTCATTTTTGCCATCAGCCAAATTTAAAACCCACTGCCATAAACATTGATATTGATAATCATGTATGTATTCCTGCCTTGTTAGCGAGTCGATACTGGTTATTTGCGTGTTGCGTGTAATAAACTTCATTGAAATTAACTTACAAGATGTAAGTGACGTTAAGCAATAAGTTTACACAAAATATTAAACAAGACATAAATACGATAGAGCAGATAATAGTAAGGTGTTTATTTTTAGGTTCCGTCGGGTTCCGAGGCTTTATATCGGTTCTTTGGGCCTTGTTTTCTTTTACAATGGGTAGGATGCTAACCTGGCCCATGAACCCTCCTCTTTTATCCGGGCTTGGAACCGGCTGTGAGTGTGAACGCGACTTCCGAGCTACTCATTCCACTCAGTCTTCGCGCTCATAACCCCCAGGCAAAAACAAAAAACTGAAAGTCACCAGGAGCAGACGGAATAACCAACGAGCTTCTAAAATACGGAGGAGAAAGTATAACCCTAGAGATGACAAAACTTATACAAAAACTAATATTGCACTGCAAGATACCAGACACATGGAGAAACAGCATAATGATACCAATGTTCAAGAAAGGAGACAAAGAAGACCCCAACAATTATAGAGGTATAAATCTACTGAACACCGCACTTAAGGTAACCACTAAAGTCCTAACCAACAAAATCAATAAACTAACAACTTTATCAGATGAACAACAAGGATTCAGATCCGGAAGATCCTGCGTAGATGCCGATTTGTACTGAGACAAATCACAGAAAAGGCAATTGAGTGCAATAAACCAGCATATCTATGTTTTATAGACCTGACAAAGCCTTTCGATCGCATCCAAGTCGAAGACGTCTTACATTTACTGTATAGAAGAAACATAACAGTCAATATTATACAAACCATCGAAAACATCTATTTTCATAATCGAATACAAGGTGACTCATTAAGCCCACTGCTCTTTAATATAATAATGGACGAAATAATAGAAGCAGTACGTAAAGGTCATGGTTACAGACAGAATGGGGAACAAAGAAATCCAAATATTATGATATGCAGACGACGCCGCAATAATCACCGAGACAGAAGACAATCTCCAAAGACTAACACACATCTTCAATACAACAGCCAAGAAATACAATATGATAATATCAGCAGAAAAAACCAAATGTATGACAACATCTAAATACCCACTACGATGTAAAATCGAAATTGTGCGGAAAATAATAAGGCAGGAAGCAAGGTTTAGATATCTGGGAATAGATATAACCAGTTACGGAGATGTTGAAGAGGAAGTACGACAACAAAGCTTAAAAGCAAGTAAAGCGGCGGGATCTCTTAATGACACAATCTGGAAGAACAAATACCTAAGACAAGACACAAAAGCAAGAATCTATAAAGCAGCAATTAGAACTATATTGAGATACACGGCGGAGACAAGACCTGACACATCTAAAACGAGACGACTACTAGAAACAACAGAGATGGAAATACTCAGGCGAATATCAGGGAAAAGTCTGTTGGATAGGGAGAGAAGCGAAAACATAAGAAGATCATGCAATGTAGAAGACATAAATGGATGGGAGACAAAACGGAAACAGGAGTGGAACGAACACATTAGTAGAATGGCAGAGGATGGGATAGTACGAATAGCACGAGATAAGTCACCAAATGGACGAAGAATTATTGGCAGACCAAGAAAAAGATGGTCCGATAACTTAAATAATTTAGGAAGCTAATATTGAAGAAGAAACAGACTTTAAAGCCTACATGCAAGAAGGAAGAAGTGTTTATTTTTACGAAAGAGAATCAAACAAATCAAGAGATAGGTACATACAAAGTTGGAAGTTGTATTTTATAATAAATTTTCTGAATTTTATTTACATAAATACTTGTAATACATAATACTTTTATTTAACATTTACACATACTTGTATTAATGCTTTTTTCTTAAATGCTTTCTCAAGCTTCATTATATATGTATATGTATTATAACGTGTGATCCAAAATTATTGTCACCATAGGTGGCTCTGAACGACAGAGATAGCTATACAGTGCATGTCTATTCTTAATTCAGATACACTTTCCAGTTTACGTAAACTTTGCGGTGTACGTCAACTTAACAAGAAAAGTTAGGTTATGTAGTGATCTTGTTTGATTTTATTTATTATTGCTACTTATAATTTTGTTAATTCTTTTTATATTTGATTAAAGTTGTGGTTTTGACTGATTTTTATGTTTTATAATGTTAATCAAAATTAATTGATAAACCAATGATATAAACTCAGATTAAAACACGACATACGTAATTTTTTGCACGGCTAGCTTTGATCCCAATAATTGTGGATCGCTCGTTATTATTAGATATGTATATCGCCTTTCTCATCTCCGACTCTGTAATGAGGGGTGTAGTTTTATTTTTTATGATAAGGACTGTCCCTAAAACAATAATGATATCAGTTCTATGGAGCGGAAATGCGGTCACTTATAGAGAACGACCAAGAACTGCTTAAATGTTTCGAACTAAAAATAAGAAGAATACATTATGGAGAAATAAAAGAGCAAGGTTTGTGGCGCAGGCCTTATAACTTTGAGTTGTATAGAAGTTTTGGAGAACCTGACGTTGACAACGAGGGCCGATGGGACAACAAGCCAGAAGTCGACCTAGACTTAGGTATCAAGCAACTAAGAGGATGATATACAATCTATTGGAGTTAGAGCATGAAAAAATAGTTGCCAGAGAAAGAGACCAATGGAGGATTGTTCTGAAAAAGGCTTTGGTTCATAACGAGCTTTGATACCATGGATAATCGGTTTTTTGCCTCTATCTCTAATTTGTTGAAAGTTTCCTTTATATTGGTGCCGTTGTTTTCCAAAATGTCAATTATCATCCGTGTATCTAGCAGTAATTTTACCCGTGTTGAGCTGCCCCCCCCCCCCACTTGCAAAAATCAAAAAACAAATAGCCCTGATTTATGAGCTATTTATGAGCTCTCATATTCCGCAAACTAAAAATTTTGAGCTCTTTCCACTGAGCAGGAATTTGATACTTTAGTGGGGGGGGCTGAGTCAGCCCCCCCCCACTACTTAAAAATAGGAATATTGAATCGGTTTTTGCGGCAGAATTACGAGCTATTTATGAGCTCTTGAAATTATATAGTTTCGATTTTTGAGCTCATCCCCTTCACCCCCAAACAACCCTTCAATTGATTTAACTTAAGAGAAAAATGCTGAGAAAACTTAAGATATATCGTATTGCGGATATAATTCCTATAGCTTATATACTCTAAGAATAAACTATTAAATCACGTGCATTTCGATTATTGAGCTACAACCCCTTCGCAAGAAAACCACCCTATGTTCCCGGCTTAAGAGAAAGTTGTACTTAAAATGCATAAAATTAATTACTTGGCGACTACATATCATCTAATAATTTATAAGCTTCCAAATGACGCGCATTTAGATCAGTAAATTGCAATTTATTTTGTATAGTGCAGTCACTGAAGGTAAAAATCAACTATGACCTTCGATTTCGGTAAATCTCCATTCATTTTCACGAATTGACAATAACAACTTGCGATTTTAGCCTGGGGTATATGTCACCCCTTTTTGGGGGGTGAAAATTACTTTATTAAAAATAACCCCACAAATCGAGAGAGGGACAAATTGTAAGCAAAATTTGTTATATAATGTTATTAATAAATCAATACTTTTTGAGTTATTAAAGATCAAATATTTTAATTTTTGTGAAAGAAAATGCATGCTTTAAAGCGATTTTTCATAAATAACTCAAAAGCTGTAAGTTTTTACAAAAAAGTTTTCATCACTAAAATTGAAGCTAATAAAAAATACTTGATAATAAAAAATATAATAAATTGCTTACTTGAAAAACACTTTAATGGTAATTTAAAGTAAGTTATTGGTAATTAAATGTATATTTTTTTCTGCGACTGTTCAAATCTAAGGATTCAAGCTTAAATAACGGGAAATAGATACATTTTATAACACTTAGGTACTAAATACTTGTCAAAGTACTTAGAAATACCTATAAAAATGAGCTCCAGAAAAAGTTGATAGCATCAAAATCCGCTCACCAATTTTCGTGAAAATGAATGGAGATTTACTGAAATCTAAGGTCATAGTTGATTTTTACCTTCAGTGACTGCACTATAGAAAGAAAATGGCAATTCAATAATTGAGATGCGTATATTTTGCGAGCTCATAAATTATTAAACGATATCTAGTCGCCAAATAATTTATTTAAATTATTTTAAGTACAACTCTCTCTTAAGCCGGGAATATGGGATGGTTTTCTTGCGAAGGGGTTGTAGCTCAATAATCGAAAGGCGCGTGATTTAAGAGTTTATTCTTAGAATATAAGCTATACGAATAAAAGTACTATTAACTCTTTTGTAAAAACTTACAGTTTTTCAGTGATTTACGAAAAACCGCTTCAAAACATTCATTTTTTTTCACGAATAATTAAAATTTTTGATCTTTAGTAACTTAAAAAGTATTGACTTATTTTAATAACTTTATATAATAAATTTTGCTAATAATTTGTTCTTTTATAGATTTGTGCAGTTATTTTTTATAAAATAATTTCCACCCCCGAGAAGGGGCGGTATCCACCCTCAGGGTAAAGGCGCAAGGTGGTACCATGTCACCTTTGTTTCTTGAGGTATCCTCTAACCACTGACCAATTTTCGTGAAAATCGATGAAGGTTCACCTAAATTGAAGGTAATCGTTGGTTTTTACTTTCAGTGACTGCACTATACAAAATAAATTGCAATTTACTGATTTAAATGTGCGTAATTTGGAACCTTATAAATTATTAAATGATATGTAGTCGCCAAATAATTAATTTAATGCATTTAAAGTACAACTTTCTCTTAAGCCGGGAAGATAGGGTGGTTTTCTTGCGAAGGGGTTGTAGCTCAATAATCGAAATGCATGTGATTTAATAGTTTATTCTTAGAGTATATACGCTATAGGAATTATATCCGCAATATGATATATTTTAAGTTTTCTCAGCATTTTCTCTTAAATTAAATCAATTAAAGGGTTGTTTGGGGGTGAAGGGGATGAGCTCAAAAATTGAAACTATGTAATTTCAAGAGCTCATAAATAGCTCGTAATTCTGCCGCAAAAACCGATTCAATATTCCTATTTTTAAGTAGTGGGGGGGGGCCCCCCCACTAAAGTATCAAATTCCTACTCAGTGGAACGAGCTCAAAATTTTTAGTTTGCGGAATATGAGAGCTCATAAATAGCTCATAAATCAGGGCTATTTGTTTTTTGATTTTTGCAAGTGGGGGGGGGGCAGCTCAACACGGGTAGTAATTTTGGTCCATTTACTGTCAGTAGTTCTGCTCGAATTTGTGCTGTTCTTACTACTTTCTGCAGAATTATATTAAAATGAAGAGGTGACAGTGCATCTACTTTTTTCAGGCCACTGTTCATTTCAAATGATTCTGGGACTTTGTTCTCTATCCATATAGTCCAGGCTATATCGTCGCCCCCGTTAGGTAAATTATTCCGATTCGGGTAAAGGCAGTTTTTGTTTTTTATTTTTTTTATTTTTTTTTTATTCCGATTCGGTTTTTTTGCACAAACTTACTCAAAAAGAGGTTCTTATAACAAATCCTTAGGGTGCAAGGCGGTACAGTGGTCGAAAAATTGTTTGAACAATTTTTTTAAACAAATTCAAAAAATTATTTTTTTTACTTCTAGCATTTTTTTAGTTTCTCTGGATCATTCTGAGCAAAAAAGGTCTCCTCTAATTATTCAGGGAAAATAGCTATTTTCAAGGCTTAATAACTTTTTAAAAATTATTATTATGAGAGTCAGGAAGTAAACAAATCAAAGTTTAAAGTCCCCTCTACAAGATCCTGACGAAATTTGTGCCACTGTTGTATTACTAAGCGGTTATTTTTAATTATTAACAATGAGCGCTAAGCGTGTATTAGGCGTCCGTCAATGGTGCATCTCACTCGCACTCACATCGACGGCTGCCTCAATACGCTCTTAGCGCTCATTATTAATAATTAAAAATAACAGCATAGTAGTAAAATAATGACAAAGTTTTTCCGGATCTGGTAGGGGGAGCTTTAAACTTTGATTTGGTTACTTTCTGACTTTCATAATAATAATTTCTAACAGAGTTATTAAGCCTTAAAAATGGTCATTTTCGCATTTTTCAAATTTTAAATCGCGTATAACACGACAACAATCAAAATTTGGAGAAAAATCACAACAGACCTTTTTACTCCGAATGACCCAAATGATCTACAAAAAATGTCCGAAGTGAAAAAATTGTTTTCGTGAATTTGATTAAGAAAATTGTTTAAACAATTTTTTGACCACTGTATCGCCTGGCACCCTGTGGATTTCTTATAAGGACCTCTTTTTGAGTAAGTTGGTGCAAAAAAATCGAATCGGAATAATTTACTTGACGGGGGCGACGATACAGCTCGGGCTAATAGTCTGGATCTACAGCCATTTACACATAAGTATTTTAACGAGATGGATATGTTTTTTTAACTGAAATTTCTGCCATTACATTCCACATCTGATCCCCTTTAATTCTCTCATATACCTATTTGTCGGAAATCCATGAAGATATTATATCAATTTTTTTTTAATTGATGAAATTGTGTATGACGTATTAAGTAGGGACGTGCTTCTATAATAGGGATGTTCACAAAAAATTTAATAGTCATTTTAAACATGTAAAACGATTAAGAAACACCCTAGGAATAATTGTCTAAAATATTAATAAAATTAAAAAGCCTTTCTATGAAAAAACTTCATTAGAAATCGAGCAATATTTTAAATTTCAAGAAAACGCTTCTGACGTCACTAGTCGTACTCGTATACTCCAGCGCGCGCATGTCCACAGTATTCTTTCTCTTTGGGTACCTGTTTGACGATACGTGACGATACTTAGTTCAGGTCATTTTATTTTGTATTTTGTTCTCTTATTGTTTTATCAGGGTTAACGTGGAGTTTTATGGTGAATTTGTTTAGTTTAAAGTGGATAGACTGTTTCTAAGGACATATTTTGGGTAGTACAAATAAATAAATACAATGAATGGTTTTAAAATAGCTGATTCGCTTAACCTACGTACTGTACATGTAACAATGTTGTCTGATTTCTTGTCATCTTGTAAAGAAATAAATCAACCACAGAGTAGCGAAATGTTTATTTTAATGAGGTACAGGGGTGAAAAAAAAAAGAGAAAATTTAGTGTGATTTTTAACTTTAAATATTTCATTCAAAGGAAACTTTTTGTTTATTCTAATGGACTTTCGGCCCTCAGTAATAATGTAATCGTTAATTCTGCGTTCAAATTGTTCAAAAATATTTATTAGTTTTCTCAGGATTCGAAAAAATTAATGGATTTAAATAGCATTTGCATAGATTTTGCCCTACTAATTTAAATGATGTCTAGTTTATAGGGTATGTCGGTAATAAATAGGTACCTACTTTATTACTATGTTATGGACACCAAGTCTTTTAAACCTCCAGACAAATTGAAAGATCATAAACTATATAGGTACTTTTTATTTTTGTAAAAAATTTCTTGCTAACCCATTTCGTTGAATGGATATTTAGAAACAGTTTTCGACTGTAGGTATTAAGAATTTTTATAATTTATTTTTTTATAACCAAGCTAACTTAAATCTAAAACATACCATATAATTGTGTAAAAATGAGAACTTAATTTAAAAACCCATTTATTTAGGAAAAGATCCATAACTTACAATAAAGAAGTGATCTTCGCAAGAGAAAAGCTTTGTTTTTATTGAAACATATAGGTACTTCTTTTTTACGTTTCTTTTTACGATTTAAATTAGCTGGAACTGTAATAAAAATCTTGTCAGAATTGTTTTTAGAGGTATTTACACACCAAGGAACAAAACACCACTTATTTGGTTTCATTTTTACTAATTAAATCTGTAAAGAACTGCACACATTAAAATACACTTCGTAAATATGTATACAAAACTAGTCGTCGATCGAAGACGATACCACTGCTGACATCACAGACCGTAGCCTCGCTGCAAGGTACCGTTTTTCTAGCCTCCAAGAAAATCAACATTATGAACTCATTTATCTTAAAAAATATACATTTTTAAACAGTTTTATGATTGTTACGTTTTTATATACCTTATAATCTATTGAATTTAACTATATTTAAAAATTAGTGAACATCCCTATTGTCTCCATTTTTACGGATAGGGATAGTTACACTTTCGTGTCATATTATTGGTATTTCTATTTGTTTATCGTTAATCGTTAAATTGTACAGTCTACCCAAGAATTACTACAAATTAAATAACAAAATAAATTTTGTAGAAACTATTTAATGAATCACTTTCAAAGTTTTATGACATACTTATCCACTAAAAATCCTCCTTTTGACTTAAAAATTAAATTTAATTAATTTAAATTAAATTTAATTCCCAATCAAAGTAGCACGTGACAGAAAAGTATTTCAATTTATGCATATTGTTTTATTTTCTAACTATTTTTACGATTTCATCCATGATAATGTAGTAGTAAACTTAGTGTGATAGTAGTAAACTTAAGAATAGTAGAAACTTAAGAAGTAGTAAACTTAAGAACTTACTAGTAAACTAGTAGTGATATTAGTAAACTTTAGAATTTTGGCTCTCATTTCTTATCGAAAAAAAAAAAAAAAATAGGTTACAGACTTAATGTTTCTCTAATAAATCTATTTTCGAGAAAAGTATTAGTGTTAGAAGTTTATTAATAATTTATGTCATGACTTCTGTAGATTACTTCAAAATCTGTTCACGTTAGACCATTTAAATACCAAGGATATATTATTTCTAGAAACAAAAAAACTAATTTTTCCTATTATGTTACTATTACAGTTGAAATAAGGCTAACTAGAAACACAAGTTCAAGTTTCTGTAAACGAGTATTTTGAACTCATTACTTGTCTTTTTTGTTGCCCCGTGTCTTCTTCCTTTCACAATTATTTTTTCTTAGCTGCAGTGTGGTTACGCTCCGCTCAAGCTGAGAGAACCACAAGAACCACAACCTACCACGTAGGCGAGATATTGTCTTTTGCTATGAAATTTATGAAGCCATTCTTATTTAGATTGTTTGCCTCTTAGGCCAGAACTCGTCTTTGCTCGTTCGCTATTTTGTATCTTTTATATTAAAGGAATGTACGTAGTCCAATAAAACGAATAAGTGTCGTTTCTATAAATGCATTTATTTTATTATAAGTGATCAGGACAAATTATTACTTATTTTCCACTACTAAGGCCTTCCACTACCTTAAAATCAGTTTACTTGATTGGGTTAAAAATTGAAAATGGTTATTCATTTTTAAAGTTTACTTTGGTTTTTCGACTTCCACTTTGGAAACAACGAATAAAAAATTAAAGGGAAAATCATAGAAGTTGTACCATGTTTAATTAAAATGTATCATAAAGTGTGGCTTATTTCCTAATTAGAATAATAAATTACATAAATGCCACAAAGAAATAGCTTCAGAAAAATTTTAATTTGTATTTTAAGAAAAATTTCCGAAATAATCTAAACGTCAAAATAAACTTATTTTAAATTAAAATTGTGCCTTATTCCCAGTAAAAATAAAAAAAATGTACTAACTGTATGGCAAAAAATAGCTTCAGAACAACATGAAAGATGCTAAAAATCAGCCATTTTTTACTTAAATTGTTAAATGAAATATACCTATTATACACACAGAATTTTGTTTTGTTGATAGACTCCTAGCCCCTGAAACAATTATTAGGTAATAGTTACAGTGTTTGTCAAAAAATACTGTATTTTATTCATGTTCCTGGGCTATGTAACTTAAATGCCGAGTACCTAGAGTACCTAGAAATAGCAACGTACGAAGTGGAACGCCCAACAACTAGAAAAAAGAAGAAACCAAATTGGGCAACTTTCAAGAGATTAGTGTGTGAAGGAATTGCAAACATCTTAAAAAACAGTACCAGAGGAGAAGAACGTACGATCAACAGTACGACTTTTGACTCTAATTATTTTCTCTAATGTGATGTTGAATAGAATACAGGATAGGGCATCTCCCTCTCGTAGGCCCGTTCTAACATGGATTGTATCTGTTAGTGCGTTTTGAATTCGAACCCTGCTTTGTACTTAAGTGTTTCTTTTACTATTTCAATGAGATGAGTTGAAATATTAAACTCTTTCAGGGCGTTGATCAGAAATTTTCGATGGATACTATTATAGGCACTCTCAAAGTCAATGAAGAGATGATGTGTTTCTATATTAAATTCACTAGTCTTTTCCAAGATTTGTCTCAAAACGAAGATCTGAACTATTGTGGACTTCTGCCTGCAGAAACCACATTGGTATCCCCCAACTATTTGTTCCGCATATGGTCTCAATCGCTCAGACACAATATTTGACAGTATTTTATATGCCACTTTTATTTTATATATATAATATATTTATATTATCTTACTATTAATAATTTAAATAATATTAAAATAGAGACAAACATATTAGTATTAGTATCAGTTAAATATCCACGGTACATAAACACTCTTCAATCCCGACGAGAAAAAAGCAACAAGTAACGAAAGTGAAGTCAGCATAAAAAGTGGGTATCGAGTACTGAGTATGTATTAAAACTTGAACTCTAAAAGAGCAGGTTCTCTTAATGGTATGGCGTTTATTCTTTTTATGGTATAAATTGTCCAAGAAACTGTACTTACCGCCGAATAGCTGGAAATAAACATTATCTTAAAACAAATCAGAAAATCCTGATTGTAACGCTTTATAATTTTCTTGTAATGGGTTATGTATTTTTTATGTACTGTCGGACTTATTGTACCTATAGCAAATTATGAACCGATACGTACATTAACATTCAATATTATTATTCTGTTTTCGCTTCTTTGTATTTTTTGCTTCTTCGGATATTATTTAAGTGTTGTGTTTCTTTCTAAAGTCTTGTATTATAGTGTTTTATTTAGGTAGATATTTATATTTGGCGAGAATGAGATTTCGCACTGATCATTTACGAACGATGAAAATAGATATTATTAGCAAAAGCTAACGAATATCATATAATTTATCAAATAAGGGATGACAGCAGGGCCGTCTCAACCCGGGGGTGCAAGGGGTGCGAGGCACCCGGGCGCCAAGTCCAAGGGGCGCAACCCGAACACTTTCTAGGCTCAAACTTACGCTTCTTGTCCTTCAAAAACTACAAATAACAAAAATATACAAGTGCACTTTCGGTATTTTTTACAAAGGCTATTAATGCTTACTACCTACGAACGATATGCAAATGAAATACGAAACCCATTTAGATTATCCCGACAATAATTTCAAGAAGGTGACGCGTAATTTTGACCAATATTAAATGTCCAGTGACAATGAATCACAATCTTGTAAGAATTATCACTGTATCTGATTCTATTGACAAAAGTATAATTGCCGTTTGGGGGGCTATGTAGATAATATCGTCGCCTTAGTACGATAACGTGATAACTCCAAAATTAACGTTTTTGAGATAACTAGTTAACAAGATGTATTTTATTTGCCTCCATATTGTGAAAAACCTTGATAGCTCACTTCAAACGGGTTAAGTATGTATTTATGATTGACGAAAGTTGATAAAACCAAAATTCCACTAATATTCAGTGCTAAAACTTGACAAGATAAGTTATCAAGCTATTATTTAATCGAAATAATGGTGAATATGACATACACTGAATGCTATAACTAGATAACTCGAGTTATCTAGTTTTAGCACGTGTTTCTCTGAAAACATTGAACTTACCACATAATTGCTATCTGTTTATTCGGTTCATTTTAATGCAAGAATTCGAGAATTGTTAGCAGATCTGGCAACCCTCATGACAGAGGGCTAATTTTCAACAAAATAATCTTTAAAATATCAGTTGTGTTAAAAAGTTCACTTATATGCGACTTAGCACAACATGCGACATTACCAAATGTTAACATTATGGTAGTGCTAAAAGTTGATAACTTTAATTTTTCATGTTTTTTTCCATATTGGAAAACAAATTTACACCATATTCCTAAATAGATCAGTTGTCAAAAAGTTAAGGAACAGTATTTTAGAGTTGCAGAGTGAATTCCGTATTTACCAACATCATGGTAGCAGCACAAATATCTTTAAAATCTTTAAACTCGTTTATCTCAAAACTACTAATTTCGAGTTATCAAGTTATAGTATTAAGGCGACGATATTATGTAAAAGCGCCGCATTACATGTATAGTCGGTATTTTTTAAATCTGGCGGTAGAATCTGTAATAATAAGAAAATACACTGCGCGCCAGAGAAAACGGGCACCCCAAAAAATGGGTAATTTTGATGTCTCGAATTTCCTAAACCTGTTGATGGATTTGAGTGATTTTTTTAATATATTATAGCCTTAGGGCGCGTCTATAGTGCACGCTGGATTCCGAGTCAGAAAGCCGAATCCGTTTGCGAATAATCCTAATAACAGCTCGCTGGTGCACTTTGGACAGACCCGTTTAAATACGAAGGATTATTTGCACACGGACTATAAACCAACTACAAACCAGCGTGCCCTATGGCCGCGCCCTCCTTCTTTATCAATATCGCTGTAATAATATTGCTGCTAGACAGGTAAATTGCCATTGTATACCTGGTGTACCAATCAAACAGTGTTTTTTCCTCAATATTCACAACACCCTGTGGAATATTCTAGCGTTTATAAAATACTGAAATTAAAACCAACTCTAGCCTCCGATTTTGGATAATAAAAAAGTTAGGAACTTTAACAACTAGCCATGTTCTTCATCAATATAGGTTGTTTCTAAATAAGTGCGACAAGGGGGTAATTCTGCATGAAAAAATAATGACCGTTTGCTTTATGAACATATGTCCGCAAATGCTTCGTTTTCGAGATACGGGATGTTGAATTTGTTCTTACAAACTGATGCTTTATTTATTTCTTTAAATACGGTTGCGATATGCAAATGAAATTTGGTAGGTTTTAAGAGGTAGTTATTGTGCATTTTTTTACATAAAATTAAAAATTTTATATTCACCATTGGCGTGCATTGTATGTTAAAAAAAGCGCAATAACTGACTCTTAAAATCTACCAACTTTAATTTCTATATCTCAACCGGTTTTAGAGCAATAAATAAACCGTCAGTTTAGCAGAAAAAATTCAACATCCCGTATCTCGGAAACGAAGCATTTTCGGACATCGGACATATGTTTATAAAGCAAACGGTCATTATTTTTTCATGCAGAATTATCCCTTAAAGTTTGTCACACTTCTTTAGAAACACCCTGTATTGATAAAGAACATGGCTAGTTGTTAAAGTCCCTAACTTTTTTGTTATCCAACATAAGCGAATGAATTAAAAAACAGAATGTTAAGAAAATGTAAGGCTGTAGTTGGTTTCTAATTTCAGTATTGTATAGATGCTAGAATATTCCACAGGGTTTCGAGAACTTTGAGAAAAAATCACAGTTTGATTGGTACACCCGGTATACAATGACAATTTACATGTCTAGCAACAATATTATTACTGCGATATTGTTAAAGAATAAGGCTATAACATATAAAAAAAATTACTTAAATCGGACAACAGGTTTAGGAAATTCGAGATATCGAAAATAACTAAAGGAGAAAGGTCTTTTTCTATACTTAAATTATTGATCAAAAATTATCTGCGCTCAACAATGGGCCAAGACAGATTAACAAACCTTTAATAGGCTTTAATAGAGAAGAAAAGCAAGTAAAAATAGATATCACCGAAATAATAAAAACATTTGCTAACTTAAAAGCTAGAAATGTTGACTTTGATATAGTGTAGTGGTAGTGTTATAAGATTGATATTTTTTGAATAATGAAACCATGTTTTTTTAATATATAAATAAAGAAAGCGAACATAATTCGTTTTAGTTTCAGCCAACCTATAACCTATATAATCTTCTGAAAAAAGGGGGCGCAAAGATGAGTCCTGCACCCCGGCGCAGTGTATGCTTAAGACGGCCCTGGATGACAGTGATCTTTAAAATCCATAACAGTGAAATATTTTCAAATGGCCGGTTTATAACGTCGGAAAAATGAAAGAATAGGGCTTTTCATCGATTGTCATTTGTTTCGAGCTTCTGACATATGTTGTATAATCTGTGTATGGTACATTCCATGTCAAATCACTCAGGCAAAAAATTTTGGATCTCCGATTTGTCTGAAAATTGGTATATAGCTTCTGCGGGACGTAAAAATAAGATATTTAAAGTCAAAAAATCTTCTTCTTCTTTTTTTTCTCAAAATGTTATTTTATGCGATTTTACAGTGATTTGATGTTTATTTAAACAAATTTGCATTTTCTGTCGTAAAGTATCAATGAAAAACATAATATTTTAATAGAAAGAACTCAAAAATGTCATTATATGGCATTATAACAAGTTATTTTGAATCAAAACAAGTTTTTGATCAAATTTTATAGTGTAAAAAACGTTAAAATACCGTTTTTTACATTTTCCTCCACTCCCAAAATATATTATCATCGATTTGGCTGAAAATTTGCCCACAGATAGCCAAAAGATAGGACTTTAAGTGGTTAGAAGGATTTAAATTATATTTCAATACCAAAAAAGTTACATGCAGTAATATCAGACTCAAAAGTATATATTAGTTCAGTCGGGATAGCATTTGACCTTGAATGCCGAGCTGCCCAAAATTTTATTTTTCTGATCTTTAGGGGAGTCAATAGTAGCTTAAATTTAAAATCACGAATGAATTCCTCCGTTACGTTAGCCGACATCTTGATTTTAAAGGAGAACCTTTTTTGCTCAATATCTCCGCCATTTTTAACTTTTCGACAAAAATGGTAGGAGCTGAAATTGTTCCAAATAAATCGTATTTGCAATTATTACAATTTATTTTTAACAATTTTTGTCGTGAGGTCGATATTTTCGAGTTAATTGTACTTACAGTAGACGCCTATATTTTTGACTATAATATTGCATGTAACTTTTTTGGTATTGTAATATAATTCAAATCCTTCTCACCACTTAAAGTCCTATGTTTTGTCTATCTGTGGGCAAATTTTCAGCCAAATCGATTATGATGTATTTTGGGAATGGAGAAAATGTTAAAAACGGTATTTTAACGTTTTCTACACTATAAAATTTAATCAAAAGCTTGCTTTGAATCAAAGTAACTTGTTATAATGTCATATAATGACATTTTTGAGCCCTTTCTATTAAAATATTATGTTTTCCATTGATACTTTACGATAGAAAATGCAAATTTGTATAAATAAACACCAAATCACTGTAAAATCGCATAAAATAACATTTTGAGAAAAAAAGAAGAAGAAGATTTTTTGACCTTAAATATCTTATTTTTACGTCCCGCAGAAGCTATATACCAGTTTTCAGATAAATCGGAGGTCCAAAATTTTTTTTGCTCCAAAATTGAGTGATTTGAAATGGAACGAATCTGATACGAATATTATATACATATTATACAACATATGACAATAGCTCGAAACAAATGACTGTGAATGAAAAGCCCTATACCCATGAACGATCACATCAGTTACATATAATTCAGATTATTAATAATCTATCTCTCTCGTTTGTTATTTATGCAAAAAAAAAAAACAGCAAATACAAAATATGTGATTGATGTGATCGTTCATGGGTATTCTTTCATTTTTCCGACTGTACAAGACATTATATAAGAGCGCAAAGCAAGTTTACGTCCTTAGTGGCATGCTACACGTGCACCCTGGGTACCTACACTCAAAAAAATTTAGTTCGTAATATTGATTAACAGTGATTATTGAATAGTATTTCGTTCTCACAACAATTTAATTTGTTGTTTCAACGAACTTTTAGACATTGACGAATGTACTTGGTTATTGTCACAATGATTGAATAATAATTGTGAGAATAACTAGAGTACATTAATCAATAACACTAAATTTATTCAGCCAATAACTTAGTTTCGTATATTTAATAAATACTGTTAATTGTGGCAGCAACTCACGTTCTTGATTTCGTAGATGACAAGCAATTACCTTGGTTTATCGTGACAACGTACAGATTTCATTAAAACAATGTACAAATGTTGTTAATATAGAGTAATATATGATTATTGAATAGATGTACACTGATTGTTGTGCCAACGAATGCATTAATTAATCTACTACTGCCTTTAATTCCCACAATCAATGCGTTAATTGTGACAATAATCGTGGTTGTTGAGACAATAAATGTTTTGCTTGACCATTTGAAATGTAACGGCTTTTCCTTGAAAGTGCCGAATAATAATTGCATTTTGTTTCCAAGTGTAGTCCGTAGTAGAAGGAAGATAAGGATAAGATATTACTTATTTTTTATATTTGAATAAAAGTAAGTTTTTTCTGATAAGGTAAATACGGGAGAACATTCTAATTAAAAATAAACTTGTCAGTGTCTTATGTTTGAAGTGTTTACTTTTAATATTGTCTTGTGATGTTATTTATAAGATGAACTGAAAATGAATTTTCGAATCCTGAATGAAAAAAATAATTAGTATTTTTGAAAATTTAAACGCAGAATAAAATATTACAGTATTATCGAGGGTCTGACGTCCCTGAGAACTTCTATAATGATTATTTTAATAAGTCACAGGGGTGAAAAAGAGAAAATTTAGTATGATTTTTTTATTTCAAATATACTATTCAAAAGAAACTTTTTGTTTATTCTAAGGGACTTTCAGCCCTCAGTAATAATGTAGTCTTTTATTCTGCGGTTAAATTTTTCAAAAATACTTATTAATTTTCTCAGGATTCCAAAAAAATGAATGCGTTTAAAAATAATTCGATCGAAATTTTGCCCCTGCGCTCTCAAAAATGATTAAAGTGTTATACATTTTTGAAATCACCATTTCAAACACTTTTAAATGAGCTGTCACATGATGTACTTTCCCATTAAAAAAAATCAAAGTTACGCCTGTCACCTGAAGAGGGATCGTGTAAAGTTCGAAACATTGATGTTATAATATACTTTGATAATTTTAAAAATCGACCTGTCTGAGCGTTTTGCTTATGTGCTAAAAATGAATAAGTTAATAAGGGTGGGGGGAGTGTAACACTTACTCCAGTGAACTGTATAAGCGATATAATAATTATGAGAAATCAAACAGTGTAAAGTCCTAAAGGTTAAGGACAAAAAAAGGGGATTTAAAAAATTATTATTGATCAATTAATATGATACATTGGGCTAATGCATTCAGTAATTATTAATATAAAATACGTTCATAGTAGGAATGAACGAAACTGATTGTAAGAATGAATAGAATTGCTGTAAGAATAACCGTATTTATTGTGCCAATGAACGGAATTAATTGTAACAATAAACGGAAATAATTGTAGAAATAAACGAAATACGTTAGGAGAAATAACACTGTTATTGGCACAACGAATTGTCTTCGTCGGTCAATTAACGACGTTGTTGTGTCAATAAATAGTGTTCGTTGACTCAATGAACAGAGTTCGTAATATCAATAAAGTGAGATTATGGTATACATAATGAAAGTTCATTGTTTCAATAAATAGTGTTCGTTGACTCAATGAACTGAGTTCGTAATATCAATAAAGTGATATTATGGTATACATAATGAATGTTCGTCCATGCAATAAACGTAATACATTGGCTCAACTAACGAAAATAATGAATTGATTAACATCGCTTTGTTGTTCCAATAAAACCAAGAATTGGACAAATTTTAAGAATTGCGTTTGTTGTCTGAATTAACATTTTTATTGATATTACGTACCTTTTTCGTTGAGTGTAATGCTAAATGAACTAGCACAATAGGCGTCCACATAATCTAGAATCTCTGGATCTTCTCGCAAGAATACATCACGATAATAAGATATGCCTCCAATCAACAATTTAAATGTATCTTCTCAGGTATCAGAAATCTGCCATTTAAATATAGAAGGTATTAGTAAAAGTAAGAGTGACTACCTTTAAAAGATTCTCACTGAAAATTATGTATATTGACGTGGTTTAAATTCAGAAACTTATGTTGAAAACGAAAGACCAGGGAAAGAATTCATGGCTATGGTTTATTGGGTCCAACTTACGATCCAGCTTATGGGGTAGCAAACCATGTTCGGAACAAAATAAAAAATGTCCAGATATGTTCTACATCAGACAGAAATAATATTCATGCTGTTATCACAGAAATTGGCGAAATTACTGTTAGCAACATTAATAAACCCCCGGCAGTTCTATGGCCTTCGCATGTTCTTCACGCCCACCCACACCTCAGTTTATGGTGGATATTTCAATAACCACCACTAACTCTGACAGTGTAGGCAAAGTCATCAGAACTGCGAAGCTTTGCTAAACTGAACTGAAGAGGCTGACACTAATTTAGTCTTTTACGCTAAATATCAGGGAACTTTTGGATCTGCAGCTTGGAGGCGAGAATATAACTTAGACTATGTTTTGTCTCCACAAACGAAAACAATCAACCCTTGGCAGCTATGCGTACAGTACTCTCAGATTTCCCACACAGCCAACATAGATCAGTGGTTATAGAAATTGTCAGCAAAATACCAATAATAACATCTTTCCCTCGATCTACGTAAAATTTTAATAAAACATACTGGGCGACTTATATATACTGAGAGATTGGATAAATGTCTGGGTTGAATGACTCCAACACGAAATACTATATGAGATTTGTTGGTGCAGTTATCACTACATATACACCGAAGAAAACTATACCCAGAAGATATCGTAAAGAATATGTTCCGGAATGGGATGAAAAATGTGAAAAAAAAGAAAGACAATATTGATATAAAGAACTCTTATCAAGCACGTCTTCACTTAGGCGTCAGAAACGTCGACGATGACAAAAGCGATGAAGAACGTTTAGACTGTTGTGAACGTAAAATCCTCAGATACATTTACAAAGGCGTCCAGGAGAACAAATTATGTATAATTTTGAGCTTTACCGCTTTCATAGTGAACCCAATACTGATAGGCCCATCAAAATAAGCGGACTGCGGTGGCTAGGCCACTTAGAGAGAATGATCGGGATGGATATTGGGTTGAATTTGTCTGTCTGTAATTTAAGTTTCATGATGTCAGCTATATATTTTTTGTTTCAACAATGTTTTCTTTAATTCTGGATCTGCTACGGGTGAAATACCCTTATCCACCCGTAGATCCGCCACTGTAGTCAGTAGTTTTCTAAAGATAAGGCGGAATTGCAGCTATGCTGGTATAATAAGTGTGAATCATTCATGAAAACATGATAAATCTTATGTCGCTCTAGGAGCACATTTTCTACAGCTCTTCTTCAGTTTTCTATGGACTTTCTATGGACTTATGGACGGAGGTTTTCTGATGACTAAAATACGAAGCATTTATTTTTGTCCACGAATTCATACGCAATATGCAAATATACATATAGGATATTAATCTCTCTTCTTTCAATAATAAATATTTTCGTTCACTTGAACGTGAATTAATGTACACCGAGCACCGGAATCCAATAACTTCAGAAGGCTGTAGCTTCAGAATAATAGTTTTTCACAACACGGTCCTATGAACTTTGTTAATACACACTGAGAACTACCATTGACAACTTTCATTAAATTTGACCGGGGCCACTTTTCCATAAGGACTTTTGCGGGGTCCTTTGTAAAAATAATAGAAAACAGAAATCAAAAGATCAAAGCAATTTCGTCAGAAATTATAAGGGTGCCCGTTTTCGTGCCGGTAAGTGTATATCGTCCGAGAATTTATTTTATATTCTACGGTTTCGAAAAGATTCAGTCTTTTGTGTATACTGACCCAACTCATTGACTAAACTTTCAATAAAAACGGAATCAAGTTAATGAACTCTGTCTGAACTTTCGATTTTTTTGCCTTTTTTTTCGGGGCCAAGGAACAATTTTATTTACCTGCAGAACCGCAAAATACAGTTGTGTAATAAAAAACCTGTTATATTAATAAAACGTAAGTTTTTATTGCTACAACTGTTACGTGATACTGAGAAGGACGTTTTCCTGTATAGATATCACCACGACCAAGTTCAAAAACATCTCAGGATGTCATTCACAAGAAATATTTTGAATGTGCTTGTGGGTTTTCATTATTTCTTCGTATCGCTTGGGAAATTATGTTAAAGTTGCAAGATGTTTGTGACGTCTATAGTTATGTTTCATCGTGAAAAAATTTCATTACTAATTGAGAAAATTCTTTAACAAACAATTAGTTCATAGGATATTAGTTCGTTTCACTATTTTTAGTATTTTTAAAGAGTGTGACTATAATCCTTGGACCCACCATTAAATAAATATTACTTCCCTAATGAGACTTTTTTTATTCAGTTATTCATGTCGAGTAACTTTTCTAATATGGAAAACTTTTGGGAAGAGGGCGTTTCATAAATATAGAGGTTTCTAAACTTTGGTGCGACCGACAACTGAAGTACCGACAACTGAAGTACCCTTAAAAATTTGTTGGAGAATACTTCAGCCATATAATTAGAGGACCTAAATATCATCTGCTTCGCCTTATAATACAAGGAAAAGTGGAGGGAAAGAGATGGATTGGTCGAAAGAAACTTTCATGGCTGCATAATATTAAACAATGGTGTGGGTGCACAGTAGAAGAATTATTTCGCGCAGCAGCTGATAGAGAGAGATTTCAAGAAATTGTAAACATGATGACGGCCAACGTCTGAATACAGACACGGCACCTAAAGAAAAAGAAGTGCGCTACTCATAAGGGGGGGGGGGCACGCATCATCAAGAGTCATGCAGGATTGTTTGATAAAAATATTTACAAATTTTTAAGGGTTGGTAGTTACTCCAGCTATAAGACGGACCAAAATACTGCAAACATATTGATCCCCTAATGTAATCACGTGATTTTAGATGACCCCAAAGATAAAATCTAATGGGTCAATATCCGGAGAGACACTCTATGAATTATATACTTCCACTCCCTCTGAGAGCGAAAGTACGTATTTACTTGGGCAAGATTTAATAAATTATAGAGGGTGATTGATTAGTGGAGTAAAGCTCAATAGATCCGCTATAGTAATAGATAGCAATAAAAGTTAATAACAAAAATTTTAGCCACCTTTGAGTTTCACATTACAAAATTAGTTAGAATGTTACAGGGTGTTCGATAACACAGTGGCAGACCAAACTTATGTTATTTTAAATGGAACACCCTATATTTTATTTTAAATTCGAAATCATGTTAACTTCTCCATTACAAAACTATAAAGGTTTGTTATGTTATACAGGGTATTTACAAAGTTATAATCAATTTTATATGAAAATCGTAACAAGTTCAACTCCCTGTATAAATAAAAATAAGCAAAAGAGCAATGGTTTATTAATGCCATATTTTTTACGTATTATCAAAATTTTCAAGAATGATTGCTATTGCTAATTTTCTTTATATCAAATACAGGGTGAGTCAAGACGCAAGTACATTATTTTCTCAGTGGTTTGAAACACCCTGTATTTTATATCACTATTGAAAAGTACCATTACCGTACTTTAATTTTTAGATCACATTCCCTATGTCTAAATTGATTAGTTTTCAAGATATTTTCATATTTCAATGGACCAGTAGCGTGGCCACCCAAATCACCAGAATATAATAAATTGGACTTATTTTTTGGGGTTACGTTAATAATGAAGTTTATAATGAAGTTTATAAAATACCTCCAACAACAAGGGATGAGATGAAAATAGAATACAAAGTGTATTAGGTCTGGATCCTGCCTATGAAAAAAAAGTTGATTAATAGCAAGCTGAAAATTTGTTAATAGCTTAAGGGTGTCTAGTTGGATAAACTTTGATATATGCAAACACTGTAACAGGGGCAGTTTTAATTGTGGAACAGGTTAAAAATTTGGAACGGTCAGACCACGAAAACGGCACATTTATTTTGTACGACAGAACAGACTTAAACTCTCCGAACAGAGATTAAACTCTTATGCAAAAATCAGACTGCTATTTATCACCTGTCATAATTCCTGTCATTTGACATATTCTACATGTTCCACTCATTAAAAAGCCCATTTGGTGATAAATAGCATTCTGATTCTTGCATGAGAGTTTAATCTCTGTTCGGAGAGTTTAAGTCTGTTCTGTCGGACAAAATACATATGCCGTTTTCGTGGTCTGACCGTTCCAAATTTTTAACCTGTTCCACAATTAAAACTTCCCCTGTTCCAGTGTTCCCATATATCAAAGTTTGTCCGACTAGACACCCTTAAGCTATTAACAAATTTTCAGCTTGCTATTAATAAACTTTTTTTCATACGCGGGATTCAGACCTATATTTCGATATGTTAATTTACAAATGCTTCGTAGAGTAAGTAGCTCATTCAATGATCGTTTTTAGGCGTGCATAAATGTGTTAGGAGGTAATTTTGAACACCTTATGTAATTAAATATTAAAAATATTTTATTAAAAGTAGCTTATAATTTTTTCAAACATGTTTTTTTTTTGCAAAATGTACTTAAATTATTATTCGTTCTTTATTTGTTACATTGTTACATTTACATACAAAAGTAGGGTTTAATTTTCTTCTCAAAATGTTGTATTTTGTGTTTGTATTATTTTTGTAAAATTTATTACTAATTTTCTTTCTTTATTTGTTACAGTAGTTTTAAAGTAGGTAATTTTTAATTGTTTCAAAAATATTGCATGTTGTGGTTGTGGTTGTGTTTTTTTTTTGTAAAATGTATTACTAATAAAATATTTTTATTTCTTTATTTCCTACATTGTTAAGTTGATTACCGGATTGATGATCAGTAATAGTCAATTGTCAATTCAGGCATGGCTTACTTAAAATTTAAATAAATTTAGACACCTAAAATAATTTGCTCTGAAAAATGAAAATATCTCGAAAACTAATAAATTTGGACATAGGGAATGTTATATAAAAATTTAAAGTACGGTCATGTTACTTCTCAATAATGATATAAAATATAGGGTATTTAACATTACTGAGAAAATAATGTACTTGCGTTTTGACTCACCCTCTATTTGATATAAAGAAAATTAGCAAGGTCAATAATTCTTGAAAATTTTACCAGTAAATAAAAAATATGGCATTAATAAACCATTGCTGTTGTGCTTATTTTTATTTATAAAGGGAGTTGAACTTGTTACGATTTTCATACAAAATTGGTTATAACTTTGTAAATACCCTGTATAACATAACAAACCTTTATATTTTTGTGATGGAGAAATTAACAGGATATCAAATATAAAATAAAATATAGGGTGTTTCATTAAAAAAAAAAAACAAAAGTTTGGTCTGCCACTGTGTTATCGAACAACCCGTAACATTCTAACTAATTTTGTAATGTGATGCTCAAAGTTGGCTACAATTTTTGTTATTAACTTTCATTGCTATCTATTACTATAGCAGATCTATTGAGCTTTACCCCACTAATCAATCACCCTGAAGTCCTCGATATGTGCCTTTTATTTCTAAAATCCATCCCTATTCTATTGTTAATAACGTACCGTATTTACAGCATTTGCTATAGGCTATAATGCTTTATATTCAATAAATAAAAAAAATATCCCACCTCTATTCAACAGTGTAATTAGAAGTCGTTATCGACAGT
The DNA here is from genome assembly GCF_917563875.1 of Diabrotica virgifera virgifera. Taxonomy (NCBI): domain Eukaryota; kingdom Metazoa; phylum Arthropoda; class Insecta; order Coleoptera; family Chrysomelidae; genus Diabrotica; species Diabrotica virgifera. Next base: position 60,946,933 of record NC_065444.1, on the reverse strand, counting down.
ATAAAAAAGACTAGATTATATTCCAATGTTTGGTAGATTTTATGTATTCATTGTTGAAATTGCTCATTTTCTTTATTGAGTTATTTATTAGCCTATGGAGCCTATAATAAAGTACTATAATGATGCATTTATTATGTTCTATTATATACATTTTATACCTTCTTGATCAAGCTTACCAACTACTTTATTATTTAATAGCTTATTCTTCGTCGATCAAGAAACACCGTCCCATTTTCTTCTTCCGTTTGATTAAGTTACATGCCGGCAATTCTGCGTCCAAGATTAATGTATAGCTAACAATCCGTGGCTCTAAGATACATTGCTGGCCATTTGTAACTAGGAATAAAAGGGGTTATTAAGGAGTAATTCTCCATCGTTTAAGAAGCAATTACGAACTATCTCGGAACTATAAAATTTTCACAGCTTTTAGTCATCGATGCGTAAACCGTCAAGGTCGCGGTATCTACTACGGCTTGTGGTAGACGAAGAAGTACTTATATACACTTTTTGCCTTATATTTATGATGCACTTGCAGTTTGTTGATTTTTTGCTTTAGGAATTTACAGAAAAAAAGTTTAATCGGATATAACCTCTTAAACCACTAGTCGTAAAGTTAAAAAGATAATAAAAGTAAAAAGGCTTTTGTACAGCCGCTTCTAAAATAAGTTTTTCTACGAGCGTGCAAAAATGTCTACTTTCGCGCATGCCTTTTTGTTTAGAAAGTTTTACTTTTCCGAGCGCGTTCTACTTTTCCGCACGCGTTTTACTTTTCCGCAGATATTTTAATATGGCCTCAAAATAATTATACTACATGCAATAAACTAATATTTAGATATTATTTACTAATTTATTTCAAATGTATCTTATTCTGTTCATGTTTTAATGAAATTAACGCGACAATTCGATGAAATAAAATTTTTTAAAGACTCGTAGAAAAAATATTGTTCCTAACTCTTGCAGAAAGTCTCTTTTCCGCACTCGACTGCTTGTCGAACTCCCGCTTCGCGTCGTTCGGCAAACTGCAGTCGCGTGCGGGAAAGTATTACTTTCTGCGCTTGTTAGGAAATAGTATATTGTGCAACAAGTGCAGAAAGATACTAATTTCTCACGAGTTTGAAAAGTTGCGGTACGAGCGCAAGCGAGTGCCGCAATTCAAACGAGTGAGAAATTATCTTTCTGCACGTGTTTCACACTATACTTTTTCTACAAGCACAGTTTTTCCTAAAAATAAAAATCACAATTTCCAAACGACGATTAATTATAATAGGTACCTATGTGATAAATTTTAAACTGTATTTAATTAATACCTACTAATCAATTTAAATTCCTTATACCTAAATAAATTGCACAGAAATCAGTTAAAAAATTAATGCACTGCCTTAATTTGTTTAAATTTAAACAATTATTACACATTATTGACAATATTATATTTATGCAGTCACGGATTTACACAAAACCTACTTCATTCGACGTCTCTTGCACAGGTTGCTAAATCCTTATTGGTTATTTGATAATTATACAATGTTTAATAAGAATAAAATTGTAAAATAAAACAGTTGTAACATCCATAATTTAGTTTCTATGCTATAGTTAAATATAATAATTGTCTTATAGGTTATATATTTGTCTAAAGTTTAACCACGGATGTAAACAGAATATAACGTTACTCAGAATGCGGTAGTCCACCGATGTAAACAGAATATAACGTTACTCAGAATGAGGTAATCAACTGTGCAGAAAAGAACTTTGCGACACAGAAACGTCACTTTGCGGCACAGAAACGTCACTTTTCTGCACACTAATGTCAAATATCTTATACTGTGAGAAAATATCAACTTTGCTAACATAAAACCGTGCAGAAAAGTGCACTTTGAATAGTGGTTGTAGAAAAATAACTATTATAGTATACAGTTAATGGAAAATAAATGATTCCTGTGATAAAGATTAATAATTTTTATAGAACTTAAAATTTATTTCACTGATCTTATTGGTGAACATGGATTGGGAGTAAGAAACAAAAGAGGCGATTTCCTAAATCTTACTACCCTTAAGACCGCATTATACACGAAAATTTCCCTAATATAGAGATATAAAAAAACCCTATTCCACGAACATACGCCTGTTTTGGATTACTTCGACAACGAATATTTTACTGTGCAAAATAAGAAGAACGAAAGTAAATTGCAAATTACATTGTTGTTTATTGGAATAATTATTAGCGCCATTTACTTTCGTACTTCTTATGTTGCACAGTAAAATATTCGTTGTCGAAGTAATCCAAAACAGGCGTATGTTCGTGGAATGGCCCATAGTAATCAAACTGACTATATCTTAGCACCAAAAAGACACGAAAACAGTACCCCTAGTGTAAAAACTTTACCCTGGCACAAAAGTGGAAAAATACCTACTTTATTTTTTGAAGGGCTTGAATATTTTGGTGACCATTTCTGTAGTGTTTCGGATAACTCAACTATTGGTTTTCTGTGAAATTATTTATTTAAAAAACTGCCAAAAAGCTTTTGCCATCGTTTTTTGTTTTTGACATCCTTTTCGTCAACAGTAATTATTGTCATCTCGGATACATCTAATGCAGAAAAATTCTGTGCAGGCAGAAAAAGAGAAAGTACGAAAACCAACGGATACTAAACATAGAGAGGGAGTTTAAGGAAAACGAAACACGTAGTGCATACCAATTTATCAAACATTTAAGACAGGGATACAAACCGAAGACTAGCCTCTGCAAAAATAAGAACGGTGAAATCATTAGCGATATGGACGAAATTAAGACAACCTGGATGACATATTTTAAGGAAGTATTAAACAAAGGGGCACAACCACCATTACAACAACAGAGACAGCAACAGATACGGCAGGAGGTACAACAACAAGAGCTGGGGGAAGATGGAGAAGAAAATGAATTAACTAGACCCCCAACGCTAGAGGAGGTCCAAACGGCAATCCACATACAAAAAAGCCATAAAGCACCGGGAATAGATAAAATACCGGCAGAATTACTCAAGCAAGGAGGAAGGAATTTGACACAACAGATGTACCAGCTAATACGAGAGATATGGATAAAAGAAGAAATCCCACAACAATGGAAGAAAAGTATAATCTGCCATATCCATAAAAAAGGAGACAAACTGTTGTGTCAGAATTATAGAGGCATCTCTTTACTTTGTTCGGGTACAAAATGTTCACAAACATCCTTAATCGAAGACTTCAACCTCTCACCGAAAAAATCATCGGGGAATATCAAGCAGGGTTTAGGCAAAATAGATCTACCATTGACCAACTATTTACAGTTAAACAAATACTAGCCAAAGCATGGGAATATGACATGGACGTTTACAATCTCTTTGTAGATTTTAAACAAGCCTATGATTCAATAGATAGAACAATTCTACCTAATATATTGGAAGAATTAGGCATACCATCAAAATTATCGTAGCTGATCGTAGATATTTTTGTATATGTTTCTGGTTTAGCTTTTGTTAGCGCTACTGTTACTACTATTTCCGCTTCCTTTTTGGCGACCGTATATTTTTGAACATCTATGATCTACGTTTGACCTATGTTCTTGTCAATTGTCTAATATATGTTTATAGACCCATTTTTCATAGACTGAAACTTGACTGGTGACTAGCATTTAAATTTGATAAACAACCAAATTACTAATGCTTTTCAACAGAATGGCCAGTTGCCGCAAAATTTTTAGTTTCAATAAGATGGATGGTTATGGAGCCCTTCCCAAGTGCTATAAATTTTTTAAATGCGAGTTTTCCAAATCGATGGATTGGACGTATAGACCAGGGCGCATCTGTAAAAATATTAGTACATTTGGACGTTGAGAGGTGACTCAAATTTTTTTGCAGAAATTGCTTGAAAATGAATAAAATAATAATATTTGAGTTATCCTCCCTCTCAAAAAGGTCCGGAACATTGTTTAAATAATCAAAATGTCAAAAAATTAAGGAAAAATTCGATTTTTTTCTTGGTTTTTTGATTATAACTTTAAAAGTGTTCATTTCCGAGAAAAGTTGTGCTAACATAAAAGTTGCCTAATTAAATTTCCTACAATATAGAATTGATTAAAAATTTAAAAAATAGTCACCGTTGTTGCAAAATAGCAATAATTGTGAAAAAACATACAAAAATAATTATTCGCATTTTACGTTTTTCAACCATTTATGCTACACTTAGGACCTTCATATTTCACCCTAAAAAACTTTATGATACAGTAAAACAATACTGTAAATTTCATTAAGATCGGTTTAATAGATTTTGCAAAATAAATTTTGCAATCCAGCTTTCGTAAAAAAAATTCATTTTTTCAAAATGTTACAGGACTGAAAATAAAGCAGATAGCAAGTTGAAAATTTTTTTGCGTATAAAAGTGTACTGTACCTTTCATTTGCAATTTTTCAAAATTAAAATCGATTAACACCAGGGCGTCAGGAATATTTTTAAATAAACATTAATTATTGGTGCTACGCGCAGGACAGCGGATAGTTTGCTCTGATTAGGCATTCCAATGACCTTTGATAATGATTGATACATTTTAATTTTTATTACATTTCGATATAAATAAATAAATTTGTTTATTGCAAAATAAAAACACATACTCTATCCTTTGAAATAACACTTTTATTAGTAAAAACTTTCTTTGTTCATATATTTTAACTTAAATAATAAAAGTTTATTATTTTTAAACATATGCAATTGTTTAAACAATATTTCACAAACAATAATAAAATTAGTTTGATTTTTGTGGAATTAAAATACAACAAAATATAGAGTAAGAAAATAATATATTAGATAAAGATTGGAAGAAATTTTGGTGGAAATCAACTTGTGTGATTCGAACACCGCTGTCCTTCGCGTAGCACCAAAAATTATTGTTTATTTCAAAAATTTTCTGACGCCGTGGTAATCAATCGATTTTAATTTTGAAAATTGCAAATGAAAGATACAGTACACTTCTATAAGCAAAAAAAATTTCAACTTGCTATCTGCTTTATTTTCAGTCCTGTAACATTTTGAAAAAATGAATTTTTTTTGCGAAAGCTGGATTGCAAAATTTATTTTGCAAAATCTATTAAACCGATCTTAATGAAATTTACAGTATTGTTTTACTGTATCATAAAGTTTTTTAGGGTAAAATATGAAGGTCCTAAGTGTAGCATAAATGGTTAAAAAACGTAAAATGCGAATACTTGTTTTTGTATGGTATTTTTCGCAATTATTGCTATTTTGCAACTAGGGTGACTATTTTTTAAATTTTTAAGCAATTCTATATTGTAGGAAATTTAATTACGCAACTTTTATGTCAGTACAACTTTTCTCGGAAATGAACACTTTTAAAGTTATAATCAAAAAACGAAGAAAAAAATCGAATTTTTCCTTCAATTTTTGACATTGTGATTATTTAAACAATGTTCCGGACCTTTTTGAGAGGGAGGATAACTCAAATATTATTATTGATTTATTTTCAAGCAATTTCTGCAAAAAAATTTGAGTCACCTCTCAACGTCCATCTCAAAACAGATGCGCCCTGGACTAGTAGGTATATAATTCATAGAGAGCCATACTCATTCTCCGGATCTTAACTCATTGGATTTTTTCTTGCCATTTATAATTAGGAATAAAAGGGGTTATTAATGAGTAATTCTCCATCGTTTAAGAAGCAATTACGAACAATCTCGAAACTATAAAATTTTCACAGCTTTTAGTCATCGATGTGTAAACCGTCAAGGTCGCGGTATATGCGGCTTGTGGCAGACGAAGGAGAATATAAACTTTTTGTCTTGTATTTATGATGCACCTGCAGTTTGTTGATTTTTGCTTTAGGAAACTACAGAAAAAATATTGTTTAATCGGACGTAACATCTTAAGCCACTTTAATCGTAAACGTAAAAAGATCATAAACATAAAAAGGCTTTTGTAACATCCGTTCATAAAATAAATTTATTATATTAAGTTAATGGAAAAAAGTGTTTCTTGTAACAAAGATAAATAATTTTTATAGAACCTAAAATTATGTTCCGTGATATTCATATTGGTGAACATGGATTGGGAGTAAGAAACAAAAGAGGCGATCTCCTTAAGGCGGAAATACATATCCGCGCCGCGAACTCCGCGCCGTGTGAGCGCCGCGCGTTCGTGGCGCAGTTAATGTTCGTTAAAATTTTTCATTTTGACGAACCTTCCGCGATCCAGAGGAAACTTACGAACATTTAGTAATTGTAGATAATTAGTATTAATTGTGGGTGCCTACATAGGGCTTTTCATTTACAGTCATTTGTTTCGAGCTTCTGTCATGTGTCACATAATATTAATATATCTACGTCATACGTTATTGGTAATAACAATGATAGAAACCAAAGACGTATGGCGTAGATATATTAATATTATGTGTCACATGACAGAAGCTCGAAACAAATGACAATCGATGAAAAGCCCTATTGGATCCGTTTTTCTCCGATCAGATCAGATCCGATATCGGCCGACGTCGGGAGTAGCTTCTCCGATTCTCATCGAGAAGTGTTTGGTTTCATTCCGATTGGTTGCAAGTTGAGTTGCAAGTTGGTTGCAAGTTGGTTGCAAGTTTGTTGCAAATTGGTTGCAAATTGGTTGCAAATTGGTTGCAAGTTGGTTGCAAATTGGTTGCAAGTTGGTTGCAAGTTGGTTGCAAATTGGTTGCAAGTTGGTTGCAAATTGGTTGCAAGATGGTTGCAAGTTGGTTACAAGTTGGGGGTTGCAAGCTAACATGTTTAAATATATTCAATGTCATCATCTCATTTTCACTTTCCACGGTAAACATCAATAAGTTTGATATTTCCTTCCTCCATTACTAACAAATATTCAACTCAGGCGCCCCAAAACCAACAAACTACTCGCAAACCCGTCCAAATACGTATTGCGAACCATCAAAGCATTTGTTGAAAAGCCAACAGAAGTTAGATCGTGGTGCGCCGTGTGCGAGCCGTTTGTGTGCCACTTGAAAACACGTACTAATCTAACAAATATGCTGCGCGCGAGCGGCTCGCACACCGAGCAGAGCGCATATGTATACCCGCCTTTAGACTTAACTCACTATATTATATCCTAGCACCAAAATGACACAAAAACAGTACTCGTAGTATAAAAACTTTACCCTATAGTCTGGGCAGATTATCGGAGAATAGGCCGTTTTTGGGAAAAGTTATTTACCAGCAATTTTATTGCTGGAAGCGAATCTTATGATTGTATCTATTAATAATATAGGTATGCAAAGTCCGCAGATAGTGTGCTACTTTTTTATAAACAAAATGGCGCCCGAAAATCGTTTTTTTTTCAATTTTTGCTCTATAACTCCAAAGATTTTAACTTTACACCAAAAACACCCAAATAAAAATTCACCGTAATTAAATTGTGCATAGAGACGTGTGGTTCCCGATTTACTTCGACGAAAATTTTCCCCGGAAAATGCGGGTTTTTCCAACAAAATTTTTAATTTTCAACTAAAATTTTAGATAAATAATTGTTCATAAATAATTAAATAACTTGGTAATGTAAAAGATCCTTTCGTATAGATTATAATTCCAGAAGCCGATAGAAATTGAATGAACAGTTTAGCAACAATTGAATTGTTAATTAAAAATTTACGGTCGCTATAATGACCCCAATATTTACGATACATAAGAATAATTATGATTTTTGTATAAAAAGACACTGTACCTATCTAATGCACTTTACGGAATTAAAATTGGACTATTTAAGCTGCCTCAGGAATATTTTAAATTTATAAACAATTTTTTGGCTTAAAAACAAATAGAATATCTCGGGAAATGTTAAATTAAATTAAATTATGAAAACGGTATTGGAAAAAAAGCTGCAGGACGCTTATTTTAAAAGAAAAACATTAAATTGGGATAAGTGGTTCCTGAGATACAACCGGTCAAAGTTGTAATGACCGGCATTTATGGCAAAGATGTAAACAATAGAATCATAATTTTCGAACTGTCACTTTTTTATTTTTGTCCTCTTTCTCCACACCAATTTTCATATCTTTAAAATACTCATAACATATATTATTATAATAAAAACTATCGATATTACGAGTGAAAATTGCCAAAAATAGCAAAATTCCAATCAAAAATTAGGTTGGAGAAAATGTAATCTCAAAGTTCAAAATCGGTATACGTTAAAAAAATGCATTTTCTCGGCTTCCTATGGAGCAATTTTCTTCATTCTTTTTTTGTTCGCAAGTAACTCGAGTAGAGCCATCCAACTAACGCATTATTAAATGTCAAAGTTGCTTTTGTTTTGTTATAATAAATTAATTTATTTATTATAACAAAATTTTTTAATTTGTTTAAATAAAGATTGTTTAAATAACAATACAGCTTTCAAATGAGAATATTTTTGTGTTTTTAACGTGAAAAGGTACACTTGCAGTAAGTTTATCTAAAAAAAGTCTACAACTGGAAAAAATATGTAGTTTTTTTCTTATAAATGAATTAATCTATTATAATAAAACAAAAGCAAGATTGACATTTAGTAATGAGTTAGATGGCTCTACTCGAGTTACTTGGGAACAAAAAAAGAATGAAGAGAATTGCTCCATGGGAAGCCGAGAAAATGCATTTTTTTGACGTATACCGATTTTGGACTTTGAGATTACATTTTCTCTAACCTAATTTTTGATTGGAATTTTGCTATTTTTGCCAACTTTCACTCGTAATATCAATAGTTTTTATTATAATAATATATGTTATAAGTAGTTTAAAGATACGAAAATTGGTGTGGAGAAAGAGGACAAGAATAAAAAGGTGATGGTTTAAAAATAGTGATCCTACTGTTTTTATCTTTGCCGTAAATGCCAATCAAATTTGACCGGTTGTATCTCAGGAACCACTCATCACAGTTAAACGTGTTTTCTTTTAAAAGAAAAAAATCCTGCCGATTTTTTCCAATACCATTTTCATGATTTAATTTAATTTAACATTTTTCGAGATATTCTATTTGTTTATAAGCCAAAAAATTGTTTATAAGTTTAAAATATTTCTGAGGCCGCTTAAATAGTCCAATTTTAATTCCGTAAAGTGCATTAGATAGGTCCAGTGTTTTGGGGTGTTTTTGGTGTATAGATAAAATCTTTGGAGTTATAGAGCAAAAATTGAAAAACAAACACGATTTTCGGGCGCCATTTTGTTTATAAAAAAAGTAGCACACTATTTGCGGACTTTGCATACCTATATTATTTATATATACAATCATAAGATTCGATTCCAGCAATAAAATTGCTGGTAAATAACTTTTCCTGGTATTTTGCTAATTAGCCCAGAGTACTAGTACAAAAGTGCAAAACACTTTATTCGGTTAATTAAATTTTATTTTCTGTCAAATTATTTATTTAAAAAACTGCCAATGAACTTTTTCCATCGTTTTTTGATATCCTTTTTGTGCCCTAGTATTTTATTATTGCCATTTCGGATACATCTAATCTGATTAAAATATTTTTCTTTGTTTGCTGCTCTATGTTTGACTATTTTATCTATCTATATTCCACCTAATCTGGTATTAAGCTGATCGTAGATATTTGTATATTATGCTTCTGCTTTAGCTTCTGCTACGGGTACTGCTACTTTCGGTTCTTTTTTGGCGGCCATATAATTTTGAAGATCTATGTTCGATCTATTTTCTTGCCGCTGTTTATGTAATTTTTTCTTCTCTTTCACTTTTTCTTGAACTTCGTTTGAGCACCAACACGTATCTTTATTTTCACACTTTCCTGATGTTTTCTGTTATGCTGATAGTGTCCAAAATTATCTAAAATAGACTTACCCACATTATTCATTATTCATAGTCGGAAACTTGACTGGTGACTAGTATTTAAATTTGCCAAATAACCAAATTATTCCTGTACTTCAACAGAATGGTCAGTTGCCACAAACTTTTTGGTTTCAACAAAATTGAGCCCTTCCTAACAATAATCGACGGACTAAAAATTTTTTGAATACGAATTTTGCAAATCGATGTATTCAAGTAGTAAGTATATAATTCATAGAGTGTCTTACTTATTCTCCGGATATTACCTCATTAGATTTTTTCTTTGGGGTTATCTAAAATCATGTGTTTAGATCAGGCGATCTAACTACATATTTGAAGGATTTGAAACAAATAATTATTGATGAAGGTGAATTTGATGAACAAAATTTTGAACATTTGAAGTGATTTTTTAAAAATTGTTTTTTCCATTGATCTTAGTAAATAAATTTACCTATTGCTTATTTCTTGGTCTAAAATCTAAAACATTTTTTCTACCAAACTTGGTATGTATAAACAATGTATATCCTTATATTCTCTCTTTGCACAGCTTGTACATAATATATATTCTGCTATGTATCATTCTTAGAAAAAGTTTTAATGCATCGCTCATTAGACTGATTAGCCTATATTCTCCGCACTTTTTCGCTCCGTTTCTTTGGCAACGTAATAAATTCTGAGATTAGTCAGTATTTTAGAATATTGCCTGTGTCATAGATAGTTATTATTGAAGATTTTTACACAGTATTCTTAAAGATTCATCATCAAGAAGTTTGATAGATTCACACAGATTATACTCCGTCTAGTCCTGGACCTTTCCCTTTTTATCGATTGAGGAAACTTCTAGAAATAATGATGATAAATTTGAAGCTGTTTCTAGAAAGATTAAAGAAACTTCTGAAAATGTTTCCAAAAGATTCGACGAAATTTCTCAAATACCTAAAGAAGTTTGTAGACAGAATAACATTCGATAACATACAGAAATATGTAGATGACCTAGAAGAGAAGATCAAACAATTAGAGAGCACGATAACCAATACAAAAGTGCTACCACCAGTAGAAACCAATACAAAAGAGAAACGTCGCATCATATGAGATTCAAATTGCCACCATTTGATGTGAAGTCATCTTGGTACATATACCTATTAGACAATTTAAAGCTATTGCTACTACCAGTCATTGGACTGAAAAGAAAAGGCTGATTCCTTGACTGCTGCTCTATACGAGGTGATGCTGCAGATATATTAAGGTAAAATCCTAAGGATCAAGAAAAATGTTACCAGACCTTGTTCACTCCTCTGGAAAAACGCTATGGAGATGCCCACATACTACAAGTATATTAAGGACAACTGCGATGTAGAATTCAACAAGCAAGTGAGAATCTGCAAGAATTTGAAGCATATGTTAGCTTGTACGTTGCCGCACAAGAAAAGGCTGTTTCCTTGACTGCTGCTCTACGAGATGATGCTGCAGATATATTAAAGTTGAATCCTAGGGGCCAAGAAAAATGTTACCAGACCTTGTTCACTCGTCTCGAAAAACGCTATGGAGATACCCATATACAACTGCGAAGTAGAATTCAACGAGTAAGTGAAAATCTGCAACAATTTGAAGCAGATCTTAGCTTGTACGTTGCTTGGTATCTGGGAATGACCCGGTATCCATGAAATAAATTCTTAGTTTCTTTTAATATTGTGAACTGTCAAAGCATATGCATTTGAAATGATATTGCTCATTGCGTATGTGTCACTTTCGATACAGAACGTCATTTCGCGATTCTATTGGTTAAAAATCTGTATCATAATAAAAATCTGTATCATAATAAATCCCATTATGATACAGGTAACGAAATTGTAATTGCTATATTAAAGTATAAGAGTAGAAAAAATTAAATGAAACGTATTACTAAGTATTTCGTCTTAAGTCTTAATAACATCAATGAATAGTTACGTTTTTAAAGAGATTTTCGAACAAAAAAAGTGGAAATTTTATGTACGAGCTGGTTGGACACAAAACCAAATCTCGAGATAACGGCATAGCAGGATATTATGTCACCAACCACCCAAAAGATACCATCACAAATAAATTGTCGAGTTTAAAACAACATGGTTGTTAGCAGCAGAAGAGTGTTGGTGACTTGAATATTGGCAAGTCCCGTTTTTGAGGCTGGGACTGGAATTCGCGCTTAATGATTCCGGTGTCCGTTATTATAGCTTTTATATCGCTGAATTCGATTTATTTTAATTTAGATACATTTCCTTGACTGTTACAAGAAAGTTGTTGCATTTAGGACTGGCAAAAATACGATACAACCAACGCCAACGTATGGACTAGATCTCTTGTTAAACTGGTATTTGTATCTATTCAAAAGCAGTCTACACTGCTGGACATATATTGTAATTTTAACGGTGGTAATGGTATAACCAAAATTTAAAAATATTAATAACTCAACATTATCAATTACTGTGTTATTAAACAGTTGATAAACATATTATCTTCTTCTTCTTCTTCTTCTTCTTCTTCTTCTTCTTCTTCTTCTTCTTCTTCTTCTTCTTCTTCTTCTTCTTCTTCTTCTTCTTCTTCGTCTGGTGCCGTACGCTATGATGAGTGTGGCGTCCATGGTGGTTGGATTATGGCTAAGGATCTTTCTTTTGTTCTTATTATTATTGTATTGACCTCAGGTACGTCGCACTAGCCTCTTATGTTCCTGAACCATGAACCGTTCCATGTTCCTGAAACCATGTTCCTGAACCGTTTGCCACCTGGTCTTTTCCGACCTTCAATTTTGCTTTACAAAATAATTTTTAGGAGAATATAATTTTTACCGCCTCTATACAGTGCGTCCATAAAGTAACGCATAAATTCATTATTTCGTAAACCGGCGACTTTAAAGAAAAATCCCGAAATAGGTCGATTTTTATTTTTAATTTCTGATTTTTTGGCATATACATCATACTAGTGACGTCATCTATCTGGGCGTGATGACGTAATAGTTGATTTTTTTAAATGAGAATAGGGGTCATGTGATAGCTCATTTAAAAGGGTATTTAATTCTCTATTCGCTAATATAAACATTAACATAATTATTTATACAAGGTGTTCAAAAAAACATTTTTTAAATTAAAATAATTGAGACAAAAAGAAGAATATATATGTACTTTATCTAATTCAAAATACGTTTAAATGTTGTCAGAAAACAGTAAAAATGTTTATTTGACAAATAAATATTGTTTTTTGCTTCAATTCAATGTTAAAGCTGCCACCCACCTGCCTCTTGCTATGTAGTTTGAACATTTCGTTCAAGCGAAAATCAATGTTTATTTGTCAAATTTTTTTTTTCTGTTTACTGAAAGTAGGAAAACGCATTTTGAATTAAATAAATTACATACATTTTTCTTTTTGTCTCAATTATTTTAATTAAAAATTTTTTTTTGAACACCCTGTATAAATAATTATGTTAATGTTTACATTACTGAACAGAGAATTAAATACCCTTTCAAATGAGCTATCACATGACCCCTATTCTCACTTAAAATATCATCGATTACGTCACCACGCCCAGATGGATGACGTCACTACTATGATATATATGCCAAAAAATCGGAAATTAAAAATAAAAATCGACGTGTTTTGTGATTTTTCTTTAAAGTTGGCGGTTTACGAAATAATGAATTTATGCGTTACTTTATGGACGCACTGTATATGAGACCTTTCGCTGTTTAACCGTTTAACGATGTTTAGAAACTCTCTGTGGTATGAGTTCTTCTTTAGACTTCTTCATTTTGTAATATGGTCGGACCATGGAATTTTTTCAATACAGTTTAGCGATCTTACTTTAAGTGACCAGATCTCGCTATCGGAGAATATGTAGCATTTTAGGACACATATACAGAGATCCAAAGAAATTTCGCGCTCACAAAGGTAGTTATTAAATTTGGTAAAATTATTTCTAGCTATTGCTACTCGTAGTATCACTTCTTCATCACAGTCCCATTTATTATTTAAAGTATAAACTCCATTCTTCAAGTTGGTTGTTTATTTTGAACTATGCTTGCATAAGGGATGGTCTGCTAATTATCATTAATTTGGTTTTTGTGATGTTAATGTTCATCGAGTTCTATCTAGGATCCTACATCAGTAATACAGGATCTTTTGAAACAGAAATACGTAGGAGAATAGGCATGGCCAAAAACGCTATGAGTTGATTATCGAAAATCTGGAAAGATCGCTCCTTGTCGAAGAACACCAAAATAAGATTAGTACGTGCCTTAATTTTTCCCATATTTAATTACGGATCCGAAACATGGACAATGAAATCGGACGACTGAAAAAGGGTTGACGCCTTTAAATTGTGGTGCTGGAGAAGAATGCTTCGGATCTCATGGACGGAACACAGAACAAATCACTCAATCCTCCAAGAGCTTAATATTCCGACTCGACTTTCCTCTATTTGCCTCTCCACCGTCTTAAAATTTTTCAAAGCCATATTGCAAGAAGAAGTGATGATAATCTTGAGAGACTTATAATTTCGGGAAACATTGAAGGGCGCAGAAGTAGAGGTCGCTCACCTACTCGATGGACGGATCAAGTACAGAAAGCCAGTGGAAAAACATTCTCTGACTCCATGAGGGAAGCTCAGGACAGAAGCCGATGGAAAGAGATAGTTGCTCGTATTATAGGGAATCACGACACTCAGCAATGAGGAAACGACTGAGGAGGAAGAGGATGTTAATGTTGAGACCATATTCCTCTCCAGCAGTATTTACTATTTCTTATAATTATTCTTTTGTCTGCTATAGCTGTAGCATCGAGATACCGCAAATTGTTTATGGGAATTCAATTTACGTTGGTAACTTTTTCATTTTGCTGTGCAGAAGTTGGAAGGTTGGAAGTTCTTTTCTGCATAAATGTTCTCTATGCCTACTGGCCCGATCCTGTGATCGGGGTGCCCTTCAGTACTGGACCTTCAATACTGGTCGGGGTAATCTCAAGGAGCTCCATCTGCGGAGATTCTAGGATTCCTGGGCCAGTTGTGGAGGTATGAGACAGGCTAGGCTCTACATAGTGGGGGCGTCCAAAAATCTCACAGCCCAACTTCTTCTTCTAGACCGTAGAAGATGTTCCCTGGTGGTCAGAATGCTCACCGACCACTGTAGACTCTTGCGGCACCTTCATCAACTTGGATTGGCGGATGGCCCACGGTGTGGTCTATATGATGAGTAAAATATTGACTTTTCTAGGCTACACACAGGTAAAAATCTACATATTCAATTAATAATATTAATTAATAAATAATTTTATATTTTAATTACAAAAATTTAAATATAAATATCCATTTTTATAGGTGTAATCAGCTAAATTCATCCGCTTGCCACAATTTTTATTACTGCTTATTACCTTTATGTATCTCAATCAACTAAATGCCTGTTTACAATATCAAAAGACTCATAATAAGCATTGAGTACTCATCAAGTACCTACTTGCTAGTTAAACCTACGTCGATAATTTCTTTTAAATTTTTTTACGCTATTTACATTAACAACTTAATCATAAAGTATTGCGAACTACTATTAGAGAAGAGCGAAAGGAGTGACGTAGAGTCAGAAGTATATTATTAAAGTGCGTCTCTAGGTTATAATCATGGGATCATTATGTGCTGCAGATCGGTTTCGCAAAGGAAGACCCTTGTCAATCTTTGTAAATTGGTAGGAGAGAGTTGGCAAATAAAAAATTGTTGATTTTTAAAATACGATATAAAATAATAAATGAAAAATTAAGCACAAAAATTGTTAAAAAAATAATAGAAAATAAATAAACGCGCATAATGGCTGACTACAGTCTCAAAAAAGATTCAAGAACAAGACTGCAATGGTCTGGTCACGTTGGACGTAAAAATAAAAACGATGTGGGACGAGGGGTAGACTTATTTGAAGTTGATGGAAGGAGGATAGAGGAAAGCTGAGGAGATGAAGGACTCTGTAGCAGGAGACTTGAGAGGGAAAAGTTTATAGTCTTGGCACCAGAGGGTTCACCGTGCCCTTTTCAATTCTGATAAAGAAACTCAACGGTTTTTTATGAATTTTTGGCTGCTGATTACGAATTTCGAGGGTGGATTTCGATCCGAGTGGTCAAAAAATTGTTATAAACAATTTAATTGTTTATAAGGCTCTGGCTCATAAACTAAATGAGATAAAAAATGTTTCAATTAAAATTTGATCCTTAATAAAAAACGAAGAAAAAACCGTTTACTAAACTTAAATCCAGAAATTAGAACTAAAGATATTGTAAAATTAGTGCACAATGCAAATTGCAAATTGTAAAATAATTATTTTTCGAAGCTTTATCGATCATAACTCGGCTTCTACGCATGCAAATGAGCCTTAGAAGGTGTCATTTTAAAACCTAGTTGATAGGTTTCCAAACATAGTTGTTTGTTAAATTACTTTATCTTCATTGGTTTTAAAGTTATACCCGTTTGAATTTATAATTTTCTTAAAAAAATTGTACATTAATTTGTTTATAAGGGTTTCAAGCAAACTTGAGCTATAAACATGTATACTTTAATTAACAATAATGATAGAAGAACTCAAAAGGAACAATTTGAGCTAATTAAAATGTTCGTAAGTTTATTTTTGGCTAAGATATAGATATTTTAATGGTCGCTATGAGGCTAAAGATCGGATCACAGTGAAGTAAGTATTTTTCGACGCTTTATCGATCGTCACTCGGCTTCTACGTATGCAAATGACCTTTTCAATTTTAAAGGTCTCATTTTAAAGCTTAATTAATAGACTTCCAAACAAAGTTTTTCAAATTACTTTATCTTCATTTGTTTTGAAGTTATACTCGTTGAAGTTATAATTTTCTTAAAAAATTTGTGCATTAATTTGTTTATAAGGGTATTTAGTAAATTTGAGCAACAAACATTTATACTTTAATTAACACTAATAATAGAAAAACTCAACAGAAATAGTTTGAGCTTAGGAAAGTGTTCGTAGGTTAATTTTTGGCCAAGATATCGATAGGGATTTACGCTGTGAGCCGATCTTGCTCCTCATTGCGCGCTATTAAAATATCGATATCTTGCCCAAAAATAAACTGACAAACATTTTCGTGAGCTCAAATTGTTCCTTTTGAATTCTTCTATGATTATTGTTAATTAAAGTATACATGTTTATAGCTTAAATTTGCTTGAAACCCTTATAAACAAATTAATGTACAATTTTTTATAAGAAAATTATAACTTCAAACGGGTATAACTTTAAAAAAAAATGAAGATAAAGTAATTTAACAAACTTTAATTGAAAGCCTATTAATTAAATTTTAAAATGAGACCTTCTAAGGCTCATTTACATGCGTAGAAGCGAAGTGACGATCGATAAAGCTTCGAAAATTATTATGCAACTTGCAATTTGCTTTGTGCACTGGGTTTACAATATCTTGAGTTCTAATTGTTGGATTTAAGTTTAGTAAACGGATTTTCTTCGTTTTTTATTAAGGAACAAATTTAATTTGAAATATTTTTTTATCTCTTTTAGTTTATGAGCCAGAGCCTTATAAACAATTTATAAACAATTAAATTGTTTAGAACAATTTTTTGACAACTCGGATCGAAATCCACCCTCGAAATTCGTAATCAGCAGCCAAAAATCCATAAGAAACCGTTGAGTTTGTCCATCAGAATCGAAAAGGACACGCTGACCTATTTGGCGCCTAGACTATTAGGTAGGAAACAAGAGGGATAGAAATGAGTGGCGAAGAAGAGTAAGGAACAGTGACCGCTGAAAAGGCAAAGCCGAGGAAGAAGAAGATGAAGACGCACAAGCTATAAGTTATTGCGAAAACTGCAAATGAGTTTCCTCTACAATTTCTTTTATATCATTTTAGAAACCATTTCGATATAGAAACCGAACATTAATTGATGTCGGCTTCTGTTGAATCGAAATATTTCAAATTTTATAATATAACTAATCTCTAATACGGCGCAAACATAACCAGTAGGTACTTCTATTAGTCTAAGAGTTAGTAAACCTTCCGACTAACGGTCTTCCTGTAAGGCTAGAAATTTGTATAGTGATAATTCATAGCACACCAAGGCTAAAAACCATAACCTGGCAGGCATCAGCCCTACGTATATCTACCAGGTGAATCGAAAAGTGCATAGTTTAGGGGTAAAATAAACTTTCTCCTGTAAGGTTTAAATTTAAGTATGTGTTTGAGTAAGTCATTTAGAAGAAATGTGTACAATGACAGGCGATTATGAAAAGCTAAGACCTTGCCAGGCGAGGGGAAAGATTAGGGGTTTTTCCTAAAATTATTTTTTCTTGCATCGAACAAAGTTTTTTTAGATTTTTTGAATCATTCAAAACAGAAAAGGTCTTCAGTGGCTTTTCTCTTAGGTTAATGGTTTTTGGCATATACGCGATTAAAAATTTAAAAGTTGCGAAATCGGCCATTTTTAACCCTGAATCGGACATTTAACTGAAAATTTTAATGTTACCAAGGTAGTTAGATGATCTTTAAACATCGACTGATGAAATCCCGAAGAGTTTTTTGCAATGCAACATCGAAAACCCCTTTGTTTTTTAATTGCTAATCAAGCGGGCGCGACACTGTAGTATAAGTGAGGACGTTTGAGTTTGCATAAATTCATTACCTCGAGAATGGGCAAATTTAGATTAAAGATAAATCCTCAGACAGGTTGATTTTTATTTTTAAATTAGAACTTTTTGGCACATATATAATACTAGTGACGTCATCCATATGTGCGTGATGACGTAATCGATGATTTTTTTAAATAAGAGTAGGGTCTGTGTGATAGCTCATTTGAAAGGTTATTTAATTCTCTATTTAGTAATATAAACATTCACATAATTATTTATACAGGGTGTACAAAAGTCTTATTTATTAAATTAATTGAGACAAAAAGGAGAAAATTTTTTTGCACACCCTGTATAAATAATTATGTTACCGATTATATTACTAAATAGAGAATTAAATAACCTTTCAAATGAGCTATCACACGACCCCTACTTTCATTTAAAAAATCATCGGTTACGTCATCACGCCCAGATGGATGACGTTAATAGTATTATATTGTAACAAAATAATTATTGACCTACCCTCGTATACCAGCTCACGTCTCCGCACAGACAGAACACTATCGATGTTTCGAGATACGCCGATGCAGCGCCGATGACGTGCAAGCGGTCACATGGACATAGCTGGAGATATATAGATATTTCTGGAATATCTGTATCGCATATATAAATAGGACATATTTGTAAATAGAGTTAGTCTTAAGCTAAAGTTTGTAAAGTAAACTTGTATAAATAAATAATAAAGTCGTAAATAAATTACGAACCGCTAGTTTTATTGTAATTAGAAGTAATTACACTAATAACCGCTACAGTGGTGTTAACGGTGTGGAGTGTAAATAAATGAAAAGTGAAAAAAAAGACTTTTGAACTTTATTCGTCGGGAATAATCGGAGTGCGTTAATTGTTCGGTATTCGGAAAGACTTTTGAACTTTATTCGTCGGGAATAATTGAAGTGCGTTGATTGTTCGGTATTCGGAAAGACTTAGACATTTTGAAAAGTACGTGTGTGCCGACCAAAGATGTTGCTACAAGAACTGACCATAAAACAGCTCCGTGAACAATTAGAAGAGTACGAATTAGACAGCAGTGGGTGCAAGATAGTCCTACAAGCACGACTCAAGGATGTCCTCACGAAGAACGGAGATGACCCAGAGACGTTCCACTTCCAGTCAGCAGAACAAGTAATCTTATCGAAATTAAAAACTGTTTCTGAAACGATCAATGAAACTTCTAGTCAAAACAATGAGAAATTCGAAAGTGTTTCGCAAAAGATTGATGAAACTTGTAGAAAAAGCGACGATAAATTCGAAAATGTTGCTAAAAGATTCGATGAGACTTCTCAAATAATTAAAGACGTATGTAGTCAAAACAATGAGAAATTCGAAAGTGTTTCGCAAAAGATTGACGAAACTTTTAAAGAGGTCTGTAGACAAAACAACGAAAAACTTGAAGAAGTTTGTAGACAGAACGACGAGAAATTTGAAGAAGTTTCTAGAACATTCGATAAGATGCAGAAAAGTGTAGAGACCGTAGAAGAAAAGATCAAACAACTAGAGAGCATGATAACCGATACAAAAGTACAACCATCAGTTAATGCAGCAGCGTTAGATCCTGTGGTGAAAGATGAACTACCGAGAGACGAAACGTCGCATAATATGAGATTCAAATTACCACCATTTGATGGAAAGTCCTCTTGGTCCATATATCTTAGACAGTTTGAAGCTATTGCGACCGCCAATCATTGGACCGAACAAGAAAAGGCTGTTTCCTTGACTGCTGCCTTACGAGGTGATGCTGCAGATATATTAAGGTCAATTCCCAAGGGTCAAGAAAATTGTTACTAGACCTTGTTCACTCGTCTAGAAAAACGCTATGGAGATGCCCATCTACAACAAGTATACAAAGCACAACTGCGAAGTAGAAGTCAACGAGCAAGTGAGAATCTGCAAGAATTTGAAGCAGATGTGGCTCGTGTGGTGCGGTTGGCTTATCCAGAGGTGCCAGACAGCGTTTTAGAAGAAATTGCAGTAGATACCTTCGTCAATGGGCTGAAAGATAATGAACTACAGAAAGCTTTACGACTAGCAAGACCGAAAGTTTTAGATGAAGCACTTGCTATTGCATTGGAACACGAAACGGCTAGTCAAACTTCACGAGGCCATAGAGTAAGAACCATTGAAGAAAGTGACGAACACAACGATGAACGTCTGGAGGAAATTATACGGAGAGTATTGAGTAATCAGATGCCAAAGAGACGCGAGCCTAGATGTTGGAATTGTGGAGACGTAGGCCACATTCGTCGTAATTGTAAGAAGATCGTACAGCCGTCGGAAAACTAGAGCGGGTCGACACCAAGGGGCAACTGCCGACCTCGAGAACTAGAGCCCCCATAGTAACTGTCAACCTTACGTCCTCCGGTGGAATCCACAACTTATACATCGAAGGTCGTATCAGTAATAGATGTAGATCATTTTTGGTGGATACAGGTGCAACGAGAACTATCGCACGTCCAGATGTAGTACGAGACCATAATAAATTATCACCTGCAACAGTAAAGCTTAGAACAGCGACTGGTGAGCTAATTAATACATATGGCGAGGCTAATATGTCAGTATCCATTGGCCAGACCACAGTTGAACATCAAGTATTAATTGCCGAGATCTCCGACGAATTCATATTGGGGATGGACGTACTAAGGAAAGTGGGGGCAATATTGGATGTTCAAAATGGAGTTCTCAAGATCAATGGTGAAGAGTTGCCCTTTCACGACGACAAAGAAGATGTCATCCGCTTACTTACTACATGCGACGTAACCATACCCGGTAATAGTGAGAAAATTCTGATGACCATGCTTGATGGACACTGCCGAGAGGGAAGTTTAAGGATGGTCGAAGATGTGGATAATGTCGAGTTCCTAACGGCGAAAACTTTGGTAAAAGTTCGAGATGCGATCCCTGTAAGAGTTATGAATTTAAGGGAAACTGCTATCAAGTTAAGTAGAGGAGCTTTGATCGGGCAGTGTGTTCCCGTGGCTTCAATTTGCTCTGTGAATACCAATGAGAAATCATCGAAGGCGAAGTATCCAAAGGAGCTTGTTGAGATGATCATTGAAAGATGCCAAGATCTTGATCATGAACGAACGGAAAAAGTGACATCTATGCTGATAGAGTATCAAGATGTTTTTGCTATTGACACGAAGGATAAGGGAAAAACAAGCATAGTAACGCATAAAATAAATACCGGAGACGCTCAGCCAATCAGACAACGGCCTAGACGACTTCCATTTGCGAAAAGAGATGAAGCCGAAGAGATTATCAAGGATATGGACAAACAAGGGGTAATTGAACCATCGAACAGTCCATGGACATCACCAGTAGTTCTGGTAAAGAAGAAAGATGGTTCAACGCGTTTTTGTATCGACTACCGCCAGCTCAATGCGGTAACAAAAAAAGATAGTTATCCTTTGCCCAGAATAGACGATACATTGGATACTCTCTCCGGTTCTCGTTGGTTTTCCACACTCGATTTAAAAAGTGGATATTGGCAAGTAGACATGGAGCCAGCCGATCGGGAGAAAACCGCATTTTCGATAGGATCAGGGCTTTGGCAGTTTACGGCTATGCCGTTTGGTTTATGTAATGCCCCTGCCACATTTGAAAGATTAATGGAGGCAGTTTTAAGAGGTCTAACATGGAAAACATGCCTGGTTTACTTGGATGATGTAATTGTGGTTGGAAGGTCCTTTGATGAACATGCCAAGAATCTAATAGACGTCTTTCAACGATTGAGGGCAGCGAACTTGAAGTTAAGTCCGAAGAAATGTCACATGTTTCGACGAGAAGTTAAGTACTTAGGACATATTGTATCGAGTAATGGTGTAACAGCTGATCCTGAAAAGATTGATGCAATTAAAGATTGGCCAGTACCAAAAGATAAACATGAAATTAGAAGTTTCCTTGGCCTATGTACATATTACCAACGATTTGTCAAAGGATTTGCCAATATCTCCAAGCCCCTAACAAAGTTGACGGAGGAGGGCAAAGAATATACATGGAGTGAGGAGTGTCAAAAAGCTTTCGAACAACTACAAAGGGCTCTGATCAGTGCACCGATATTAAGCTACCCGGGACAGGCAGGAAAATTTGTTTTGGATACCGATGCTAGCAACAGTGCCATAGGAGCTGTTCTCTCACAAATCCAGGATGGACAGGAAAAAGTCATCGCTTATTTCAGCAAAGTCCTGTCGAAACCAGAAAGAAACTATTGCGTTACCAGAAGAGAACTGCTGGGTGTAGTGAAGGCTTGCGAACATTTCCATAAATACTTGTACGGCAGAAAGTTCCTTCTTCGAACAGATCACGCTGCTCTAAAATGGCTCATACAATTCCGTAATCCAGAGGGCCAGATGGCAAGATGGTTAGAACGACTTCAAGAATATGATTATGAGATAGAACACAGGGCCGGAAGAGTTCATTCAAATGCTGATGCCCTTTCGAGACGACCATGCAGTGCAAATTGTAATCACTGTGCCAAATTAGAGGAACGATTTTGCCCCGTGAGACGAACCACCGTCGTTAATGAGCAATGGCAGCCACAACAGTTACAAGAAGCCCAAGAAGACGATCCATGTATAAAAAGAGTATTGGATTGGATGCGTCGAGGTGAGAGACCTAGTTGGCAAAACATTAGTGAATGTAGTCCGGAAGTCAAGGCCTACTGGAGCCAATGGAATTGCCTGATACTAAAAGATGATCTTCTGTACAGAACCTTTGAGAACGATGATGGTACAGAATCTAAGCTTCAGTTGATTGTACCTAAAAGTAAAGTGTCAGAAGTATTGCGTCAGTTGCATGACGGTACATCAGGTGGACACTTTGGTATTACGAAGACTCTGCAAAAGGTTCGAGAACGGTTCTATTGGGTGAACTGTAAAGATGATGTAAGAAGATGGTGCCGGAAATGTGAACTGTGTGCATCCGGTAATGGTCCAGTTGGTAAAAAGAGAGCACCCATGAGACAGTACAATGTTGGAAGTCCTATGGAAAGAGTAGCAATCGACATTGCAGGTCCATTTCCAGAAACCGATGCTGGAAATAAATACATTCTGGTAGCCATGGACTATTTTACGAAATGGACCGAGGCCTATGCATTACCGAATCAAGAAGCTGCTACCGTTGCAGAGGTACTTGTTAAAGAATTCTTCAGCCGATTTGGTGTTCCCTTGGAGATCCACTCCGACCAAGGGCGAAACTTTGAGTCAGCTCTTTTCCAAAACGTTTGTAAATTGATTGGTGCCAATAAGACCAGAACAACACCCCTGCATCCTCAATCAGATGGAATGGTCGAGAGGATGAACCGAACGATGGGTAAACACTTGTCCAAAGTTGTATCTGAACATCAGCGAGATTGGGACCAACACATTCATTTATTCCTGATGGCCTACCGCTCGGCCGTGAATGAAACTACAGGTCAAACACCAACCTGCCTGATGTTGGGTCGTGAAGTTCGTTTGCCCTGCGACCTAGAGTTTGGCTGCAGACCTTCTGAGGAATATGTTGCAGGCGAAGAATACGTAGACCGCCTGAAGTTACGAATGAACAACATTCATGAACTTGCCCGACAACACATCCAGATAGCCAGTGACAGAATGAAAGATCAATATGATTCTCGCTGCAAGAATGAAAGCTTCGAAGTAGGTGATCTTGTCTGGCTTTATAATCCACAACGTCGTCGAGGCCTGTGTCCTAAACTGCAAAGACAATGGGAAGGTCCGTATGAAGTTAAGAAGAAAATAAATGACGTAATATACAGAATTAAGAAGTTACCAAACGGTAAACCAAAAGTTATTCACATAAATCGTCTTGCACCATATGCTGGCTCAAATGAAACAGAGGAAGCCCGAGTCCTCCAACAGGAGATGAAAGATGCACCACAGCCAAGTTTTAAGGAATTTATGTCAAATTACGCAGAAAGAAAGAGTGCTAGATTCGGCGTGACCACAGAAGTTCAGCAAGATCTGTTTGGTGTTCCAGAAAACGTCTCTCTAGCCCACTGTGTTGCACAAGACCTCGAGATGACTAAAGGAATCTCGTCCGTATTCAATAGAAAGTTCGGCCGCCTGGACGAGTTAAGGAATCAACAACCTAAAATTGGAAGAGTATTGCGATTGGAAGATGGTCCTCGATCTTTGCTGTATATAGTGACCAGGAAGTCTTATACGGACACGCCAAGCTACGAGAACATATGGCGTGCTCTAACTAATTTGAAGAAAATGGTCTGTAATTATGACATTAAAGATTTGGCTTTACCAAAAATTGGCCATGCAGTAGAAAATCTGGATTGGAAGATTGTGAGAAGCATGCTGGAAGTGATCTTCAGAGAAACTGGCGTACGGATTACTGTGTGTTGCATGAACCCGAAGATGTCATACCCTTCAAAGACAGTAGACTGTTACTTCTTTTCTAGGGGTGTATGCAGAGCTGGAGAATCCTGTAGATTCCGCCATCCTGGGCCATCTAGAGTTGCTGATCGGGACGCTCAGATCTTAAGAGGGGAGCAGTGTAACAAGATAATTATTGACCTACCCTCGTATACCAGCTCACGTCTCCGCACAGACAGAACACTATCGATGTTTCGAGATACGCCGATGCAGCGCCGATGACGTGCAAGCGGTCACATGGACATAGCTGGAGATATATAGATATTTCTGGAATATCTGTATCGCATATATAAATAGGACATATTTGTAAATAGAGTTAGTCTTAAGCTAAAGTTTGTAAAGTAAACTTGTATAAATAAATAATAAAGTCGTAAATAAATTACGAACCGCTAGTTTTATTGTAATTAGAAGTAATTACACTAATAACCGCTACAATATATATGCTAAAAAGTCATAACTTAAAAAAAATTGACCTGTCTCAGAATTTCTCTCCAAATTTGCCCATTCTCGAGATAATGAATTTATGCAAACTCAAACGTCTTCACTCATACTACAGTGTCTCGCCCGCTTGATTAGCAATTAAAAAACAAAGGAGTTTTCGATATTGTATTGCAAAAAACTCTTTGGGATTTCATCAATCGATGTTTAACGAATATCTATCTACCTTGGCAAGATTGAAATTTTCAGTTAAATGCCCAATTCAGGGATAAAAATGGCCGATTTCGCATTTTTAAATTTTTAATCGCTTATATGTCAAAAACTATTAACCTAAGAGAAAAGTCACTAAAGACCTTTTCTGTTTGGAATGATTCAAAAACCTAAAAAAACTTCGATGCAAAAAAAAATAATTTTAGGAAAAACCTCTAATTTTTCCCCTCGCCTGGCAAGGTCTTATGCTATTCAGAATCGCCTGTCATTGTACATATTTCTTCTAAATGGCTTACTCAAACAAATACTTAAATTTAAACCTTACAGGAGAAAGTTTATTTTACCCCTAAACTATGCACTTTTCGATTCACCTGGTAGATACACGTGCAGGGCTGATGCCTGCCATGTCATGGTTTTTAGCCTTGGTGTGCTATGAATTATCACTATACAAATTTCTAGCCTTACAGGAAGACCATTAGTCGGAGGGTTCACTAGCTCTTAGACTATATACACATCAAAACAGAGCCAAAATACCTGAGAATTCATCATGATTATCATAAATTTTTTACTTCAAAAATTGTAATATCTCTTTTTTGTTCAGTCGTTAGAGATTCGACCTCTAAGAATCATACAAACCAACTGAATATTGCTAAAAATGTCAATTTTGGACCCCAAAACAGTTTGCTAATCATATCCCCGGACTTCCCTCTAAACCTCCCTCGTAGGTGAGAGGGAACTTTTTAAACAAAAAATGTACCTCAGATAATTTTGAACAAAAATGTTTATTAGCACTTTTTGTGTAGAATGAACCGTTCTCTCAGAAACAACGCCTGAAGCGACCAGTGATTTTGAAGGTTAGTTACGCACGCGAAATAAATTTAAATAAAATTTGTATCAATTCGACGGTACAACTTCGATATCTTTTGATCAGAGTTTTCTATCGACAAAATTCAAAATGCGTTTTACAGGTGAGGAGTGCAGCTTTCGTATGCAATTTTTGTATTCTGAGGAAAGTCCGTTTCTATAAAGCTTTTAAATAGATAAACAACATATCAACAAACTTCAAGTGATCAGAGAGCTATAGAACGGAGTATGCTCAAAATTAAGCTCAGCGATCTCAAATCCAACGAAGAAACAAGAAGAAGATGAAAAGTAACAGGTGTGTTCTAAAAGATTGGCATATTAAAATGGAACTGGGCGGGATACATAGGAAGAATGGAAGACAACTGTTGGACGAAGCGAATTCTTAAATGGCGACCAAGAACAAGTAAGATAAGTAGAGGCAGACATCCAACCAGATTGACTGATGACATCAAGCGAATGGTTGACCACGAATGGGTGCAAGAAACAACGATCAGAAATAAATGGACATACCTAAGGGAGGCTTACATCCGACGATGAATGGCTGTTGATGATGATGATCTCCTACAAGCTGCTCTTCTTGTAGTATATTTATTAAATACTCTATGTATTTGTTAACTAGGTTGTAAATTGCAGTAAATACATCAAATAATAAGAATTACAAAAAGTAAACACTAAAGATATTAACTTCAGAAAAATATGGTAACAAACGCCTGACGTCTCAGGTAGACCAATAGAGAACTGTGCGATCCCGCTGATAGAAAAAATAGAATATCAAATAACTATCGAAATGAATAGAAAGAAGAAAAAAAGATTCTTCTACAGTTCATTCGTTATTAATGTGTCGTTTATTATAAATTAATTTCTAACCAATAGATGTACCTGCAACGACACGAAAAACCCACGAATCAGGCGTCTGAAACTGGCGTCGTTACTCATCTTGAAAGCGAATGAACTATATAACTAACAAGAAAATACATCATTTAAGTCTAGCACTTTGAGTACAGTTTGAAGTTATTTTCAAAATAATGACGCTTAGGCTAAGGCTCCACGGGCGACAAATTTACGCTAGCAGTAGCCGTAAAACGAATTTGAGGTTCCGCGGAACGGAATAGGAATAGCCGAACTGAACCGACTACAGAACTTGTTTTACGGCTACTGCTGGCGTAAAATTGTCGCCCGTGGAGCCTTAACCTTAGAAAAGATTTTGAGTGACTAAATACAAAGAAATACAAATAGATCTAATGCTGGAAATGATTCGTGAGGATAATATAAGACCAATATTCCGAAAACCCTTATAATAAAATTTAATATACTTTAGTATATTCTTTTTATTGTGATTAGATAAACTTTTTCAAATTTTTTAACTGCTTATATTTACAATAACTTATAAATTGACAAAAAAAGATGCATTTCAGCACAACCCTATAATATACCCCACTTTTCCCTATTGTCTAAATGTACCTGTTCAGTCTGCAGTAAGTATAATGGTTGATTATATTAGTATGTAGCAGATTTAAGACAATACTGGGCCGAGCCGGTTTGGTCTGACATGAAAAAAACTAATGCCTTCGCAAGAAACCCTTACTCAAAGCCTTTTGTCCGCTGGGTAAAAAATAAGCTAAAAATAAATACTGCTCAGCAAAAACTTGTAGAAATAATTTTGGTTTGTCAATTCCTGCTAATATTGTGATGGTAGCAGTATT
This sequence comes from Diabrotica virgifera virgifera, assembly GCF_917563875.1. NCBI lineage: Eukaryota > Metazoa > Arthropoda > Insecta > Coleoptera > Chrysomelidae > Diabrotica > Diabrotica virgifera. The sequence continues at coordinate 60,918,868 of NC_065444.1, read as the reverse complement.
TGGTAAATTACAAAAATAATACTTGCAACAGTGCAACAGAAACACTGCCTTTAAAAAATACAGTTAAGTTATTTTTTTTAATATTAAATAAATGTCATAAAATGTTACTAAATTCATAAAACTTTATAGAAAGAACAACAATTTTATTAAAATACAACAAAACATAGAGTAAGAAAACAATTTACAGCAAAACAAGGTATATTAGATGAAGAATGGTAGAAAATTTGTTGGTAATCAAATTATGTAAATCAAAGCATTACCAACTAGATAGGTACATACATTTTCTAAATAGGTAAGTACCTATGTAATTTTTTATTACAATACTGAAACATTTACAATCAAGTACGTATCTGTTGCTTTTAAAAACTATTTAAAAAGTTACTACAATTATAAACTTGCTTTTGTCTGTGTCCTCACAACAATAAAAACTAATATACCTATACAATATTTGTTTATCCATAACCTCCATATTGAACAATTATTGTCATGTCATTTGAACACCCAATCAGAGCAAAGGTATAATGCGTCTGAGTCGGGAACCAAGGTTTTTGATGAATTCGCGCATATTAAATTTCACTCCCATCGTGCCTAAAGAAGTATAACTTTAAAAACTATACTATTAGCCATCTCAAAAAAAAGTTATACGCTTTTTTCCAAAAAAAAAAAAATTAAAAACATTTTTTAAGGTTATGTACACTCAACATACGGATCTATAAAAAATATAGACATCTTTTGTAAAAGCCTCAACTATGCCTATCAATTTTTTGAAATTTTAAAATTGATTGCATCCCACCTAAAAAAATAAAAACGAAAAGTGAAGTTTTTGATGGTGTGGGAAGGGAGAAGGGGGTGGTGGGTTAAAATTACGCTGAGTCTTATTTTTTAATCACATAGAACTTAAAAAAATTTAAAAAATTGAATTCTGGGAGAAGGGGGGGGGTAACTTTTAATTTATTTATCCCGTCCATCAATGGAAAGTTGGATGTGCCACTGTCGACGCATGTGCCACTAAAAAGTGACGGCACAGTGTTCATACGTTTTCTTTTAAGTTGTACTATTTAAGTTATAGGATCATATCGTGCCTAAAATGATTAACAAATTTCACCTATAGCGGCTCTAATAAGTCTATTACCCTTGATGCGAAATAGCAATGTGTTATACAACAAAGGAATGAAAACAAGACTTTTGTTATTCAACGTTTTTCAACAACTTAGTTTGCAGGTAAGAACTTCATATCTATCCTCTAACTGCTTTAAAATCTTTCACTAAACCATATAGAAGGTTGTCAATTTTTTACATATAAAAGAGTCTACCTATTAGTCCTTGGGCCCACACTTACAAAAAATTATGATTCATGCCGAGTCGGACAAATTTTCTAATACGGAAAATTTTCGAGAGGGGGGCGTCTTGTAAATATAGAGGTTTCTAAACTTTGGTGCGTCCGACAAATGGAACACCCTTAAAAATTTGTCGGACAATATTATCAGTTAATTGTAAATAATTTTATCAAACCATCCTGCAAAAATCAGCTATGAGGGTATACATTTTATGACTCTTTATGATGCATGCGCTCTCACCAAACACAGCAAAAATATGGAGTCACGAACTTTTCAAAATTATAAAAAAAAATGCTTACAAACAAATGGAATATTTCCGTAAGTATTAGTTTAAATTTAATTCATAAAATGGAAATGAAATAGACTTGGTAAGATGCATCTGTTAAAAGAAAAAAATTGAATTACGAGCAGTTTCCTGAGGTATTAACATAATATTTATATTTAAAGCGGTAAAAGGCAAAACATTATAGGAAAAAATATATAGTTTTATTTTGTTACAAAATAAATAAATTTATTTATAACAAAATTAAAGAATTTTTGAACATTGATAATGCGCTATTTAGGTGTCCCTATTTTAGTTACATGGGATTAAAAGAAAAGAAGAAAATTGCTTCATATTGGAAGCCGAGTAAATTTATTTTTTTACGTATACCGATTTTCTTAACCTAGTTTTCTTGGTATTTTTTACGCGCCTTTTTTAATATTATAATGTATGTTACGAATACCTTAAAGTTATAAAAAGTTTTATCCAGATAGAGCTCCGAATGGTAATGGTCCAAGGGTTACCGTCCTATTTTTTATAATTTCCTCGGAAATGCCGGCAAACTTTGATCGGTTGTATCTCAGGAATCACTGCTCGTAATTCAACTTATTTTCTTTTAAAAGAAGTTCCTTACAAAGTCTCCTCAAGGTCGATTTATGAATTTAATTTAAACAGATAGTTATTGAGATGGCTATTTGTTTATAAGCAAAGAAATTGTCTATAATTTTAAAATATTGTTGAGCCCACCCAAATAATTTGATTTCAATTGTATAAAGTGCGTTGGATAGGTGGGGGGCTCTTTTATTTGTAAAAAAATTGGCAAACTTCTATGTGCTTTAGTTTTCATATTAATAATATTTGGTCATATTAATTTACTACTTTAGACATAGATAATAATTCTTCTGATTTATGCGTTTTATTCAGTTTGTAAAGATTTTTTTACCGACACTAATACAGATTATACACCGCATCCCCCGGTAGATTGCAAGCTATAGCAGAAACGCGACAGTAGACCGCATACTATAGTACCTCCCAAGAGGTTTTACAAAAAATTTAAAAATAAAGTAAAGTTAATTGAGTTTAAATGAGTCAGGATACACCCATATTATTTTATAAAAACTATATCCAGTAATTTACATTATTTTGTATTAATATTTCTTTACTTACCAAAACTATTAAAAAAATACCATATTCAATCAAAAAATTTGAAATGATTCAGTAGTCTTTCAGTCTATACTGAGTTATTTTAGAGTTTTTTTTATTGCACGGTATTTTTTTTCATTCGATTGCAAAATAACTAAAAAAATATTCTGCTCCAATTTTCGCGAACTTTTCGTAGTTTTTTAATGTTTGTTGTCACATGCGAAACTTGGTATTCGTCCATTTGGTAGGCCAAAAAAATTGTTTATAACTTAATTTTGACGCATGTCAAAATTTTTAATGTGTTTTAAATGTATTCATTTTCGTCGAGTCGTGAAAAAACTAATAAATATTTTAGAAAAATTTAAACACAGAATGAAAGATTACATTATTACCGAGGGCTGAACGTCCCTGAAAACTTCTATAATGTTTATTTTAATAAGTTGCAGGGGTGAAAATAAAAGAGAAAATTTAGTGTGATTTTTAATTGCGAATATTTCATTCAAAAGAAACTTTTTATTTGTTCTAAGGGACTTTCCTCCCTCGGTAATAAAGTAGTCTTTCATTCTGTTCTGCGTTTAAATTTTTCAAAAATACTTATTATTTTTCTCAGGATTCGAAAAAATGAATACATTTAAAACACATTGAAAATTTTAACATGCGTCAAACTTTTGCAGTTTCGTCCGTTCCCCTTAAGTTTTTGTTGTGCAAGAATTTAAAATTTTTAATTTTTTAAGCAAAATAAAAAAAAATGCATTAGAACTTTGCTCCAAAATAAATGGTTTTAAAGTTATAATCAAGAAAAGAAGAAGAAGAAACTATGTTTCGATGAACATTTTTAAATATTTTAATTTTTTTATTAATATTCCCAACCTATTTGGGTCAACTATTATTATTGAATTTATAAAACTTTTTCTGCAAAAATCAGAATGCGACCTCTCGCCTCCACCTCAAACAGATCTGCTCTGGCCTAGTAGAGTATAATAGACCTTGGGCACACACTTAAAAAAAATTATTACCTCCCTTCCAGGAGACTTTTTTATTCAGTTATTCATGTCCAGTCGGATAACTTTTCTATTTCGAAAAATTTTCGGGAGGGGAGTGTTTGTAAATATAGAGGTTTATAAACTTCGGAGCGTCCGAAAAATAGAGTACCCTCAAAAATTTGTCTGAAAATATTATCAGTAAATTGTAAGTATTTTTATAAAATAATCCTGCAAAAAAATCATTATTTATTACTAAACAGTTCACCCCTCATATGAAAGGGGCGCCCGCATCATAAAGAGTTATAAACTTTATACCCTGATAGCTGGTTTTTGTAGGATTTAGTTTGATAAAAATATTTACAATTAACTAGTAATATTGTCCGCCAAATTTTTAAGGGTACCTACTACAGATGTCGGACACACCAAAGTATAGAAACCGCTATATTTACGAAAGGCCTTCCTCCCCAAATAATTTTCCGAAATATAAAAGTTGTCCGACTTGAGATAAATAATAAAAAAAGTCGCATGAGGAATATAATATTTTTTCCGTCTAGCTGAAACCATTATTGCCATAAATAATACTTATTCAATCAGTCAATAAGTATCTTTTTAAGACTAGAGCCAATGATGAACAAGAAAAGCAAAAAATATTATTTGGATGAAACATCGAGACCTATATATTAGGACAAACATACATGAATCCTGAATTAAAAACTGAGGGAACCAGAAAATCAAAAAGAAAAATTAAGGAAGCTTGTTTTTTTTGGTTTTCTCCTAATTTACGAAGAGATGAAGGCTACAAAATCAAAGTTTTGTTCTGTATTAATTTGACATTACCAAGGCAGAAACAAGTTTATAAAGAATTTAGTAATTTTTAATTAAGATAACAAAAAACCTCAACAATTGGTGCTGGTGCTATTATAGTATGCGGTCTACCCTGAGAACGCGTTCTGCCTGTGCATACCTATTATATTGTGTAGAATAACCCAATGTTGTGGTTTAACTATTCCCAGATAAAATAGTAAATTGATATGACAAGGTATTAATTTGTAATGTTAAAATAATACATCTTCTGATTTATGCGTTTTATTTAATTTGAAAAGATTTTTTTTTGGGCATAGTATACCTGTGTTGCTAAACAACACGATTTGCTCACAATAACGAACGTCTTTACAAAGTGAATAAAACGCATAAATCAGAAGAATTATTATTTTAATTTTTCAAATTGATACTTTGCATATCAGTTTACTACATATTTTGGTTATATCAGTTTACTATTTTAGTTGGGAATGAGCCACAAAATTGACTTATTCACAACTAAAATAGTAAACAGAGATTTAACAAGGTATTAATTGTAAAGATTTGTTACCGACACTCTAATATAATACAGACTATACACTCCATCCCTCGGTAGACCGCAACCTATAGCACAAACGCGACGGTAGACCGCATACTATAAAAGCACCCAACAATTTTTACAAAATAGTTTAAAATAAAGCAAAGTTAAACATAAAAACGTTTTCAATATTTAAGTGACTCAGGATAAACCCATATTATTTTATAAAAACTATATCCAGTAATTTACGTTACATATTTTGTATAAATATTTTTGTTACTTACCAAAACTATTCAAAAAAATACCATATTCAATCAAAAAATTAGAAATGATTCACTACACTGAGTTATTTTAGAGTTTTTTATTGCACGGTAATTTTTTTTATTCGATTGCAAAATAACTAAAAAAATAGTTTGCTCCAATTTTCGCGAACTTTTCGTAGTTTTTGAATGTTTGTTGTCACATGCGAAACTTGGTATTCGTCCATTTGGTAGGCCGATATACTTATAGGATCCCCCTCCCCTTCCTTGAAGTCTTTTGCAAGCTGGATGGAATTCGCAAAGAAGATTCACCGGCGATCATCGGCGTCATCGGGAGCTAAACCAACAATTCAACGGTCTTCTTATTCTTTTCTTCTTCGTTTACAATGTCGAGGACGAGGACGTCATTGTTACACTTTTGGTAACATCGCACGCTACGCATATATATTCGCAACTTGTATCATTAGCAAAGTTGTTTTCCTCACAATGTATACGTTTAAAACCGATAAAGTTAGTAAAGAAGACTTATTTTTAAGTAAACTAACAAACATTATTCTTCTAAGTCTTAAACTCTGTTGAAAAATATGTTAGATACCTATTTTTAACGAAAAATTGATATTTTTATTTAAAACCTACTATGAGCTCCTAAATAGTTTAAATGTAATTCATTCAAAGAATAAAATTAGCAATTTAATATAATTAACAACAGTTAATAGGTAATAAAAAACTAATTAGTTTTATTTATTTTTAAACCACAGTTTTGGTACGAATTTATTACCAAAAATATAAAAAAATGGTACTTACTCATTTTTTTAGTTTGGAACCCAAAGTTCTTTGTGTCTTGCAATTATGTATTGAAAAGCAACAGAAGGACGGAACATGATAATATCTACGAACAAGTGGTGAAACATGTTTCTGATTTATACTCCAGGGTAATAGTTGGAAATAGACCATGTTCGGGCACTCAAAGATCCAGGTAGGTGACTACTTGTTTAGTTATTGTAGACTTATAGGAAGAAAACCTACCTGTTTCCTGCCTAGAGTTCGCGTCCGTTTTTTAATTAATAATAATTTTTTCGATTTTTTGGACCCCATTTAAAAGCGAAACTGTTGACATAAAACTACAAAATTTAATTTTTTGGAACATTGAAAAACCTTCAAAATGCCGATTTTTGAAAGTTAAAAAGTTAATTTGTTGCTACGCAAACTGCAAAATAAGTGAAAATCGTTATTTGTTAATAACTTTTACTAAAACTGCTTTAGAACTTTAGTCAAAGTTGTGTATTGGGGTACCTAAAAAACCCTCAAAATTTGAGACCGATCCATTAATTAGTTTAAAAGTTATTCTATTTGTTTATCCCAGAGACCTGTATTTTGCAATAAGATAAGACAGAAAATAATGAACATAAGGCAATTCTGCGTATGTCAAATGAAAGCAGTAAAAAGTGATACTATCAAAATGTACTAAAAAAGATAAAAAATTATCTAATGTAATCAAAAATACTAATGCCAAATTTTTGAAATTTTATAGTTTATAAACATTTAGAACAACTTTAAAAATATTGTCCATAGAAAAAATCATTTTACATATTCGAAAAGTTGGTATTTTACACGAATTTTAAAAATGTGGTTCAGTTGGTGACTAGTCGTGGTAAGTGAAGGGGGAGCTGGGAGTCGACAAATGCACAAGCTCAAAAACTAAAAAAGGCAACTTAAAACTACTATCATTTTCTTTATCTCGGGATCTACTGAATATATTTTGATCTTTCTTTTTTTAATTTGTATGTAATTTTTCTGTACAATACAAATATGTAATTTGTCTATTTGCAATTTGATATTTATTAATTAATAAACAATCTAATTTGTTTAAACAATTTTTGAAAAAAAAATTTTTTCCCAAAAAATCCTGGTTTTTAATCAGACTATCATTATTAATCATAGAAAAAGTTAAGATATACTTTAATAAATAAATTACCTTCAATAAATAATTATCTAATAAAAATAATTTATTTATTAAAGTGAACTTTAACTTTTTGTATGATCATTAATGATACTATGATTAAAAAAATAGATTTTTGTAAAAAAATATTTTTTCAAGAATTGTTTAAACAAATTAGACTGATTATTAATTAATAAATATATAAACAAATTGTATATTTGTAATGTACGTAGAAATTACATACGGGTTAAAAAAAGAAACATCAAAATCCATTGAGTTGATCCGGAGATACAGAAAATTGTATTAGTTTGAAATTGCTTTTTCGGTATTTTAACTCGGTGGATTCGTAGGTTCCGCCTAGTAACCGGTTGAACTGTTGAACTACAATTTTGAAAAATCGTAGAGGGTGCTGTGAAGATACAATGTTTATGCAAATTTTTTAACAAAAAATACAAATCCCATTATTTAAAATGGCATTAATGAAATTCCTTAATTATTATAAACAAATAAGCTGTGATTAAAAAAACAAATGGCTAACTTTGTCCCTTATGAACCTAGGCTTATTTTTTTATTTGAAAATTCGTGTTAAAATACTAGCTTTCCGAATATATAAAAAGATTGTTCCTACGGACAATATTTGTTAAGTTATTCTAAATGTTTATAAACTACAAAATTTCAAAAATTTTGCTTTAGGATTTTTGATTATATTGATTAATTTTTTTATCTTTTTTTAATACATTTTGATACTATCAGTCTTCTACTTTCGTCTGGCATACTCAGAATTGTCCAATGTTCATCATTTTCTGTCTTGTTATGTACCAAAATAACCAACTTTGGGTGAAACCCTAAAATTCTAAGTTAAATTTAGTAAAGGTTATTAATAAATAGAGCTCGGGAATTATGCACTTAAAAAACCCTAAAATATGCATGCAAATATGCACAAAAAACAGTTGAAATATGCACTAAAATATGCTTTTATGCATTTAATGTATAAACATAAAAAACGCAGCAACCTTTGTATTGAAAGTATTTAATTTATTTTATGCTCAAATCACAAAAATATTTATTGAAATTTCTACATCATTATATTCATGTAAGTATTCTTTATATTCATCATCATCATTCTTTATTATATTGTTACTAAAGTTAAAACTATATCTATTACATGTATTATTATTAAATGTTTTTCTAAATTTTCTAGAGATAAACTTTGCTATCTATTTGATAATAATTGTTTATACGCGGAAAAACTTTATATTTCACCCCTGTTGAGCTTTCCTCCCACCTTGTAGAGATTAAGATACAAGTAGTGCTAAATTACGAGCTATTTATGAGAGTCCGTATACCGTAGATTAAAAATTTCGGGCTCGTTACACTAAGCAGAAATTTAATATTTTTTTGGGGGCTGATGCAGCCCCCCTCCCACTACTTAAAAAGAGAGATATTGATCTGTGCGGCGGAATTACGAGCAATTTATGAGCTTTTGAACTGATATAGTTTAGATTTTTGGGCTTATCTCCTTACCCTCGAACAACACTTTAATTGATTCAACTCAGAACTCAAGAGAAAAATGTCGAGAAAAATTAAAATATGTCGTATCGAGGATATAATTCATATAGTGTATAAAATCCAAGAATAAACTTTCAAAATACGCGCATTTCGATTATTGAGTTACAACCTCTTCGCAAGAAAACCTTCCCATCTTAGCTCAAGAGAGAATTGTACTTAGAATTTAAAAAAAATTATTATTTTGCGACTACATATCGTTTATTATTTTATGAGCTTGCAAGATATGTGCATTTCGATTATTGAATTGCAATTTCTTTTCTATAGGGCCGTCACTGAACGTAAAAATCAACTATTAGCTTCAATTTCAGTCAACCTCCATTGATTTTCACGAAAATTAGGGAATGGTTAGACGATAACTCAATAAACAAGAGTGAAATAGTGCTAACTAGCGATTTTACCCCGGGAGTGGATGCCACCCCCTATTCAGGGGTGAAAATTACTTTATTAAGAATAACCTCACAAATGATAGAGGGACAAATTCTAAGGAAAATTAGTTATATAAAGTTATTAAAATAAATCAATAAGTTTTAAGTTATCAAAGATCAAAGATTTTGATTTTTCGTGAAAAAATGCATGTTTTAAAGCGGGTTTTCATAAAAACTCAAAACATGCACTTTTAATAAATACATATATATATACACTTATAAAATTTATCCAAAATATGCAAATATGCACTTAATATGCATTTTGCATATTTCCCAAGCTCTATTAATAAATATCGATTTTCATTTAATTTGCAATTTGCGAAGCAACAAATTAATGTTTTAACTTTCAAAAATCGGTATTTTGAAGTCCATAAGGAAAAATTTTCCTGTAACTGGCTGTATACCATTAATTACAAAAATTGAAGAAAGTTTTCTGTGTAAAAGGTATATTTATTTAAAACCCCAATAAAGGGCTACATTAAATGACAGAACGTTTTCGCTCTAAAGAGAGCATCTTCAGTGTTCTATTCTAAGCAAGCTCTACATGCTAAGCCACCAAAAATACATGGGTTAAAACCCTTAAAATGCCTTAAAAAGACTTTTGGTCGACATTTTAAGGGTTTTAACCCATGTATTTTTGGTGGCTTAGCATGTAGAGCTTGCTTAGAACACTGATGATGCTCTCTTTAAAGCGAAAACGTTCTGTCTTTTAATGTAGCCCTTTATTGGAGTTTTTAATAAATATACCTTTTACACAGAAGACTTTCTTCAATTTTTGGTATTTTGAAGGTTTTTCAGTGTTCTAAAAAATTAAATTTTGTAGTTTTATGTCAATTGTTTAGCTTTTGAATAGGGTGCAAAAAATCGAAAAAATCGCGATTTTTGCAATAAATTGTTAATAATTAAAAAGCGGACGCGAACTCTAGGCAGGAAACAGGTAGGTTTTCTTCCTAAAGGTCTACAATAACTAAAAAAGTAGTCAGCTACCTGGATCTTTGAGTGTCCTGAGAAAATCCTTATTAGCCTGGACTATTAGTATTTTTGTTTATTTAATCTATTCTGATCCATTATTTTATGTGTTCTTTTCATTTTGTTCTCATTAATTAAGTAGATTTTCACTTGTTATCTTACGTTCTCATTTATTTGTCTCTCAAGTCCTGTAATGTCTTTGATTCTTTGACTCTTCTAGAAATTTCGCTAGTTTGGAATCTCTTGGAATCTCCTTGGAGTTATATCTTTGATTCATATCTTTTCCTTTTTCCTATCTTTTAAACTTTTTCTTCGATGTTCTGTGAATTGTTCTGCAAATATACTATACAAGGAAATATCTTGGCAGAACAGCCTGAAATACTAAGCAGATATACTGAGTATTTTAAGAAAAAACAAGAAGACGGAAACTCTCAAATCAAATAAGAAATTAGAAAAGGATCAATTAGAAAACAGAGAAAAACCCATTAAGTTTTGTCTAAGGATATATAAGCTAAAGATAAATTAACGAATAATGTGGCACTGGGATTAGAAGACCAAATAGAATCTGAGCTTATTAAGGAAGAAGGAGACTACCGGGAATCATGCTGCTGAAAACCGAAGCCAAAATAGCAATGTGCTTACGATAATTTAAATCGAAAAATCCTGTGCTAACCCTCTTCCAATTTTTATGTTAGAGGTAACGAATAAACTATTAAACTCTATGATCAGTTGTTTAAAAATACAAATTAGGCGTTTTACAGGCGAACAATATAAAATATTCCCATGACACGGTTATTTTTGCCAATAGCACAGATGAATTACAACAGGCAGCAATGGAAAGGGTTAATTTAGTTAGTGAGCAATACGGCCTGAGCCTCAACTTCAAGAAGACAAAATAGATGCTGATTAGCCAAAAGCAACAACCTGTTCGATAGTTGTTGCTTTTGGCTAGTAAACAACATACTAGTCGACCATGTAGAATCGTATGTATACCTTGGCACTAACGTAAATGCAGAGTAGCATTTAAAAAGATGAAAAAGCCTAATATCCTAATAAGCAAGGAATTATCTCTTCCCCTAAAATCACGTCTAACTAAATGCTAAATTTTTCCGATCTTCCTATATGGTGTGGAAACCTCAACGCTGACAGAGACGCTTACGAAAAAACTTGAAGCATTCGAAACGTGTGAGTACCGACGCATTCTTCGTATATCACGGACCTAACATGTCACCAACATAGAGGTAATTCACAGAATCGGAAAAGGGAAAGAAATGGTGAGCACAATTAAACAATGAAAACTGGAGTGTCTAGGCCACATTACTGAAACACGAAATGTGCCGTCTACTGCAATTGATTATGCAGGGGAAAATAAACAGTAAGCTAAGACCAGGCAGGAGAAGACATTCGCGCCTCCAAAATCTGCGGAAATGGTTCAAGCTCAGATAGGTCGAACTATTTAGAAGTGCTGTAAGCAAGATTAGAATTGCCGTGTTAATAGCCAACGTTCGTAAAGTACAGGACACTTGAAGAAGAAGAATTAGGCGTTTTAGCTTATCGGTGGATCACTTTTGAGCTTTTTAAGCTTTCGGTGGAACCAATAAGAGTAAAGAGAAACTTAAATTGTTAACAACAAATATTTTGTATCGATAAAGTTCAGCCATTATTTAAATGTGTACGTCAAGAGTTTGCTATAAATCATCTCATTAGCCTTTCATTATATATTTATTCCCAAGAAATATTTGTCTTCAATCACGTACTTACATGATAATGATTCGAATTCATGTCATTCGATCGAAAACACTATTAAAATCAAATACCGTTTTGTTACTCTTCTTTTCTTCGTTTACTTACAAGTTTACCAATGTACAATGTCGAGGACAAGGACGTCCATTAAGTGTTGCACATGTTTGAGTCACTTTTTGTTACAAAATATATATCAATTTTACATATGATTAAGATAGCTTTGTAATTGTGTACAGTGCTCCACAAAATATACCTACCTATATATTGTTAAACGATTTTAAAAATTCTGCTTTCTTATATAATTTATCGTCTATAATAATTTTATATTTATTTTCTTCGAGGTTATATTGTTTTTAACTAAATAGGCGAAAAATATAAATTAAAAAGCATCCAAAGTAGCACAATAAAAACATTTTTGCACGATTGATCATTTTTGACTGTTTACCGTGACATATTTTACGTCAGTAGGTGACATTTACTAGCAACTCGACGGTAAGTAATCCAACTCGACGGTAAGTACTCCAACTCGGCGGTAAGTAATTCACTTACCGTCGAGTTAAAAAATCTCTTAATTTTAATTTATTTTTGAAAGAATAAAGAAAACCAACGAATTATTTATTAATATTGAAACTTCTTAGGCCTATAGCCAACATTTTTTCTCTTCAAATACGCGATCAAAATTGAAAACTTGGAAATATCAATGCCATCATAACGAAAAACGGTGGATTTAATCATTGAATATTCTGCCCAGAGGCTTCCAGGAGCTTTCAACTGCATATGTCTTTGAACGAAATATGCCAATAGAGTCTTTTCTTCGATTCTTAAATTCTTGCCTTCGCACCATTTTTTAAAACTTTGGTAGGTATTTTGATAACGGATTTTGGATTTTTCGGGAATAATTGCGGAACACCCTTCTTCCCAAGCCCGTTCAATTTCTTCAAATTCACTTTCGCTCATATTTTAATTTATAATAATCAAAATTGTACTTAAAATTATTGACAACTAAATAAAAACTCAATTCTCCATTGTTGTTATGCACCCTAGTTACTACCTAACAACCAAAGTATCTATCTTGATAAAATGAATGAAACTAGTCAATATGACGAAAATGTTTAATTTTATAATTTATAATGGTATCAATCGTGCAAAAAACGTTATAAGCATGTCGAACATTAAGGGTAACCGATCTCAGACAATAATTGGAGTCGTCGCTCCGCTCCTCCTCCAAACAATTGTCTTCGATCGGTATAAAACCCTTACCGTTCTCCATACTTAATATACTATTTAGTTTTATTTAAGGTTTATAAAGGTTTTATTGTGGTAAATAAGAAGATAATGGTTTTAAAGTTACATTGTAGATATACTGCCAGAACTTTAAAACTGTTAAGCATTTGTCATTAGTTTTAAAGTATCTAATAAGAGTACCAAATAAGACTAATTAATCTTAATAGGTAATTTGTCTTATTGTAGTTTTAAAATGGTTTATTCTCAGTTCACTTTAAAACTAATCAGTTTTATGAAGAACTTCCGGACTGTTTGGTTTTATTAGATTCTCGTTTGTGACCTTTTAGTTTTATCTCAGTTTTAAAGATTCTTCTAATATGACTAATAAAACCTGTTATTAAAACTACTTGATCTCAAGACTATTATGTCAGTAAAACATATGCCTTAAAACTATTTTTTTAGTTTTCTTTAAAGTTGCTTTCTTAAAAGCAATTAGTAGGCTATATTAAAACCAAACGTCCTTATTTGAATCAATTTGGTTATCGTAAAGACTAAACTATGCTTCTTGTTAGAAACAATAAAACTAAACTCATCACCTCTTCTTTCATGTCCAATATGGTCGGCCATTTGTTTTAGAGCCAAACAGTGGTGTAGTGTGTTGTAAAAAGTGGAAGTACAATTAGTATGGAAGAAATAAGTAGCAAGTACTTAAAATATAAACGAACTGGTCATTTTAAAAGAAAAATACAACACACACAGCACTACAACCTATCGATTTTAGGTTAGATTCACATTAAAACCGAGTGGCATTATTGACAGCAACATTAAAACTAAACGGTTTTAATTCTAAGGCAACCTTCCTTTTATGTAGGATATATGCTCTTGGGAAGTTATAAAATAAAACCATTTGAGCTTAACAATTCTCTGTCGATAGACCAAATAGTTTTATTTGGATTTCGGCCATATTGCTTTCTGGAGATGCTGAAAGCCATGATAGATTACAATATAAGGCTTACATAAAAATTATAAATAAGCGCCTTAAAGACATAAATTCGATTTATTTTAACATTAAAATATTAAAATTGTAGATAAAATTATTTTTCTTTTAAATTAATATTTTTCGAATTTAAATTTTTTTATTATTTTTATTTTTTAATCGCTAAAAGTCAGAAATTGCGTGAGTTATTTAGACATATTTTTGTTAACATTATCAATAAAGTTGGGTGCGCAAGTGTTTTTCTACCTTGACGGTCCGAAATAACCAAGTACTTTTTATTATTTTATGGTTACAGATACGTATCTACCTATCATGGCACATGGAAAAATTTGTTGGCCTATATGGAGTATATGGGTTTAAAGAATCATTTAATATGGCAAATTGTCTTTAAAAGTCTCCATTTAAGAAACCTTTTTAAGTTTGCTATAAAACTGCCTGCACTTAAAGTGTCTTTTAACATGGTTGTAAAAGCACCTTCACAACCAGTTGCGTAAGAGAACGAAAGTTTTAAGAAGGTTTATATTTGTGGTTTTACTGACCTCGTTCAGAGTGTGCCCTTTTATGCTGAAAGTGGTTTTATTGCAACCTTAAGGTTTACTTAAAAACCAAATGGTTTTAATTTTAGTTTTATTCTACAGTTTTAAAGCATACTTAAAAGACTTAATAAACCCGTTCGGTGCTACATGGGATACAGTAGGTACATATCAAGATTGCGCACGTTTTATTTAGGGTTAGGATAAAGTATGGAACCAACTAAATATATTTGAAACAAAAAAGACTCAATTCATTAATCTTTGTATTCAAGTAGAATCTAACGTTACATTTTCTCTTACTACTATAATTCCGGTTTTACCGGAAATACCCTGAATTTATTTAACTTAAATGGGAAAAACTATACATTTGTGCAGATTTTAAAAGAACTTGTTATTCCCAATTGATACCTACACTAGATGGAGGAAGATTTCAATTAGGGTGACACTAGAGGAGCATATAAATTCCTGAAATAACTCAGAGATATAAACCACGCATTATACGAGATAATCTTTTTAGAAATAGTGGAGGCCAATAATTTATCAGTGACAACGCAGCAATAAAAGTAGGTTGGAAAAACTATTTCGATGGTCTGCTAGCAAAGTAAGTACAAAGAAATGCAGCCCATGCAGTACCTGGTATCGAGATCAGAAGATTAATTATTATTATTATGAATATCCAAACTAGAATAATGAGTTAACAAACCCATTTACCAGAGAGGAGATAATGGATGCCATTAAACAACCGAAGAATAATAAAGCCCCAGGGAATGACAATATACCAGCTGAAATTCTCAAAACTGGAGGACACACACTGACAGATCGATTCCATAAACTAATAAAAGACATGTTGAACACAGAAGAAATTCCAGGAGAGTGGAAAAATATGCCCAATCCACAAGAAGGGAGAGAAACTCAGCTATAGAGGCATATCCTTACTCTGTGTGAGTTATAAGGTGTTTACGTGGATCATAAATCGGAGATTAAGCCACTGAATCTCCACAACTAAAGGGCTACAACAGGTAGATGGGCTGACACCGACTATGTTTAAATATTTAGATATTACGTATGGAATATGTCGTAAGAAAAATGTTCATAAACCCAAAAAATTTATTGTTTAATAAGTCTAAGCAGATTGTAATGTACGCAGATGATGTAAATTCGACGGGAAGAACTGCGAGAGACATCACAGAACAGGAACCAAAGAAACTAACTTGCAGAATTTGACAATAGACGACTTTAACATAGAAGTAGTAAAACAGCTCACATGAGTGTACAGATAATTGAGGATGGCAGCGAAAAGAAGGAAATACGGAAACGGATAATCTTATTCTCTTCTTCTTCAGCCTGTTTGCATCCACTCCTGGACAAAGGGCTCCCCAAGAGTTCTCCATTCTTCTCTGTTTTGTGCTATTTGGTGCCAGTTTCTCCCCATTTTTGCTTTGATGTCGTCTAGCCATCGTTTTTGTGGTCTTCCTCTACTACGGCTGTGCTCGCGTGGTCTCCAATGTACCGGGTGTCCCAATAAGATTGGCTCTCGGCTATATCTCAGGAACCGTTTATAGTAGAGCTTTGAAATAAAAAATTTTATAACAAAAGTTGCCTCAAGAAAAGCCTGGAAATTATTTTCATAATTGTGGGACCACCGCTAGAGGGCGTAATTGAATATCAAAAATTAAAAAATCTAAATTTTACAAAATTTTCCTAATGAAGGGGCACCGGAAATCCGATCGTCGTATTCTTCATAAAATTCTACGCATACTTGATTTGACAAGTTTAGGTCTATCTTTGGAAATAAGAGGTGGGGGTGAGTGGGAACCTTGTTATGAAAAACTGGCTGTGAGTCCGGTTCTGCTTAATCAAATTTTGCAAACTTGGTCTTGTTGAAGATAGATCTTTTTCATCAATGTAAAAGTTATGATTTCGAACCAACTTACTGAGTAATATGCCAGCTAGAAGGCGTTATTTAATTTTTTTCAGAAATCTAGTGTTCCTTGGAAAATATTAAATACAAACATGCATTTTTAATACCATATTACAAGATTAAACAAAATTAGCAACAGAATAGCGAAAACCGCATGTTAATACCTTTTTTCTATCTCGAGATATCTTACAAAACGTGTAAATTTAAAAACATAACTGTTACTGTCACCGGTAAACGAAATAATTCATTAAAAGTAGTGTGCTATAGACACAACAAAGAAACATTTTCCAGCTCTCAACGTATATTAGGTCTTTTCAACGCTTCTCATTTGTTTCGAGCCTCGTTCATATCTCGTATATTAATATTATACACGGATTATACGGCATATGACAGAGGCTCGAAACAAATGAGAAGCGTTGAAAAGCCCTATTACAAAGAAATAAAAACAACTATTTAGTGATGACATAAACGTTCAAATTTTTGCCCATCATTTTCGTTGCAAACATTTACTTTTTCAAGAGTAGATTGAACAGCAGTCTCAATTTCTGCTCTCGATATGCTTTGAATGGCGTTTAGTATTCTCTGGATAATGTATTCTAGAGTAGTGTATGATGGGCAACAATTTGAATATTTAGGTCGTCACTAAGTAGTTCTTTTTGTTCTGTGTTATATTTAATTTTAATAGTATTGCTTCTCTTTATATTGTTGTTTTAATTAATTATATTTTTATACGTTGACATCTGGAAAATGTTATTTTGTTTTTTTCCACAGCACACTACCTTTCATTAACTTAGTTTACCGGTGATAGTAACAGTTATGTATAGAATTTACACGTTTCTCGAGATATCTTGAGATAGAAAAAAGGTATCGACATGCGGTTTTCGCTATTCTATTGCTAATTTAATCTTATTTTATAAAGTATGATTAAAAATGCATACTTGCATTTAATATTTTCCAAAGAAAACTAGATTTCTGAAAAAAATTAAATTACGCCCCCAGCTGGCTTATTACTTATTAGGATGGTTCAAAATTATCACGCTTACATTGAAGAAAAAGATCTGTCTTCAGCAAGACCAAGTGTTCAAAATTTGATTTAGCAGAACCGGACTTACAGCCATTTTTTCATAACAAGGTTCCCACTCACCCCTACCTCTTATTTGCAAAGGTAGAGTTAAACTTGTTAAATCAAATATGCGCAGAATTTGATGAAGAATACAATAATCGGATTTCCAGTGCCCCTTTATTAGGAAAATTTTTTTAAATTTAGATTTTTTTATTTTTGATATTCAATTACGCCCTCTAGCGGTGGACCCACAATTATGAAAATAATTTCCAGGCTTTTCCTGAGGCAACTTTTGTTATAAATTTTTTTATTTCAAAGCTCTACTATAAACGGTTCCTGAGATATGGCCGAGAGCCATTCTTATTGGGACACCCGGTACAATGTTTCTTGTCCACCTTTCGATGTTTTGTCGTGCCACGTATCCTACCCAGTTTCCACAGAACCGGATAATGCTTGCTAACAAAATATAGGTACTTCTCTTTGTCGTAGCTGTTTGGAAACAAAAAACAGGGCTGCATTTAGGTCAATTGACGCTCTAGGCAATTCTCTAGTAGCCGCCCTTTTAACACGTACCGTTTTACTTACTTACTTAGTCCTAAGCCTTTCTACCTTCAGGTGTAAGGCTGGTGGAGTTGAGTTTGGCATTGTAGTCTTCATGCTTTCTGATCTTGCGTTAGGTTTCTTGCACTTTCCAATGTCAATCCTTTCTTCTCGACTTCTTTCCTGATTTCATCTACCCACATAACTCTTGGTCTTCCTCTTTTGTTTTTCCCTGCACCCTCGTTTCGAACACTCGTTTTATTAGCCTCTCGTTCTACATTCTACACACGTGCCCGAACCATCTAAGTTGTCTCTCTACTATTTTTTCATTGATTGGTTCTAGTTTTAGGTTTCGTCTAATTGTTTCGTTTCGTATTTTGTCTGTCATTTTTATGTTTGCTATTTTCCTCAGGAACTTCATTTCCATAGTATTGACTCTGGATTTTTGTCTCCCCGTCAATGTCCGTGTCTCGCTGCTATAAATGATTGTTGATCTAACTACTGATGTAACGACTGCCGTTTTTACTTTCTCCGGTATCTTTTTTTTCCCAAAAATGTTGTTTTCATAGTGTTAAATAAGCTTCCTGTTCCATTTGTGTTTACCATTTGATTCAATTATTACTCCTAGGTATTTAAAATATTCCACTTGCTCTAGCTGTTTTCCGTCTAATTCTTTTGCGTGTGTCTTCCTCGTATTTGAAATTATCATTGTTTTTGTTTCCTCTGTATTATTTTTCATATTTATATTTGATAGTTCTTTTTCTAGGATTTCAAGATTGTTCTGTAAGTCTTCTCTCTTTTCTGCTATCAATACCATGTCGTCTGCAAATAGTAGCTCCGATAGTTGAGTCTGTTTCATTTGCCAGTATCCTAATGTTAGTTTTCTCATTCTTCACTTGGCTTTCTTTATCGCTTCATGCAACCAACCATTTTTTTATACAGTATTTTTGCTGCCCTCGCATAGTTTGCCGCTCTAGGCAACTGCCTATATTGCCTAATGGATAAAGCGGCCCTGGAACCAAAGACATCCATAGAGAAGTAAGTTTAAAATATATAACAACATAATAAAACCAAATAGCGACATATGGCGTAGAAACATGGATCATGACTGAAAATACAATAAATTTTATTAATACTTTTGAACGAAAGATATTAAGGAGGATATTGGAACCCATTTGCAACAATGGCATATGGAGAATAAGGTTCAAGCACGAGTTATACCAATATTGTAAAGAACCCTCTACCAAATTATGCAAAAATATAGACTGCGCCAGGCATATCACCTTATAAGAATGGATAACGACACAATACCTAGCAGAATGCTTAGCGGAACTATGGAGGGATCTAAGACCAAGGAAGAGGTGGATAGTCGAAGTGAAAACCGATGCTAAAGAGATATTGAGGGTGGACAACTAGAGGAGAGCAGCCAGGGACAGAGATACTTGGAAGCGGATGGGAGGTCAGGGTCCGACTTGGGACTCTGATCTCCCATCCGGATATTTGTCTTCAATCACGTACTTACGTGATAATGAATCGAATTCATGTCATTCGATCGAAAACACTATTAAAATCAAATACCGTTTTGTTACTCTTCTTTTCTTCGTTTACTTACAAGTTTACCAATGTACAATGTCAAAGACAAGGACGTCCATTAAAGTGTTGCACATGTTTGGGTCACTTTTTGTTATAAAATATATATCAATTTGAGATGTGATTCAAGAGATCTTTGTAATTGTAAAATTGTACATTGCGCCGTAAAATATATCTAGTAAAAGATTTTAAAAATTATTTGGTACTACTGTAGTATGCGGTCTACCGTCGCGTTTCTGCTATAGCTTGCGGTTTACCGAGGGATGCGGTGTGTAAACAGTATTAAATTACAGTGCCGCTAAAAATCTATACAAATTGAATAAAACACATAAATTAGAAGAATTGTTATCTTAGTTTTGCAAATTAATTAATTAATTAACTAATAAATTAATTTTGTGGCTTATTCTCAACTAAAAGTAAATTCCATACAGAAGTAAAAACTTCTTTTGTATATTGGTATAAAAAGTTTTATTAAAAAACATAAAAGTCCTCCAAAAGGATTTGTCAAAAAAAAAACAAGTTCTTAACGAGCAGGGAACCATGTTGCCCTTTGAGCACTCCTAGCACATTTCATCTTGTAACATCGACTTGGAGTCGCTACAAATATCACTTAATTATTATGTAAACCATTAATATCGATGTAACCTTTTTCAAAAAGGTGCTAGTTTCTTTTACGAAGCAGAACGCACTGAGGATGATCTGATTCAGATTGAAAACGTTTTGCAAATCCTTTTGGAGGACTTTTATGTTTTTTAATAAAACTTTTTATACCAATATACAAAAGAAGTTTTTACTTCTGTATGGTTTTTTAACTATGGTATACAGCCAGCTACGGGGACTTTCCCATTGATTTTGTTTAAAAGTAAATTGATATGACAAAGTATTAATTTGAAAAATTAAAATAAAAGAATGTGTGTCTACTTTGTACTCACGTAAGAAGTTATACTTCTATTATAGGATTTCAACGAAATAAAATACTTTAAACAGTTTATTTTTATTTTATTTAAATATTAAACTAATGTTAATATTTACCACTTTCCAAAAATTCAAAAATTAAAAAAAAGACAGCAATTGTCCTCATTTGAACCAGGGACCTCTCGATCTGTAGTCCAATCAATGACCCACGACTCCACGAACTCACTGTTTATACGGTTTCTCGGACATTATGACAAATCACGGTAACAAATAGATGAAGTGAAGTATACAATTATAAAAATGTTTTAAATACGTATTATTATTAAAGACGTATTAAAGACAAATAAAAAGACACGAAAATTATAATAAATATATTTACTAAAAACATTAATATATTCTTTCCACGGCTTTTTTGGACTGATACATACAACATACATAACTTAAAAGATTTATCAAAGAATATAGACTTTAAGAGAGAGTATAATATATTCTTTGGATTTAGCAACGAACTCCATACTGTCTGTGTGCGCATGCCCGCAGAATAATAAAGTTCACTTCCAATCGCGCCTAAAGAAGTATAACTTCAATAATTCTTCTTATCGCGTGTTATACCTCTAATTTTAATAACAGCTTCTTATCGCTTAGGCATGCTGGATTAATTGATAGGTTATTTAAGTTTGATCTATGGAGTTTCAGATAGCAGTAACCATAGTTTCTATACCTTGCAGGGACAATATTAATAAAGTATTCATTAAGTAAAATCCACAAGGAAAAGAAAAGGTTTTCCTGTAGTTGGCTGTATACCATCAATCACAAAATTGGAAAGAAATCCTTTGTAAAAGGTATACAATTTTTTTATTAAAAATCCCTTAAAAGGGCTACATCACAACAAAACGTTTTCGATTTTTATAAAAAATCATCATCAGTGTTCGATCTAAAAATAAGTATAACCGATTTAATGAATATAAAGTTAGTATTTAAATTTTGACAAAGGTTAGAGCAAGTTGGTTATACTTACAAACTGGATGCTAGCTGAGCCACAAAAGAAAAATATCTGGGTAAAAACCCTTTACATAAAATATAGATGCCTTAAAAGTGCATACTTCAATAAAAAGGCCTGTGATGGTCACATGGCAAACAGGATAATGCCCTAAGGTAAAGTATACAGGTTTCCCAACACGTGGGATCCAAATTGAGTTGATCACATTTCAATGACTTAATGGCAACTGAATGCGAAATGAGTGATGTTTCTGAAAGGTGTCAAAAGGCAGATGGACAACGTGACGTGGAATTTACCCTGTATTACGACAGCCAACTAATTGTTAGTAAAATATTTAATGAAAATTTACATAGTAATAACAAACATCAACAAAGTTGTGGCTATAATTACATTTAAGTAAGTACCTTGAATATGTAAGATGAACGTGGAGTATGAAATGATTTTTATAATGAGAATTAGCCAAAATCTATGCAGCCACCTATACATAATTCACAGGTTGATGAATGCGGTTCCTATTCAAATTGAAGTAAGTCCAACTGTGCTGTTGAAAATTTAATTTACTATGAATTAAAAGGAGTGTTTGGTTTAATTGTACTAATGGCAGAGTAAATTAGAGAGTCTGTAGTAAATGGAAGTCTGATATTAAAGTAGTGTTGAAATTAAGATAAGTTGTATGAGTCATAGGAGGAAACTGATATGATATAATGATATGTGAATTAATTGGTTAAGGTACCTGAGTGTTGATATTGGAAGTGAAGAAGAATATCAATTGAACTAATAACCTGGCAAAAGTATGAGGTCCTTTTATGTAACATAGGCATCTAGGACTAAACATGTTTATGAAATAGGGATTTTTTCTATTTTTTATTTTTTTTATACCAAGTTATCGAGTTGAATTGAAAAGGTTTAAAACTGGATAGATGTATGAAGGTGTATTGGAAAACAAGCAATATGTGTAAAATTAGAAGGTAGTGAATAATTTGTGATATGATATCAGGATTGTTTACTGTAATGAGGTGTGATGAAAAAGGCTGGGCGCCCCAGAAACCAGACCCCACATCCTATGGATAAGAGAGTGGAAGAATTAGTATAAAAACCTTTTATACATATTTTTCTGAAGTTTAGTTGGACCCATAACGAAAACCTGATCAAATGGCAATAAGTTATGAAATTGGGTGGAAGAGATCAAATAGTGTTAGAGTTGTGACTGGTCGATTTAATAAAAACTGTGGAAAAAGTTAAAGTAGATTATTTTGGAAGACTAGTAGAAGTTAAGGGATAATGAGTTGATGTTAGAAATGTCATCTCTTAAATAAGTAAATATGGAGGAAAAGTTAATATAAATGAAAAAGAGTTTGGAAACAGCAAAGAAGTTTGGAAATTTAGGTTAAGAAAAAAGTTGACGATGTAAGGGATTGAAGTCACGATTGAAAGACACATGGCGGTTAACACAGTTAGGGCTTCTTTGCTTTTCTCTAATTATTTCCAAGTCCTCGTATAGGTCCAGTCTCAAGAAATTCTTTTGAGGTATGTTGTGTATTAGAGAAACATTTTCCGGAATGTTAAGAGTATGACTGTTTTGTTTTAAATGTTGAGAAAAGGTGGAAGTGTTCTCTCTTTTTGTGTGTTCAAGGGAACGAGATGCTAGTGACCTACAAGTTCTTCCTATGTACGTAGCATCACAGTCAGAGCATTGAAGTTTATAAACCCCCCTACGATTCATGTAGTTGATAGGGTCTTTGGAGTTGGAAAGACATTGTCCTAAATTATTGGAAACTTTAAAATAGATGTGTATGTTGTCAACTGATCTCTTGATAATATTACTGATATCACCGGAAAGGCTCTCTTGATGGAAAGGTAATGAAGCATAAATGGGTCTGGTGGTCAGATCCCTGGGAAACGCAGCCTCCCTCAGAACCCTCAGTTGTCTCTTATGAAGGAGTTTGGTTATAAGGTTTGGTTCATAACCGTTATTGAAAGCAATTTGTTTGATAGTGTTGAGTTCTTTAGTGTAGTTAGATTGAGATAGGGGGATGGTTTCTAGACGGTGTATGTAACTGTGGAAGGCAGAGTATTTATGTGACATTGGATGGTTTGAAGACAAGGGTATGACATGATCAGTCTGTGTTGGTTTCCTATAAATACTAAAATCGAAGTGGTCATTCAATCTGGTGATGGTGAGGTCGAGAAAGTTAATTGAATTTGATGATTCAAGTTCCATAGTGAACTTAATGTTGGGGTGGATTTGATTAATTTTAGAAAGCAATAGCTCAGCTCATGTGGAGGGTCCTGGTAAGAAAACTAGACAATCATCTACGTATCGAAACCAGTGTAGAATTTCAGGATTTTTCATAATCTGTGTGGATTCTAAATGATCCATAAATATATCAGCTAAGAGAGGAGATAGACAACTACCCATAGCTAGGCCATCAGGTTGCCTGTAATATGTATTATTAAATACAAAGAAATCTTGAGATAAGCGAAATTGTAATAATTGGATGATTGAATTGGTAGTAGACATAGTAATGGAGCTGGCTCTAAGAAGAGAATGTACCAGATTAATAGTTTCTTGTTTGGGGACCGAAGTAAAAAGGTTGCTGACGTCGAATGAAAGCATAGTAATGTTGGGATGAAGATTAATTTGTTGAAGTTTATTGACTAGATGATTGGTGTTTTTGACTGAGAAACGAGGGGAAAAATTCGTCATAGTGTTGATAAGGTTAAGTATGAATTTAGAAAGGATTGACACTGGAGTGTTTATGAAACTAACCACTGGACGAATTGGAATACCCTCTTTGTGTATCTTAGGTAAACCATACATCATCATATAATCCTAATAATACATCCTCATTCAATCTACCACCTACTTCTCAAAACACTTACTTCACCTCTTCTTTTCCTTCACTTTCAAATAAGAAACGTTTAGACCACCTCAACACCCTGAAATCTATTAAAAACAAAGTCAAATCCAACAATCTTATCATAAGTAAAGCAGACAAAGGAAATTGTTTAGTGATTCTAGACCAAAATCTTTATTATGAAAAAGTCACTACTTTTCTATCTGATAATAATTTCACTCTACTTCATGAGGATCCTTCCAAAAAGTTCATAAACAAACTTAAAGACAACCTCAAGCTTTCACAGAATTTTTTTCAGAACATGATGCACCTTATTACAAAACACCCAGCAATCCTTTGACACCCAGACTGTATGGTTTACCTAAGATACACAAAGAGGGTATTCCAATTCGTCCAGTGGTTAGT
Organism: Diabrotica virgifera virgifera; assembly: GCF_917563875.1. NCBI lineage: Eukaryota > Metazoa > Arthropoda > Insecta > Coleoptera > Chrysomelidae > Diabrotica > Diabrotica virgifera. Next base: position 60,893,856 of record NC_065444.1, on the reverse strand, counting down.
TTTATAAACACTCCAGTGTCAATCCTTTCTAAATTCATACTTAACCTTATCAACACTATGACGAATTTTTCCCCTCGTTCTCAGTCAAAAACACCAATCATCTAGTCAATAAACTTCAACAAATTAATCTTCATCCCAACATTACTATGCTTTCATTCGACGTCAGCAACCTTTTTACTTCGGTCCCCAAACAAGAAACTATTAATCTGGTACATTCTCTTCTTAGAGCCAGCTCCATTACTATGTCTACTACCAATTCAATCATCCAATTATTACAATTTCGCTTATCTCAAGATTTCTTTGTATTTAATAATACATATTACAGGCAACCTGATGGCCTAGCTATGGGTAGTTGTCTATCTCCTCTCTTAGCTGATATATTTATGGATCATTTAGAATCCACACAGATTATGAAAAATCCTGAAATTCTACACTGGTTTCGATACGTAGATGATTGTCTAGTTTTCTTAACAGGACCCTCCACATGAGCTGAGCTATTGCTTTCTAAAATTAATCAAATCCACCCCAACATTAAGTTCACTATGGAACTTGAATCATCAAATTCAATTAACTTTCTAGACCTCACCATCACCAGATTGAATGACCACTTCGATTTTAGTATTTATAGGAAACCAACACAGACTGACCATGTCATACCCTTGTCTTCAAACCATCCAATGTCACATAAATACTCTGCCTTCCACAGTTACATACACCGTCTAGAAACCATCCCCCTATCTCAATCTAACTACACTAAAGAACTCAACACTATCAAACAAATTGCTTTCAATAACGGTTATGAACCAAACCTTATAACCAAACTCCTTCATAAGAGACAACTGAGGGTTCTGAGGGAGGCTGCGTTCCCAGGGATCTGACCACCAGACCCATTTATGCTTCATTACCTTTCCATCAAGAGAGCCTTTCCGGTGATATCAGTAATATTATTAAGAGATCAGTTGACAACATACACATCTCTTTTAAAGTTTCCAATAATTTAGGACAATGTCTTTCCAACTCCAAAGACCCTATTAACTACATGAATCGTAGTGGGGTTTATAAACTTCAATGCTCTGACTGTGATGCTACGTACATAGGAAGAACTTGTAGGTCACTAGCATCTCGTTCCCTTGAACACACAAAAAGAGAGAACACTTCCACCTTTTCTCAACATTTAAAACAAAACAGTCATACTCTTAACATTCCGGAAAATGTTTCTCTAATACACAACATACCTCAAAAGAATTTCTTAAGACTGGACCTATACGAGGACTTGGAAATAATTAGAGAAAAGCAAAGAAGCCCTAACTGTGTTAACCGCCATGTGTCTTTCAATCGTGACTTCAATCCCTTACATCGTCAACTTTTTTCTTAACCTAAATTTCCAAACTTCTTTGCTGTTTCCAAACTCTTTTTCATTTATATTAACTTTTCCACCATATTTACTTATTTAAGAGATGACATTTCTAACATCAACTCATTATCCCTTAACTTCTACTAGTCTTCCAAAACAATCTACTTTAACTTTTTCCACAGTTTTTATTAAATCGACCAGTCACAACTCTAACACTGTTTGACCTCTTCCACCCAATTTCATAACTTATTGCCATTTGATCAGGTTTTCGTTATGGGTCCAACTAAACTTCAGAAAAATATTTATAAAAGGTTTTTATACTAATTCTTCCACTCTCTTATCCATAGGATGTGGGGTCTGGTTTCTGGGGCGCCCAGCCTTTTTCATCACACCTCATTACAGTAAACAATTCTGATATCAAATCACAAATTATTCACTACCTTCTAATTTTACACATATTGCTTGTTTTCCAATACACCTTCATACATCTATCCAGTTTTAAACCTTTTCAATTCAACTCGATAACTTGGTATAAAAAAATAAAAAATAGAAAAAATCCCTATTTCATAAACATGTTTAGTCCTAGATGCCTATGTTACATAAAAGGACCTCACACTTTTGCCAGGTTATTAGTTCAATTGATATTCTTCTTCACTTCTAATATCAACACTCAGGTACCCTAACCAATTAATTCACATATCATTATATCATATCAGTTTCCTCCTGTGACTCATACAACTTATCTTAATTTCAACACTACTTTAATATCAGACTTCCATTTACTACAGACTCTCTAATTTACTCTGCCATTAGTACAATTAAACCAAACACTCCTTTTAATTCATAGTAAATTAAATTTTCAACAGCACAGTTGGACTTACTTCAATTTGAATAGGAACCGCATTCATCAACCTGTGAATTATGTATAGGTGGCTGCATAGATTCTGGCTAATTCTCATTATAAAAATCATTTCATACTCCACGTTCATCTTACATATTCAAGGTACTCACTTAAATGTAATTATAGCCAAAACTTTGTTGATGTTTGTTATTACTAGGTATGTAAATTTTCATTAAATATTTTACTAACAATTAGTTGGCTGTCGTAATACTGGGTAAATTCCACGTCACGTTGTCCATCTGTCTTTTGACACCTTTCAGAAACATCACTCATTTCGCATTCAGTTGCCATTAAGTCATTTACATGTGATCAACTCAATTTGGATCCCACGTGTTGGGAAACCTGTATGCTTTACCTTAGGGCATTATCCTGTTTGCCATGTGACCATCACAGGCCTTTTTATTGAAGTATGCACTTTTAAGGCATCTATATTTTATTTAAAGGGTTTTTACCCAGATATTTTTCTTTTGTGGCTCAGCTAGCATCCAGTTTTTAAGTATAACCTACTTGCCCTAACCTTTGTCAAAATTTAAATACTAACTTTATATTCATTAAATCGGTTGTACTTATTTTTAGATCGAACACTGATAATGATTTTTTATAAAAATCGAAAACGTTTTGTTGTGATGTAGTCCTTTTAAGGGATTTTTAATAAAAAAATTGTATACTTTTTACAAAGGATTTCTTTCCAATTTTATTCATTAAGTGATCAATAGTATTCATGTCGGGACTGTGAGGGGTCCAATTCAATATCTGAATATTTATCTCAATTAAATAGTATGGAGTAACGACTCGCGATACGTGAGGAAGACTTGCTTTATGATGCATTAAGATGAAATTATTTCCCATATTAGGTACGAAAGAAACAAAGTGGAAAAGAAATAAAATTTCTGAAATGTAATGAAAATATCAAGTAAATAAAAAAAACAATATGTTCACAAAATATAAGAATACAACATTATTTCGACGTATACCCACACTTGTACCTTGCACAAAAGATGTCTCAAACTTAATATGAAAAACCATTTCTTTTCTTTCATACGGTATAAGCCCAAAAACGAAGGAAACCTTTGCTAAACAGTGACAAACAAGGACATACATACTTTTATTCCATAAGTTGTTTCCATTCTATGTAGCCTTCGTTAAGATACTTAAGATTCATGTTGAAAAAAATAAGTCTGCAAACAATAAGTGTGAATCATTATACTTTATATGTTTTATGTAGATTAAACTGCAACATATTTTGAGATCATATCTCTTCATCAACATTTCATTATATGTACAAAAATTGTAATGCTATTAATTGGGTCTTTTTGATTTCACTAATGAATAATGTCACAATGAATAATCGTTTCTTGTGTGGCTAGAATCAATTATCTCGGTGATGAAGCATTGAAGATATTGACATCTACATAAAAAGCAGAATATTCCGATCTATATCTAAGACACCGGTTGATATGCACTTATAAGAAAACATTATGAGCAGAAATATTTTATTATATAAAACAGTGCTTATATGAAACGCCAGTATGTTTATTATGATGCTTTTATGATTATGAGAATAATGTTAAAAATTGGCTATTTGTTGGTTTGACTACAAAAAACAAATGAGTTTAAATAAATAAATAAACTAGAGCTATTCATTAGATCCAAAAGGTAAGCAAAATGTCTAATTTAAGTATTATGTTTATATGGGATTAAGCCGCAATTATTGGTGTACTGCAGGAATGGTAAACTTTTTTTGGCAAGGGCCACACACAGTTTTTGATCTATTATCGAGGGCCACAATATTTGTTGCGTTAGCATGTTCAAATTTTTAACTTTAGTAATTTTGCTTAAATAACGTTTGCATTTATTTTAGCATGGTATTTTCCTCAAATACAGTAAGGTCTCGTTTTATGTGGTGGACACGTTCTACAGAACAGCGCATATAAAAAAATCGCATTAAAAAAAACTTTACTTGCATTGAAAAAGTAGGGATACGTTCCGTAATTTTCTAAAATCATATAAAACCAAACCGTTTGTCCAGTGGCGTAACAAACTCCGTCTGGGCCCCCCTGCAGAATTGGAAATGGGGGCTCCTTTAAAAAATTACTAAATGCGACATGTGTTACAAATACCTATTTGTCGTTACAGCCCAGTAAATGAACGTAAAATATAGCAATACCGTGTCATTTTTCAGTGTCACCACCGAAGTGGTCAACTCACGACTTTTCGAGTTATTTATGAGTAAAAATGTTTATTGTTCTACAAATAAAACACGTCTTTAGGCGATTTTTCGCAAATAGTTTAAAAAGTAAGTATTTGTTCGAAAAGAAAATTGTTAGCAAAAATGTAGTTTATAAAAAAATGAAACAAAATGAAGTTTATCGACCCAGTAAAAGAAAAGTTGTAGCTAATGAAAGGTTTTTCTTATACGTCAAATTCAAAATAGAATATTTTAACTTGAAATAACCAAAAAATGAAATACTTTTCGTGGAAAACTCATTAGAACTTTTTTTAAAGTGTTTAAAAAAACTTTATTTTTATTTTTTACAAAAGTTTCTAGCATCAAACCCTAGCCAGTTACCCTCAAAATACTGTTAGTACCATTTTTTGATAAAAGAATTGTGAAAATCTCACCCTATTTACCACCTCAAAGGAAACTAATCACTATCGCTTTACAAATTACTTAACTTTTTTATATGACCTGTAAGTTTCACAGGTTAAAAGTGCTTATTTTTGAAAGGGTTCTAGTTGAAAGGGCTTTAACGAGTCACTAATCACGAGTATATGCAAATTTTAAACAGCCATATTTAACCAATTTTTGGCTTAAAGAATAAAGCCAACATATTTATAAAATAAAAACCTACATTTAAAATCTTTTTTTACTATAAAATCAATTTTTTTCAAAAATAAGAACATTGAAACGGTCACACTTACAGATCATATAAACAATAAACACATATTTAAAGTAAATGATAAAGCGCTAACAATAAATTTTATTTGGGGTGCGAAATAGGGGGAGATTTTTCACGATTTTACTTTATTTTGAGGGTAACTCGTATAGTTCTGGTGCTAGAAACTTTATAAAAAATAATAATAATAAAGCTTTTTTTGTAACATTTAAAAAAGTTTTAATAAGTTTTTCCCGAAAAGTGCTTAATTTTTTGGTTATTTCAGGTTGAAACATTCGATTTGGAATTGGACGAAAATTTTTCATGAGCTTCAACTGTGCTTTTACTGTGTCGATAGACTTCATAAATAAGTACAGTATTTTTTTGTATCTTATGTGCTACATTTTTGCTACAAATATTTTTCGATTCTAGTATTTAATTCGATAAAATACTTATTTTTGAGTTATTTGCGAAAAACCCGTCTGAAAACGTGATTTTTTTGTTGAACAATAAACATTTTCACTCGTAAATGACTTGATAAATATTCACATAGATAAAGAAACTCCATAGAACAAAAGTTGCTTATAATTAGTCAATTTATACATTTCCGGACTTATTTTAAACGTATGTTTTTGACCCTAAGAAGTGGTGTCATCCCCCGAAGTAGTAAAAGCAACCAACGGCATAAGACCAACTTTGAAATGGAGTGTAACTAGAACCTAAATCCAAAATTGTCAAGCAAATACGTCCGTCGTGACGCTGATAATTTCACTCCAAAACTGTGATTTACTGAACTGTTGGTTTATTCAGTCATTGTTTATGACGACTTACATTTTTCATCTTTATTGGTATAGAATAAAATAGAAGAAAAATTACTAAATGATTACATTAGTACATAGTATTATTCTATAAGAAGAACAACTTTCTTCGTGCACTACTATCAGCGAATTCTACAATTTTATTAATTCGGATGGGCAACTTCATTTTCAATACTGCACTGCTTAAAAAACGTATGTATGCGAATAATATAACAACACACTTTTACGTATATTAGACAAAAGATGGGGTCCCTGACATATTGGGGCCCCCCGTAAGTTTCATGCTGCTGGGGCCTCTGTTACGCCTCTGAATAATTGTATGTATCGAAATAATAAACGTGTGTAGATATTAAAGAGAAAACCCATTTCTAGATTTAGAAATATTGTTCTAAAATTCGGCAAATTGCAATTCTCAAATCTTTCAATAGTCACGTACAAAGCATTATAGTTTGTCTTCACCATAAAAGTTCGAGAGACCGGAAAGGATATATACACACGTAAAATAATATATATACCAAATTTTAACATAATATCAGACGACAAGATGGGGCCCCTGATCGATTGGGCCCCCCCCCCGCAAGCTTCATGCTGCGGGGGCCTCTGTTACGCTCCTGCGTTTGTCCACCAAAATTTCAAATAAAATCTTAAAAAAGAAATAAAAAAAATAGACTTACGATATTGAGTTGGCAAAAACCTCTTCTTATGAATAGTAAGACTTGACACACACTTTAAACGTTTCAATCTAGAAATCAAAATGTTAGACCTGGATCCCGCGTTCCAAAAAAAAAAACGTTGATTAATAGCAAGCTGAAAATTTGTTAATAGCTTATCGGTGTCTAGTCGGACAAACTTTTATGTACGGGAACACTGGAACAGGGGAAGTTTTAATTGTGGAACAGTTTAAAAATTTAGAACGTCAGATTACGAAAACGTCCCATGTATTTTGTCGGACAGAACATCCAATTGATTTGTTGCCCTTTCATTAAAGTCTCATGCAAAAATCAGACTGCTATTACTAACTAACATAATTCATGTCATTTGATATGTTCTTCGTGTTCCATTCATTAAAATGCCCAGTTAGTGATAAACACCAGCCTGATTTTTGCATGATAGTTTAATGAAATGGTAACAAATCAATTGGATGTTCTGTCCGACAAAATACATGGAACGTTTTCGTAGTCTGACGTTTCAAATTTTTAACCTGTTCCATAATTAAAACTTCCTCTGTTCCAGTGCTCCCGTACATAAAAGTTTGTCCGACTAGACACCGATAAGCTATTAACAAATTTTTCAGCTTGCTATTAATCGACTTTTTTTTGGAACGCGGGATCCAGGTCTAACATTTTCATTTCTAGATTGAAACGTTTAAAGTGAGTGTCGTCAAGTTTTACTTTTTATAAGAAGAGGTTTTTGCCAACTCAATATCATAAGCCTATTTTTTTTATTTCTTTGGTTTTATATGATTTTAGAAAATTTTCAATTTTCAATGCAAGTAAAGTTTTTTTTAATGCGATTTTTTTATATGTGCTGTTCTGTAGAACGTATCCACCGCATAAAACGAGACCTTACTTACTGTATATCAACGAATATAATCTGTACAATTTAGAAAGAGACTATACAAATCAAAGAAAATACCATTTTATAAATGCAATAAACACAATTGATTTGTTTTTATGCCAAATTTTAAATAAAATGTGATAACTGTCAGATTTAATTAAAATCTCATGTTAGAATAAATGTTATAAAAGTGTAAAGTTTTTATTTCTCTATGACTGAAAAATATTTCTCTAAAAATTTCTCTAAAAACTTGTCTTTTATTTCTCTATGACTGAAAAATATTTCCCTAACAATTTCTCTAAAAACTTGTTTTTATTTCTCTATGACTGAAAATGATCATGAAAAGGACTTTACCACAAAAATTCACCTCGGATACTGATTCAGATCTTGACTCTCAGCCTGGACCATAGAAAAAAAAAGGAAAAAATAATAACTGATAGATCTTTTTCAACATATATAAATAATATTATTTTGTGTAGAAACTGTCCGTAGATTAGGCCTACTGGGGATACCACACAAAAAATGCCTCCAGACTATACCTTACAGGTGGCGGGGAAAAGGTTCAAAAATAGCTTAATAATAGCATAGGAATATTAAAATCATAATAAATAAATATAATATGTAGATAGGAAAGTAAGCCAGATCTTGACTCTCAGCCTGGACCATAAAAAAAATGAAACAATAATAACTGATAGATCTTTTTCAACATATAATAATAAATAATATTATTTTGTGTAGGAATTGTCCGTAGATTAGGCCTATTGGGGATACCACACAAAAAACGCCTCCAGACTCTACCTTATGGGTGGAGGGTCAAAAATAGCTTAATAATAGCATAGGAATATTAAAATCATAATAAATAAATATAATAGATTTCTATGAGAATTTGAGAATCTGGTCAAGTTTGAAGCGCTCTAAAACCTAGATAAATAAATAAAATGAAACAACTTTATAGTGGAAATTGTTAGTTGAAAAATCCTCTACAAAATCGCTGTGATGTTATTTTATCGTGAAATGAACGAAAAAAAGTTATAACCTCAAAAAGGAAACCTCTTACAAAATTTTCCGTTATTTTTGTTTATAACTTTTTTGTTGGTCACTTAACGATAAAAGTAATACATATAAAATTGTAGAAAATTTAATTTACTGCATTTTATCCTTAATTAAATTTTCTGTAGGTTTACTAGTTTAGGAGATACAGTGCGAAAGTCCTTTGCGCCACTTTTTCCAAGATGGCGGCCGGGGGAAAAGGGTGGCGACCCCAAAAACTTAAACTTTAACTTTTTATAGAACCCCCTACATATTAAAGAAAATAAAACTGACTCCTCTAAGAAATGCAACCCTAAGATTAACATTTCAATGGACTAAGTTTTTTTTTCTGAAATATATTTTCATTAGAGCAGCTGTTTCGGGCTCTATCATATAGAGATTTGATAATTCCTTTTTTGATGTTTACATTGTGGTTGTAGTGGTAATTTAAATATCTGTTGTTGTGGGCTGGTTCTGTAGACTTTAGTTGCATATTCTGTATCTTCTTTTGTAATTAGCATATCCTGAACAGGAAGTGAAATATTTTTTTTATTGTTATTTATTGTTGATGTCCATCAGAAATGTATTCAATGCTTCTAGTCCCTGAGGCCAAATGGAGATCACATCATCTGCATATCTTCACCATACTGCAGGTTGTTTGTCTTGTTTGTGTACTGTGTTGTGTTTGAAATCATTCATAAATATATCATCTAACAGTGGAGATAAGGAAAAGCCCACTTCATCGCTAGTAGATTAACGACACACGTACATTTTTGTGCTCCTAGTAATTTTCAAGATTACGCTGTAAATAATAATAATTTTGCAAAGAAATTTTGCATACCAGTTCCATATACCAATAGTCATTAGTGGTTGTAAAAAATTTTGTGTAAAAAAGGTGCAATTACAGTGAACATAAACAACTGCGAGTACCATTTCACAATTTATTAATAATAAAACAAACTATACTAATTACATACCAGTAAAAAACCCGATCATGCCTTCTACCTCAGTTTGTTCTAACTGCTCCAAAAACATAGCAACAGCTGACCGTAAACTTCAGTGCGATGGTTGTAAGCGACAAATACATATCAAATGCACGGATCTTTCTTCCGACGATCGCGTTACTCGACAGAAAATTCGTGGGATAAGTATCCTATGGGGTGTATTCTGTAACATCTCCGTTAAATTTAAGAGGCCTCTAAAATTTAACTTTTAACGGTCCTCTAAAACTTTTCGGTTAGATTGTCATTCTGTAAACACATATTATAGAGGACCGCTAAAATAATATTATTTTAGAGGAATCCTCTAAAAGGTTTTGGAACAAATACGGCAACGTCGCACGTTGATCGTTTTGAACTACTTTTAACCTAGAAATTGACCGAAAACTGACTGTTAGAGGCCAAAAACCTTAAGAAGAAGAAGAAAATGACAGTTTCCTAGAAAATAATACTTATTATATTTAATTATTTTTTAGTAAAACTCATATTTTCCAATTAAACATTTTTATTTATAAAGTTATACATTAAAATATTGCTGAAAAAATGCATATCTTATTTTTTCTTCTCCCCTTCGACACTAATTTTGGTCAAATGGTCTATTTTCAATAACATTAAGGTCATCTTATTAATCTGCATCTGGTTATAAACCTTCTGAAACTTTACCTTTGTAATCATTTGGTACGTTTTGTAATGTTCCACAATAACTTTAAATAATTTTACCTGCATTAATAGGATTTAATTGCTTTGACAAACATCTTTGACTTCCAACACTTTTTCAATAACATTTCTTTCTAGGTACTTAGGTAGGTATTACCTACTTCCTTTGAAATGGTAATTGTAGTTATTTACTTTCAGGTCAATTATTTACTTTGTGTCTATGTTGTAATCTGAAATCAGCTCTACAAAAAGAAACAAACATTTGAATTTTGTTACTTATAGGTGTAGTGTGTCAATTGTAAAGTAAAAATGAGACTTACCTTTCATTATTATTTATTAAGTACTTCTTCACCAAATACATTATAAAAAGCCATTTTCCATTTTTAAATATTTATCTCCAGTATAATACAAGAATAACAAAGTACTATTCATACAAACATAACCCAACAAAAATAATCAAACCACATTTAACGGACTGCTAAAAATTTAGCGGGTACGTTTTGACATCCTCTAAAATATTTTTATTTAGAGGGAGTTTTAACGGTTTAGGTTATGATTTTAACGGATGTATGATTTACAGAATACCAAAATATTTTTAGCGGGCGCTAAAATTTTAGGGGCCACTAAAATTTAACGGAAGTGTTACAGAATACACCCCTATGTAATTCTTGCAGCTCAAATATCTCTAATTTTTCGGAAATAAAAGATCTTTTGCTGGACTTTAAAATGGAAATCCGTACGAAAATTAATGATTTTGAAAGTAAAATAACTGAGTTAAATAATAAGCTCAGCCAAATTGATTTGTTTAAGTCTACCGAATTCACGGATAATATTGCAAACGAAGCTGTAGATCGCATGACACGTGCGAAGAATATTCTAATCAGAGGCGTTCCAGAATCTTCCTCTGGGGATGCACAACGCAGAAAAGATGACGACGCAAATAAGATTAACCTTGTCTTGGAAACTATTGGTTGTCAGGAAAAGCAAATCACTTTCTACAGAGTCGGCAAAGCGAACCAACGCTTTCCCCGAATGATAAAGCTAGTAATGAGTTCGGAATACCACGTTAAAGATATTTTGAGAAATAAAGCAAAACTTTTGGAAAACAAAGCCACGGAAAAATTCTCAATAATTGACGATAAGACGCCCATCCAACAAACACGCTTAAAAGAACTCCGAAATGAACTAGAAATTCGCAAAAATAACGGTGAACATGACTTAACAATTAAATACATTAATGGCACTCCCAGAATCACGAAATTTCGTTCATAATTTTTCTACCGATAGATTTAATGATTGGCTATTTCTATATACGAATTTAGATTCACTTTCCGCAAAATTTGATGAATTTGTATGCACAGTGCAACTTCTTCAGCCACACATTATTTGTATTGCTGAATCCTGGCTTAAACCCTCAATTCCTGATTCTTCTGTTAACATCAATGGATATACAATTTATCGTAAAGACAGAGAAAATCGTGTCGGTGGTGGTGTATGCATTTATTTATCTAATATTATTAACACAACTTTCAAAATTAACATTAACCCATTAGATATTCCTGGAATAGATGCTATTCACGTGTCTATTACTAAAAATCCATTTTGCCTTAATTTAGTCTGTATATACCGTCCACCTTTTACAGTACTTGCACACGATAATATTATGTTTACTAAACTTGAAGAACTATCATCTCTCGATAATCTCATTATTACTGGAGATTTTAATTTTCCGGAGATCACCTGGCCAATAACTTCGTTATCTGACACCGAAAACTCTCATAATTTATTTAAAAGTTTTGTAGTAAATTCGAACTTAATACAGCTCATTACAGAACCTACCAGATTTAGAACTAATAACCAACCATCTACTTTAGATCTGGTGCTTATTAACGACGAACAGCTGATTTCATCTCTCGAAATCAGCTCTCCTATAGGAAAGTCAGATCATGCAGTTATAACGGCTCACATCCAATTCAATCAAATTCTACCCCGCAAAAATAATATTGTAACATACACCACAACAGATTTTTCTGAAGTCGACGCTGAATTCTCTCAAATCAACTGGAATTTGTTTTTTGCTGACTTAAACGACCCTTCATCAATGTGGACTGCATTTCTCGATACCGTCCACAATATAATTTCTAAAAATACTACCATCCGTAAGACTTATAAAAACAATCTTAAACCGTGGATTAATCAAACGGCAACAGAAAAAATTAATCACAAACGACATCTCTGGCGGAAATTTAAACAGACCGGGCTTTACAGCGATTTTCAAAACCACCGCAGATTTTCAAATAACTTACAAACATTTCTAAAAACTTTAAGACGTAATTTTGAAACAAGTGTTATTGAAAGCGGTAACATTAAAAAAGTTTACAAATATATAAGATCCTCATTGATATCTAAAGTGTCCATACCTTTACTACAAAAACCTAATCAGACTTTATGCTCTTCTGACACAGATTCTTCCGAAACCCTCTCCTTAGCATTTTCACAGGTTTTTTCTAAAGAATCGAATGATGGCAATCTACCTCCTATTAGGTGTAACCGTGTCGGCGCATCCTTAGAGCAAGTCGAATTTACAGTGGATCATGTCAAACAACATTTAATGAAACTTCGCACAGTCGCTTCACCTGGTTTAGATGGTTTAACACCAAAAATGTTAAAAAGATGCGCAGACACGCTTGCAATACCTTTAACGTTAATTATGCAGACTTCTTTTACCCAGAATTCCTTACCCCCTATTTGGAAATTAGCATCCGTCACCCCTATTTTTAAAAAAGGCAACAAACTCGATCCCAACAATCATCGTCCGATTAGCTTGCTGTCAGTAGTTGGTAAGGTCATGGAAGCCATTATTTCCGAGGAGATGACTAAATTCCTTCTCCAGGAACATGTCATTCCAACACAACAACATGGTTTTGTGTCTGGCCGCTCTACTCTAACCAATCTCCTACATTGTGTTAACGACTGGACGCTATCTCTTAACAGTTCGCAGCCGGTCGACGTTGTTTATCTAGACTTCTCTAAAGCCTTTGACCGTGTCCCTAAGCGCAGACTTCTACATAAGCTAGAACATTTCGGAGTTCGCGGTACTTTACTTCGTTGGATAGATGATTTCCTGACAGATCGACATTACAAAGTTAGAGTTGGCGAATCTTTCTCACAGGACAGGTTAGTGGAAAGTGGAGTGCCTCAGGGTTCTGTCCTCGGACCTCTGCTTTTTACGGTTTATACCAGCGATGTTCCTTATTATGTTTCCAGTAAAATATCGTTCTATGCTGATGACACAAAAATATATGCCAATCCTATGACAAACCAGTTAACCCTCCAAAGGGACTTGGACTCTATCTTTACTTGGTGTTCCCAATGGTTACTACCCTTAAACGCGGAAAAATGTGTAGTGCTTAGAATTGGTAAAAATAACCCACTTGTGCCGTATTTTGTTAACGGGCGACCATTAGATTCAGTGTTCTCGTATAACGACCTTGGTGTTATCGTAAACAGCAGTCTAACGTGGTCCGACCACATTACTTCTATTTGTAAACGTGCGAACTCCAGACTATATCTTATTCGGAGGTGTTTTGCGAGAGTTTCAATGCAGTCATTCTGTAAACTTTACACTATTTACGTAAGACCGATTCTTGAATACGCTGGTCCAACGTGGCATCCTGATTTGGTTCGAGACAAAACATTGTTGGAAAACGTCCAAAGAAAAGCAACTCGAATTCCATTGGGACTGAGAAGACCCTCCTATGCAGAGAGACTTAGTATGGCCAATCTAACTTCCTTCGAACTTCGTCGACAACGTGGAGACTTAATAACCACTTTTAAAATATTAAAATTCAGTTTCGGAAATCTCGACGAAATGTTTACTATAAACCAAGATGAACGCCTCAGAGGTCACCAGTTCAAACTTAAAAAAGAGAACTTTTCTACGAGATCAAGGCAGAACTTCCTACCAAATAGAGTGTTCGAGAGTTGGAATAACCTTAGTGATAACATTGTCACAGCCCCCTCTACTAACACGTTTAAAAACAGACTTGACCGTTTCTTATTATAGCTGAACTATTTTATTTTTTTTTATGTAAACAAAAATTATATCTTTTTTTTTGTTTTATATTGTATCTACTAGTAGGTTAGTTATGTAATTTCTTTGTTTTTGGGCATAATAGGGACTTGTCCCTCTGCCCTTGCTTATGTATAATAATAATAATAATAATAATAATAATTTAGTAACACAGTAAGCCTGTGGGAGTTTCTTGTCAGTTCTTCTATCAGGCGCGGCCCCCTGCGAATGGGGGATGCTTTCTGGGTATTCGTAGCGCCAATACCCAGAGAGTAGCAGGGATACTTGCCGTGGAACAAAAACTGACACCTGGCAGTAGGTATAAAATGCACACCCATGAGAATGGAGAATCATAATTTATGTTTAGGATCGCTGCCTGGGGATCGCCAGGGCACGTCTGGAGCCGGCGCTGGACGTGACAGCATGCGGGACGTCGGTGGCAGGGTGTTGAGGAGGCGGGCCCCTGTCATACAATCAGCTACAGCCCAACCACAACCACAACCACAAGCGAGCCAAACAACAACAAGAGCTCCACCCGCCGAAGGTGCTGCGCTGGATCATTAGCCGGCGCTCACTCAAGCGGGACGACCGAGGCAGCGCATGAAATGGACTGTGTCCATCAATGAGAACATTTTGCGCTTCTACTACAAGGTGACAAACCTCGGTCAAGAAACAATCGGCTACCGACAACAGCTGTATGCCGAATTTTGCAGGACGTACCCAGATATTCAAGTATCGGAGCAACGAGTATCAGACCAATACCGGGTAATTATAAGAAACAACCTTATCCCAGAGACTAGACGCAATATCATCAGAAGCGAAGTCGAACGGGAGATTCATAACGATGTTGTAATTGAAGATCAAGTCCCCAATGAAGTGCATGAGCAGATTCCTGAGCTTGCCATACAAGAAACTCAACCTGACAATACAGAGCAGGAAAACAACGAGCTACATGATAAACTAGTAAGCGAAATGGCACGTGCTGTACAAGAGTTTAATGGAACAAACCCACTTAGCAGACCACCGCTACCACGAATAAACTCTTGTAAGAGACTAGGTGTGCTGTTACAAATTGTGAACACTGAAGTCCTACCCAATTATGTCGTAGAAGCCCACACATTAGAGTATCTGCACATGCTAATCTACTGTGCAGCAACAGCAATTGCTAATGTAATGGGCATTAAGATCAGAACACGACGCGGTTCTAATAACGGAAGGACTGGTAACAGAATTGCACCCTGGGAAAAAAGACTGCTCGGAAAGATTGAATTGCTGCGTAGGGATATTGGTCGAGTCACAGAATATATACGAGGTGTAAGAAGTACAAGAGTCATCAGGAGAGCTGAAGAAATAATACGGAATACTGCAAGACACTCAAGATACGATCCAGAAAACAACACAGCCCAACAGTGCCTGGATACGTTAAAACAAAGACTCTCAGTTTATTCAGGACGACTAAGAAGGTACAAAGTGAGTAACAACCGAAAATCCGACAATGCCCTTTTTGAGACTGCTGAGAAGGCGTTCTATCGAAAACTCAATTCCACCGTAGAAAATCTCGATAAGTCTTATCCAAGCCAAGAAGAAATTCATGAGTTTTGGGGAAATCAACTTTCCACACCAGCTGCTCTTAACAACAATGCTGGATGAATAGAAGATACGGCACAGAACTGCCAACACTACACTACTACTCTCTACGAACCCTTCACCACTGAAGAAGTCTCAAATATCATCAAAGAGCTTCATAACTGGAAATCTCCTGGACCAGACGGAGTTCAAAACTTTTGGCTCAAGAAGTTTTGGAGTGCTCATGAATGCTTATCAACACTAATTAATTATGTTATTTCTAATCCGCAGGATATACCATCATTCCTAACTCAGGGAACCACTTATTTAATACCGAAGGATCAAAATAACACCCAAGATCCAGCAAAATACCGCCCAATTACTTGTCTTCCAACTTTGTATAAATTGGTCACATCCTGTGTAGCCCGGCGTATCTACCAACACTGTGCGCTGAACAATATCATAGAGCCTCAACAGAAAGGATGCGCTAAGGGTTCCATGGGCTGCAAAGAACAACTTATCATCGACTCAGTCATTTCTAATCAAGCATATTCCAAAAAGAGGAACCTATTTACTGCTTTTATTGATTACAAGAAGGCCTTTGATTCAGTGCCGCATGAATGGCTTATAGATATATTGAGAATATATAAAGTCGATGATAATATAGTGACCTTTTTACAACATATAATGACAGAGTGGAAAACTAGAATTCACCTTCAAATACCTGGTGAAAGTAACATCGAAACTGAAAATATCGCAATCAGCCGGGGCCTGTTTCAAGGAGATTCGTTGAGTCCTCTGTGGTTCTGTCTAGCTATGAACCCACTATCTCAGCTATTGAACTCCACAGATGCAGGTTTTAGCATCAAAAATAACAACAATGTGGTGGCGAAGCTTAATCATTTATTGTACATGGATGATTTGAAATTAATGGCTTCCACTCGAAACCAACTCGACGAGATGCTAAAAACTGTAGAAACTTTTTCTAATGATATTAGTATGCACTTCGGACTAGACAAGTGCCGTATTTTAAATATAGTCAGAGGAAAAGTACAGCCCGGAGGATTCGATATGCAAAATGGCCAGAACATCGAGGCCATGGGTGAAAACGATATGTACAAATATCTTGGAGTAAAGCAAGCGCGGAAAATTGACCATAAACAAATGAAAACAGAGATAACTACTGAGTTTATACGAAGGGTAAAACAGCTGCTTCGCTCACACCTTAACAGTAGAAATTTGTTTAAGGCACTAAACACCTACGCATGTTCCGCGCTTAGCTACTCATTTGGTATTGTTAAGTGGACAAAAACAGATATAGAAGCTCTTCAGCGAAAAGTGCGAACACACCTCACAAAGGCACAAAAACACCATCCTAAAAGTGCAGTAGAAAGAACGACATTACCCCGGTATTTAGGAGGAAGAGGACTTATGGATATAGGTGAGCAATTAGATAAACAAATTGCTAATTTAAGAACTTATTTTCAGATGCAGGCTGAAACATCTACTCTACATCGCGCTATCTGCGCAGTAGATGACACAACACCGATCAAACTGAGGGAACCAGAAATGCGCATAAACCACCTTACTAAGGACGAAAAAGTGCGCGCCTGGATGGGTAAACCTCTGCACGGGCGACATCCCAATGAGGTCAGCCAAGACTATGTCGACAATATAGCGTCGAACTACTGGTTGACATCAGGAAAGATGTTCCCTGAAACGGAGGGTTCATTACTGGCCATTCAGGATCAGGTTATACCAACCAGAAATTACCTGAAATATATCATCAAAGACCCTCAGGTTCAAAACGACAGATGCCGATATGGATGTCAGGCCCAAGAAATCATCCAACATCTTACAGGGGGCTGCCAGGCATTTGCTGCAACTGAATACAAGGAACGGCATGATGCAGTAGCAAAAATCCTTCATCAAGAGATAGCTATCAAGCTGGGACTTCTCCAAACAGACCATCTCCCGTATTATCAATACGTCCCTGAGAGTATGCTTGAGGATGGCAACTACAAGCGATACTGGGACCGCACTGTGCTCACAGACCAAACAGTGGCACATAATAGACCAGATCTCGTACTAGTTAATAAATTAACAAGACAAACAACACTAATTGATGTGGCGATACCTAACAACAATAATCTACGTAGTAAATTTACTGAAAAGATCGCCAAATACAGAGATCTAGAAATTCAAATACGAAGGCAATGGAGAATGCAAAGTACCCAGACGATACCGATTATTATTTCTACTACTGGAGTCATTCCGAAGACCCTCCTCGAAAGCATAAAAAAGCTGGGTCTGAATGAACATCTTTATAAGACCATGCAGAAAGCTGTACTACTCGCGACGGCCAGATGCGTACGAAAATTTCTGGGAGATACACCTGCATTCCAAGTCACCTAGGGCTCGATAACACGGAAAGAGTCCCACCAGAGCTCAATCCTTTTGATACCGTAGGTATCTGGGATGAGTCAATTTTCCCCTTAGAGGGAGTGTGAGCCGTATGGCTAAATCTGAATAATAATAACCTGTGGGAGTTTTTTGTCAGTTCTTCTATCAGGCGCGGCCCCCTGCGAATGGGGATGCTTTCTGGGTATTCGTAGCGCCAATACCCAGAGAGTAGCAGGGATACTTGCCGTGGAACAAAAACTGACACCTGGCAGTAGGTATAAAATGCACACCCATTAATATGGAGAATATTGATTTATGTTTAGGATCGCTGCCTGGGGATCGCCAGGGCACGTCTGGAGCCGGCGCTGGACGTGACAGCATGCGGGACGTCGGTGGCAGGGTGTTGAGGAGGCGGGCCCCTGTCATACAATCAGTTACAGCCCAACAACAACAACAACCACAAGCGAGCCAAACAACAGCAAGAGCTCCACCCGCTGAAGGTGCTGCGCTGGAACATCAGCCGGCGCTCACTCAAGCGGGACGACCGAGGCAGCGCATGAAATGGACTGTGTCCATTAACGAAAGCATTTTGCGCTTCTATTATAAGGTGACAAACCTCGGTCAAGAAACGATCGGCTATAGACAACAGCTGTATGCCGAATTTTGCAGGGAGTACCCAGATATTCAAGTATCGGAGCAAAGAGTATCAGATCAATACCGGGTAATCATAAGAAACAACCTTATCCCAGAAGCTAGACGCAATACGATCAAAAGCGAAGTCGAACGGGAGATTAACAACCAAGGGCTAGTTTTAGATCAAGTCCTAAATGAAATCCTTGATGAGCAGATTCCTGAGATTCCCATACCAGAAACTCAACCTGACAATACACAACAGGAAAACAACGAGTTGCGCGATAGTCTAGCAAACGAAATGGCTCGTGCCGTACAAGAGTTTAATGGAACAAATCCACTTAGCAGACCACCGCTACCACGAATAAACTCTTGTAAGAAACTAGGTGAGCTGTTACAAATTGTGAACACTTAAGTCCAACCCAATTATGTCGTAGAAGCCCACACATTGGAATATCTGCATATGCTAATCTACTGTGCAGCAACAGCAATTGCTAATGTAATGGGCGTTAAGATCAGAACACGACGGAGTACTAATAACGGAAGGACTGGTAACAGAATTGCACCCTGGGAAAAAAGACTTCTCGGAAAAATTGAATTACTGCGTAGGGATATTGGTCAAGTCACAGAATATGTAAGAGGTGTAACAAGTAGAAAAGTCATTAAGAGAGCTGAAGAAATAATGCGGAGCACTGCAAGACACTCGAGATACGATCCAGAAAATAACACAGCCCAACAGTGTCTGGATACATTAAAACAAAAACTCTCCGTCTATTCAGGACGATTAAGAAGGTATAAAGTTAGTAACAACCGAAAATGTGACAATGCACTTTTTGAGAACTCTGAGAAGGCGTTCTACCGAAAACTGAACTCCACCGTAGAAACTGTAGACAAGTCTTACCCAAGCCAGGAAGAGATTCATGAGTTTTGGGGAAATCAACTTTCCACACCAGCTGCTCTTAACAACAATGCTGGCTGGATAGAAGATACGACGCACAACTGTCACCACTACGTCACAGCTAACTACGAACCATTCACTACTGAAGAGGTCTCAAATATCATCAAAGAGCTTCATAACTGGAAATCTCCTGGACCAGACGGAGTCCAGAACTTCTGGCTTAAGAAGTTTTGGAGCATTCATGATTGCTTATCAACATTAATTAATCATGTTATTTCTAACCCGCAGGAAATACCATCATTTCTAACTCAGGGAACCACTTATTTAATACCGAAGGATCAAAATAACACCCAAGATCCAGCCAAGTACCGCCCAATTACTTGTCTTCCAACTTTGTATAAATTGGTCACATCCTGTATAACCCGGCGTATCTACCAACACTGTGCTCTAAACAATATCATAGAGCCTCAACAGAAAGGATGCGCTAAGGGTTCTATGGGTTGTAAAGAACAACTTATCATCGACTCAGTCATTTCTAACCAGGCATTCACCAAAAAAAGGAACCTCTTTACTGCCTTTATTGACTACAAAAAGGCCTTTGATTCAGTGCCGCATGAATGGCTTATAGATATATTAAGAATGTACAAAGTCGATGATAACATAGTGACTTTTTTAAGGCATATAATGACAAGTTGGAAAACTAAAATTCACCTCCACATACCTGGTGAAAACAATATCGAAACGGAAAATATCGCAATCAACCGGGACCTGTTTCAGGGAGACTCGCTGAGTCCATTGTGGTTCTGTTTGGCTATGAACCCTCTATCACAGCTATTAAACTCCACTGACTCGGGTTTTAGCATTAAAAACAACAATACTGTACTAGCGAAGCTTAATCATCTGTTGTATATGGATGATTTGAAATTAATGGCTTCTACTCGAGACAATCTAGAGCAGATGCTAAAAACAGTAGAAACATTCTCTAATGATATTAATATGCAGTTCGGCCTAGACAAGTGCCGTGTTTTGAATATAGTCAGAGGAAAGGTACAGCCCGGTGGATTCGATATGCAAAATGGCCAGAACATCGAGGCCGTGGGTGAAAACGATATATACAAATATCTTGGAGTAAAGCAGGCCCGGAAAATTGACCATAAGCAAATGAAAACTGAAATAACTACTGAGTTTATACGAAGGATAAAACAGCTGCTTCGTTCACAGCTTAACAGTAAAAATTTGTTTAAGGCACTAAACACCTACGCTTGTTCCGCACTTAGCTATTCATTTGGTATTGTTAAGTGGACAAAAACAGATATAGAAAATCTTCAGCGAAAAGTACGAACACACCTCACAAAGGCACAAAAACACCATCCTAAAAGTGCAGTAGAAAGAACAACATTACCATGGAATATGGGAGGAAGAGGACTTATGGATATAGGTGAGCAATTAGATAAACAAATTGCTAATTTAAGAACTTATTTTCAGATGCAAGCTGAGACATCTACTCTACATCAAGCTATTTGCGCAGTAGATGACACAACACCGATCAAACTGAGGGAACCAGAAATGCGCATAAACCACCTCACTAAAGACGAAAAACTGCGCACCTGGATGGGTAAACCTCTGCACGGGCGACATCCCAATGAGGTCAGCCAAGACTATGTCGACAATACAGCGTCGAACTATTGGTTGACATCAGGAAAGATGTTCCCTGAAACGGAGGGTTCATTACTGGCTATTCAGGATCAGGTTATACCAACCAGAAATTACCTGAAATATATCATCAAAGACCCTCAGGTTCAAAACGACAGATGCCGATATGGATGTCAAGCCCAAGAAACCATCCAACATCTTACAGGGGGCTGCCAGGCATTTGCTGCAACTGAATACAAGGAACGGCATGACGCAGTGGGAAAAATCCTTCATCAAGAGATAGCTATCAAGCTGGGACTTCTCCAAACGGATCATCTCCCGTATTATCAATACGTCCCTGAGAGTATGCTTGAGGATGGCAACTACAAGCTATACTGGGACCGCACTGTTCTCACAGACCAAACAGTGGCACATAATAGACCAGATCTCGTACTAGTTAATAAATTAACAAGACAAACAACACTAATTGATTTTTGCGATACCTAACAACAATAATCTACGTAGTAAATTTACTGAAAAGATCGCCAAGTACAGAGATCTAGAAATTCAAATACGAAGGCAATGGAGAATGCAAAGTACCCAGACGATACCGATTATTATGTCTACTACTGGAGTCATTCCGAAGACCCTCCTCGAAAGCATAAAAAAGCTGGGTCTGAATGAACATCTTTATAAGACCATGCAGAAAACTGTACTACTCGCGACGGCCAGATGCGTACGAAAATTTCTGGGAGATACACCTGCATTCCAAGTCACCTAGGGCTCGATAACACGGAAAGAGTCCCACCAGAGCTCAATCCTTTTGATACCGTAGGTATCTGGGATGAGTCAATTTTCCCCTTAGAGGGAGTGTGAGCCGTATGGCTAAATCTGGATAATAATAATATTTATCCTAAATATTTAATCCTAAATTTTGTTTACGGACGTAATTTTCTAGTTGAAAATAAGTGTTATCTGTGCAAAGTGGTTGTAGCTCCATGATAGCTGATATCTTCAGTTTGGTTGCGTTGTTAATATCCTTTCTAGTTTGCTCTTACTATTTTTCAAGTTTTTTCTAGTGGTACATTGATGAAAAGACTGATAATGTCAAAATTGACTATCATATTATTGGAATCGTATTCTATTTCTGCTAGTTTTTGGAAGAACAGCTGGATGATGTTAGTTTTTAATAAATAAGATGTTGTGTTATGTGCAAGAGGCTATATTATGTTCAGAAGGAAATAAACAAAGTATTAAAAACAAAATCGGAGAGAAAAATAGTCAAATACATTAGCCTACATTTTAACGATGTACCAACGGCTCAGGTTTTAACGATGCATGTACGAGTACATGATATGACTTAGACAAATACAATATTTGTGATAAGTCAGTAACTGTGAAACAATAACACTTGTGTTTTATTTCTGCCATTACTTACTTCTCTCCATAACCACAAAGATTCATAGAACAGATAGAGTAAAAGCTTTGTAAGCCGATAAAAGTTACAATAAATATTAAAGTATACGTATAACGGCATATAACCCGTAGCTGCGAATATGCGAATCTTTTATACCTGAAGGTCGAATTTTTGTATCAGAGAGAGCTATAAAACGAATTAATTTTGTAACTTGTGCGTATATGTGTTGTCATTGACCTTGCACTGGATGGCACTGTTGCTGATGGCAGGGAACAAGTTTTTCATTTCATGAGATGAAAAAGGAACATGAGCGGCGACTTTCAAAACATCAGCAGGATCACGGAATCATCAGTTTGGAGAATTTATAAGAATAAATGAACTACTTATGTACATATTTATATCTTTAAACTATGTATTCTCTAAAATGTTCTCCTATGATCTTAGTTAAACGCAACCAAAACATATATTCAAATATGTTATGTGTCTTTGTTTTACAGAAAATATTTGCTCCGTAGTTGTTTTTGAAGCCAGTTGATATTCCCTAATATGTACTTCGTTTGAACTTATTGATAGCACAATTTGTATGGCACACCTGAAAATCCCCAACGCAATGCCATAAACCAGTGACGAATAATTTCAAAATTAATTGGAATTTTTGCATCAAATGTTGCAAAAAGTCTGTTCTGCTATTTTCCTGGATGTAGCTCAAGCATTTGATAGGGTATGGCATGAACAATTACATCGAAAAATGAGATCTATTTTACCCAAGCACTATTGTGACATAATAAAATGATATCTATGTGACACATATTTAAGGGTTAAACAAGATAGAAATTGGTCTTAGTTCTTAAGACCAATAAAAGCCGGAGTACTACAAGGAAGTGACTTGGGACCGATATTGTACTTGCTCTACATTGTTGACCTATCGACAAGTAACAGAACAACGTCTCCAACTTTTTCTGATGATACTGCTGTACTAGCCTCTCATCATGATCCAATCACAGCATCCAGAACCCTTCAAAAAGACCTCAATAATATCCAAAGATGGCTTAAAAGGACATGTAATGAATATAAGAAATAATGATATAAGAAAAGGCGAATGAGAGTAAATCCACCCATGTAGCATTCACCATGAAAAAACAAATGTCCATCTGTAACTCTGAATGAAACACAACTCCCACAAACCTATACTGTCAAGTACCTAGGAATTCACCTTGATAGGAGATTAACTTGGCAAAAGCACATTTTTACAAAAAGAAAACAACTAGGAATAATATTCGAGAAATGTACTGGATCATCGGTCGTAAATCTCAACTGTGTCTTGAAAACAAACTGCTGGTATATAAAGCTATATTAAAACCAGTGTGGACCTATGATATCCAACTTGGGGGAACAGCCAGTCAAACAAACCTAGAAATACTGCAGAGATTCCAGAACAAAGTCCTTAGAACAATGCTGAAGGCCCTTTGGTACGTGCCAAACTATGTGATAGAGCAACACCTCAATGTGCCATCTATAAAAACAGTAATAACAGAATATTACAAAAAATATTAGTTAAACGAGTTAGCCATCAACCTCACTGATGACCAGAATGATGTACGACTCCTGAAGAGATTCAAAGTAGTGGACCTAGCAAGAATATTCGAATAATCTGTGATAACTAAACTTATTTTAACTTGTTTTAATTTAATTTAAGTAGAGAGGGTGATTCGTCAATGGTGTGGCTGCACAGTAGAAGAACTATTTCGCGCAGCAGCCGATAGAGAGAGGTTTCAGGAAATTGTAAACATGATGACGGCCAACGTCTGAATACAGACACGGAACCAAAGAAGAAGAAGACGAAGAAGGGACAGATTGTAAATATTACAACATTAATAAAAATGATCTTAGTTAAATGCAACCAAAACGTATATTCAAATATGTTATGCGTGTTTGTTTTACAGAAAATATTTGATCCGTAGGTGTTTTTGAAGCCAGTTGATATTACCTATATACTTCGTTTGAATTTGTTGATAGCACAATTTGTATGGCACACCTGAAAATCCGCAACGCAATGCCATAAACCAGTGACGAATAATTTCAAAATTAATTGGAATTTTTTGATAGGGTATGGCATGAAAAATTACATCGAAAAATGAGATGTACTTTAACCAAGCACTATTGTGAGATAATAAAATGATATCTATCTGACATATATTTCAGGAATAAACAAGATAGTGTTTATTCTAGCATCAACGAAATTAAAACGGGAGCTCCGCAGGGTAGTGTGGGGGCCGGTTCTCTATTTTCTATTCACAACTGATATATCAGAGTTAGATGACAACACTATAGCCACTTTCACTGATGACACTACAATTCTGGCAGTTGATAAAGTTAATACAGATTAAACCGTAAGTCTATAAAATGCAGTCAATAAAGTAGATAACTGGACCAGGAGGTGGAAAATTTCCCTAAATGAAGGTAGATCGGTTCATATAGAATTAACTAACAAATATGAGGAACAGAAACCTGTAAATATATAAACGGATATGAAATTTCATATGCTAATACAGCTAAATATCTAGGTCTAACCGTAGGTTTAACAAAAAGATGTATTTGCTTCTGAAAAGACACTCAGCCTTGTCAATACATAAAAAGCTTTTACTCTACAAGCAGATTCTAAAACCTAAGTGGACGTATGGCATCCAACCGTGGGGTTGTACCAAAAAAACTAATATTAAAATAATCCAGACATTCCAAAATAAAGTACATATTTAGGTGCATTGTTATTGCACCATGGTACATCCGCAACCAAGATATCCACAGAGACCTAGGGATGGGGTATGTTGATGAAGAAATACAAAAAAATCGCCTGCATGCGCGAAGAAGCCTGAAAAACCCTTTCAGTCTTAAATTTTTTTTTCAAAGGTAAATTTATTCTGTTGATATTTTCTTCAATTAGACACCTAATTAAACTGAAAAAAATTTTTATGAAATTTTTGGCTCCTCACTTTTTATTTTACAAATTGGTGGCAAGTGCTACCAAGAGGTTATTACTGCACAAAAAAAAGTATAATGTAATATTTTATTACGCAAAAAGATGTATAAGAATATATTGTTTTATTGGCGTCTTGCATGATAATTTTTAAAAGAATTTCTGTATTTTATATTATTTCTGATTCACCACAAAAATTAAAGTCCTTCATGCCCAAAACATTTGGCTTTCTCTAATATACTGTTTTAGAGAAAATTGTCCCTTAAATGGTATAATTGTCTTACCTATGCAGTTATTTTCTTTAAGCATTAATCATTAGCAACGTTTTTCAAAGCTTGTCATTATTGTCCTTGCTTTCCAAAGCTTATCGTTGGTATTCTTGTCGCTTTTCAGGCTTTCACAACACCAATACGTCGAGGCCATTCAGCTTCTAGATGACTCTAGCCAAAAAAAGAAGACTCAAGTGGATGAGTTAGTGTAGTGCACAAGAAAAAAGTGCTTTTAAAATTATAACATGCTAAGAATACACCACTGGGTGATTAAATTAGATAGTAACTTGGGATCTATAAAACAGTTACTGATTGGTCTTAGACTAGATTGATCAAATAAAGAACATAAAAAATGTTGCAATAATTTGACTAAAACAATAACGTGTTCAAGTACAAACATTTTGATTATGAAGCACCCAGGTTTTTTAGGGAGATAACTAATATAATAGGGAGATACTCAGATGGACAGGGCATGTGATACGCAGTAACGACAATCGCCTTATAAACAATGTCAGAGAAGGTCTAGAAATCAAGGGACAGAAGATATCCTAGATATAACAGAAAATGGTACATTTGTAAATTTGCACGTAAAAAGTCTTTATTAACCTGAAGTCACAAGTCTACCCATAAAAGCATAAAACCCATACAAGCATAAAACCATAAAACCAAAGCAGACATTCATCATCATCATTATCCTCCTCCTCCTGCCCTTTGCGTCCACTGCTGGACATAAGCCTCCCTCAGTTTTGTCCATTGTGCTCTATTTTGAGCACTTTGCAAGCAAAGTCCTGATGGAAAAACCCAAAACGAAATAGATTTTATTATCACTGACAAAAAAGACACAGTTAAAGACATTACGGTTCTAAACAGATTTGTTACCAGTAGCGACCATAGAATGGTACGAGGTAAAATAGAAATAAGCTTAAAGAAGGAGAGGTATTATAAGACGATTAAAAAGAAGAACAAATCAAAACCACGGATGAAACCATCAGATGTAGATAGTTTTCAGCAATGTATTTCAGACATACTTAGCAGTCCTGAAGCAGAAAGTAATATAAACGACTTAAATAATAAATTAAAAAATGCCTTAGTGGAAAGTCAAAACAAATTCTGTCCTAAAACTCAAAAAGAAGAGAATATCAGCCAAAATACCAGGAAAATAATGCAGGAAATAAGAGAAATGAGAAGCGACACGGAAACTAAAGCTAACGAACTACAAAAACTAAATAAAGAAATATCCAAAGCTATTAGACAAGACACTCGAAAATACAACCAAGAACAAATCGAACATACCACTGAGAACAATAGAAGTATGAAAGTATTGAGAAGAAGACTAAGAACGGGGACAAGGCAGATAATAAAGATTAAAGATAGAAATGGTCATCTTATAACAGAGGGGAAACCCTTAAAATAGTTGAAGACTTCTACAAATTGCTGTACACAAGCCAACACAAATTAAATAGCAAAGAAGATCAAGTACCAGAAATATTAACAAGGAAAAAGGGCATTGTCAACCAAGGATAAGAACTGCTACCGGAAATCACAATAGACGAAATAAAACTAGCCCTAAGAAAAGCTAAGAATAACAAATCTCCAGGCGAGGATTGTGTAGTTACTGATGCAATCAAAATCGGAGGCACTTGTCTTCTTATGAAAATAAAAAACCTTTTTAACATGTGCCTTTTAGATAGTAATATACCCGACAAATGACACAATGCTGAAGTAATTCTATTGTACAAAAAAGGAGATCCCATGAATTAGAAAATTACAGACCTATAAGCCTTCTTAGTCACTTATACAAACTCCTTACAAGAATAGTAATACCTTGAGAAAAAAGTTGATTTCTACCAGCCAATGGAGCAAACGGGATTGCGTACCGGATTTGGGGTAAATGATCACCTACAGAGCATTAAAACGGTAATAGAAAAGACTATCGAATACAATCGACCACTAGTTTTGGCTTTTGTAGATTTCCATAAAGCCTTTGACACGGTAGAATTTGACAAAATTCTGGAAGCACTACAAGCATGCCGCATTGACTACCGATACATAAGGTTAATTTACAATACATACAAGAACGCAACTATGTCGGTGAAACTACATAATAACACGGACCATATCCCAATCGGCAGAGGAGACCGACAGGGCGATACCTTATCGCCTAAACTGTTTACCGCAGTACTAGAATATGCTTGTAAAAAACTTAACTAGGAAGAGCGAGGCCTGAATATTGACGGTAGAAGATTAACAAATTTGAAATTCACAGACGACATAGTTTTATTCTCTGACAACCTTAAGGAGATATGTACAATGCTACATAAACTTCAGTTAGTGTGTGCCAGTGTAGGTCTTAAAATAAACATCTCCAAAACAAAATTCATGACAAACCTAGTACCTAGCGGAAATATCAATATTGGAGACAACGAAGTAGAGCTAGTGGAAAAATACATATACTTTGGAAACCAAATAAAGATTACAAGAGACAACCAAACATGCGAACTATGAAGAAAAATAAACCTAGCATGGGCAGCCTATGGAAAACTCAAAGGCATCTTTAAAAGCGATATACCAATTTCTTTAAAACGTAAAACATTTGACCAACGTGTGTTGCATGTGATGACTTATGGTGCCGAAACTTTGACATTGACAGCTACAACTTCTAAAATGCTGCAAATAGCCCAGAGGAAAATGGAAAGGTCAATGCTGAGTATATCGCTTCGTGACCGAGTTAGAAATGAAGACTTGAAGAACAGGAGTTACCGACGTAATTTCCCGAATTGCCACCCTGAAATGGAACTGGGCCGGACACGTCGCCCGAATCAGTGATGAGAGATGGACGAAGAGATTACTTGAGTGAAGGCCGAGATTAGACAAAAGAAGTAGAGGAAGACCATCTACTCGTTGGACTGACGAGCTCAAGAAAATATCTAAAAATTGGATGCAAAGTGCTCAAAGTGCTCAAAGCAGACATTGCTTTTCAGAAAATGACATGGAGTGGCTGAGGAGCCTGGAAAAAAGAACTACAATATCTACTAGAATGGACACCCTCACCACGAATTTGGTACCTACCGGATTTAATGTGAGCAGCAGGATTAAACAGAACTTTTGATCTTAATGATAGTGATAACAGAATATGTCGAATAAGTGTTAAAAGAAAGTTGACTAATGCCAGTATTATAAATATTTATGCACCATCTGAAGAAAAAGATGACGATGAAAAAGACATGTTCTATGGGGCATTGGAGACCGCACACAGAAAAGTTAATTATATTTGTCATTTTAACAGCAACATATAGGATAAGATAAAAGATAATAGCAAAGTATTTTCTACAACAAAGACTTTTTTATATAAAAAACAATTGGACTTAAATAAAATCCCGATTTCCCCTAACACTGACCGATTATCGTCATCGATTCCAGTGACTGCGAATACCGAAAATCTTATCAAACGAGCGAATAAAAAACGGAATAAGGCGATGAGTAAATATCCAACGCAGACTTAAGATTTTTTAGCGGTCTGTCACGGTTGCACGACCAGATGCGCTTCATTGCAAAGATGCAGGTTTTGTGGTAATGCAACTTTTTCACAAAATTTAAAATAAATAACTATAATGATGGTTTATCGAAGACATCTTACAATTGAAGACCTTGGGAGACCAGAAGGGAACATGCCACAAAACAATATTTTGGAGGAAACATCATTTTAAACTCAGAAGTAAGGCCCATAATCGTTTGGAAATATGTTATTAAATACACAATAAAAGTAACACAAATGTTTATTTAACGATTTTTGAGTTTTTGAACATTTCCTGAAAAAATATTAGGCTTATCCCCTTTTGTCTAAAAAATTATATTCTAAAAAATGAACATAAAACACAACAATAAAATAATTCAGTTGTCAATATTTTCAATAGCTGAAAAGTAGTCCAAATGTTCAGTGTCTTCCAGTGGTTCATTATTCTCAGTATCTGGTAGAATCTGTTGGCAAGCACCAATTTCTGTCTAAACTGTTTTGTGCAACCGCAAGGTGCACCTAATTTTTTTGGTTCTATTTCCTTCCCTTTTGTATTTATATATTCGTAACCTAGATTTCTTTAAGTCTTGCGCTTAATTTTTTGATATCGTTTGACCTCGAGAAATCTATATTTTCTTTCAATAAAGTAGGTATTTTACTAAAAAGGTATAAGCCACAAAAAACCTTTAGAACAATCCTAATATTTTTAGGTTCGAAAAAATAACATAAGGGTACAAGCCACACATTTAATAAACTTACCGTTCCTAAGTTTATATTTTACGAATCGCTGCTACTTCCGGATACTGTATAGTCTTTGTAATCTTCGCTTTCATTTAAAAACTGATCTTGGTTACTGTGTTCAGAATCAAATTCAGAAACGTCTATTTTCCGTTTACATGTTCCGCCGCCATGTTGATTACTACTGTGGCTTGTCTCCTTCTGTTGCAATATAAAGTAATGGTGACACAACGGGACTTACTGTAGCGGCGTCATCTTTAAGAAAACAGCTGAAATTTTCTGTTTGGGACATTAATATGATCTTAAAGTGTGCGATTTCTACTTTAACTCAGTTCTGACGAAATTATGGCTTGTCCCCTTCTGGTCCCAAGGTCTTCACTTAAAGGAACACAGTATTTATCTTCTTTCTGTTTATAATCTATTCTGCTTGTTCATTTGCGTATTGATACATCTATGGAAGTATGTCATTTAATCTTTTGCGCGGTTGGTCGATACTTCTTTTACCTATAAGATAAGGGGGTACTTTCTTGCCTTTCTCTTCTACATTTATATCTTGCTATAAAGACCACACGTATCTCCACCATTCTATTTATGTGATTATTCCATTCTTTTTTCTATTAAGTGTCCATTTGTTGATATATTGTGCGTTACATTTTCTTCTAATGTTTTCAGTCCTCTTTCGATCTCAGCGTATTTCCTGTAATTCTTCTCAATACTCTCAACATTACTGGTCTTAAAATAGCTTTATATAGCTTTTAAATAGCTGGTTTAAAAATAAACCGCTTCCAAGACGAAGAACTCCATGGTTTTGTACAGAAGGGAAGAAAAAATGCAAAGAGAAGAAAGAAGTTTACCTAAAATACATGTCAACTAAAACACAAGAGGCATACGATAATTATAAGACTATAAGAAACGAAACACATTCAGTAGTAAGAAGAATAAAAAAATGATAACTGGGAACGTTTTTCGAAAGAAATGGAACATGATTTTTATGGTCTCCAAAAGGAAATGTGGCGCTTCATAAGAGGTCAAAGAACGGAGGTAAAGGAACTAATAGAACTAAAACACATAGAAAAGGATACATTGATTGACTATCTAAAAAAACTCTATGCAGAGGAAGAACAAATGATGCTAGAACCGAAAACATCAGAAATTACCACAAATGAAGATGTTAATATAATAAGTGCACAGGAAGTACGAAAAACACTCGAAAAGCTGAAGAACAGAAAAGCTGCAGGTAAGGATGGAATACCAAATGAATTACTGAAATATTGTGGAGCAGCAATGACAGAACAGTTAACAACATTAATTAACAAAATCATAAAACACAATAAAATACCGGAAGAATGGAGAACGAGCGAACTAATTCTACTATTCAAAAAAGGAGATAAAAAGCAGCCAGAAAACTACAGAGGTATCAACTTGTTAAATACTACCCTAAAACTTACAACTAAAATCTTACAAGACGTAATGAATCAGAGGATAAGTTTAGCAGATGAACAATAGGGTTTTCGTACTGGAAGATCGTGTACAGATGCAATATTCGTCATAAAGCAAATTACTGAGAAATCACTTGAGTATAATAGACCAGCATTTCTATGTCTGATTAACTTAAAGAAAGCATTTGAGAGAGTAAGACTCAAAGATGTAATCCATCTTCTGTATAATAGAGAAGTCCCTCTAGATATCAAAAAAGCTATTGAGAACATCTATCAAAACAACAAAATGGAAGTCAGAATCGATGGACAACTTACAGAACCTATAGATATAGGCAGCGGAATAAGACAGTAAGACTCATTTCTATGGGAACGTCTCTATTATACCTACAAAAGATCTTTGAGTCTTACTCTGTCAAATGGTTTCTTCAAGTCAAGTAGACATACAAACGCTAGTCTATTATACTCTGGTGATTTCTAAGTAATTTGCTTTATGACGAATATTGAATCTGTACACGATTTTCCAGTACGAAAACCCTGTTGTTCATCTGCTAAACTTATCCTCTGATTCATTAGTTCATGTAAAATTTTAGTTGTAGTTTTAGGGTAGTATTTAAAAAGTTGATACCTCTGCAGTTTTCTGTCTGTTTCTATTTTATTTTTTGAATTGAGCAACCGGTTTCGAGTCTTAAAATATATGACTCATCTTCAGGACCAGTACAAAAAATTCTTCACAATACAAACTACAAGGTAACAGCTACTGAAACTGTTCTACAGCTAAAGATGTACCAGGAAGTCACCAGCCCCATAAGAACAGTTGACCAGTCAAACAGCCCTTAAGTCTCTTAATTGTTTATGTTCAATGTGGAACCTAGCATAAATTCCTGTGTTCCCAGTGGTGTATGTTTTTTATCATAAACAGTTGTTGTTTGTCAGATTTTGCAGTTGTTTTTTATTTTTAATGTTTAAGAAAGTGTAAAACACATTTAATAATTTAATAATGAGACATCACTCACTATAAAATTTCCTAATTTAATTAATAAAAAGTCTCTGGCAACCAAGAAACAATTTTTAAAATTTGTGCACGTGAAAAAAAATGTTTTTGAGTGATGTCCCATTATTAATTTATTAAATGTGTTTTACACTTTCTTAAAAATTAAAAATAAAAAACAACTGCAAAATCTGACAAACAACAACTGTTAATGATTAAAAACATACATCCATGCGAACACAGGAATTTATGCTAGGTTCCACATTGAACATAACAAACAATTAAGATACTAAGGGCTGTTTGACTGGTCAATTGTTCGTATGGGGCTGCTGACTTCCAGGTACATCTTTAGCTGTAGAATGGTTTCAGTAGCTGTTATCTTGTAGTTTGTATTATGAAGACTTTTTTGTACTGGGCCTGAAGATGAGTCATATATTGTAAGACTCGAATAAGTTGCCCCATGATTATATAACAACTAATAAAATACAAACTTAAGATTACGAGTATTGACTCAATTCCTATATCCAATTGTATAATAAACTCGCATTGGCAACCCTTTCATCATTAGAATTACTTCACTATTTTCCACTCTTCCGCTATTTTATTGTGCTTTGTAATTTTGTTAATATGGTTGTTAATTATTATTCTGTCATTGCTGTCCCACAATGTTTAAGTAATTCATTTGGTATTCCGTCTCTATCTGCAGCTTTTCTCTTCTTCAGCTTGTCAAGTGTTTTTCGAACTTCCTGTGTACTTATATTTACATCTTCATTTGTGGTAATTTCTGGTGTTTCCGGTTCCAGCGTCATTTGTTCTTCCTCAACATAGAGCTTTTTTAGATAGTCAATCCATATTATATGTGTTTTGGTACTATCAGTTCCTTTACCTCCGTTCTTTGACGTTAATCTGCCATGGTCTCAGTCCATCTACAACTAGATTTCACAAGACATGAGATAAAGCTCCTCCTGCAGACAGCATCCGACTACCTGTGCTGATGTACATCCAGATATTCACCCAATAGCACCTCTTGGTTCTTCAGAACCTTCTATACCCTCTGTACGAGCTGGAGCAGTGCTGTTTAATTAGACAGTCCTCCTCGATACACATACTGTCCTTGATATATGGAACTTTCAACCAATACAGTAATTTTGCTAGGTTTGGGGTGGTTTGGGTATAAAAGCCACACTTCTGAGCGTCCATGCTTTTGGTGTGTACCACAGTTCTAAGCTAGTCTGTAGTATAATACATTATTTTTTGTACAGAAGTAATTTTCCTTTTGTACAAGTACAGTGGAACCCCGATAAGTCGGTCCCTGATAATCCGGAAGTCAGGCTAACCCGGATCGATTTTCATCAGACAAACATTTCAACAATAAAAATGTATTTAATGTAATATTTGAGTGACAATGTGTATTTGTGTAATTTGAACTGTACGATAGTAAAAATGACTCATGGCACAAAGCGGCAGAGCGAAGTTGATTGTCTCGGTTTATCGGAGACAACAGGCACCTGTATTCCTTTATTTATTTCAAAATGTCTTAGCATTGTTTAAAAAAGACTAAAAGATTATTTAAAAAATTCTTTTCTAAACAATAGACTTAGTCTCCACTGTTCTTAAATAACATATCATCGTTCCGATTATGACCGTATTGTCTGTAGTACAGTCTTATTGTTCGCTTCCGTTCTGTAATCGTGATTCAGACGTTTGCGTTTTCTTTTGTCTACGTAATGGCAACAAAACGTAAAAATGTTGTAGTGACAATGGACAAGAGACTAGACGCATGAGATAGGATTGATAAAGGCGAATCTTTAAAAACAATTTTAGCATCATATGCTGTCGGTACATCTATAGTATCGGATTGGAAGGAAAATAGAACTAAAATCAAAAAATTTTGTTTCAAAATGATAACAAAAGACAGTTTGGACAATCGGTGCAAAGCTAAGAAAGCTAAAAATGAGACTCTCGACGACGTTTTGTATGTGTGGTTTTGTGCGGAACGGGAAGTGGTGTACCAGTGTCTGGACCAATTATTCAAGAAACAGCACTCGAGCTGAATAAAATGTTGCCTGATTGTGAACCAAATTTCACTGCGAGTCAAGGTTGGCTGGATAGATGGAAAACCGTCATGGAATACGCCAACTATCTATCACTGCTAAGTATTACCGTATTTTATTAATTTTTACCATATTCTCCGGCTAACCCGGATTTTCGATAACCCGGATCGGCCGCGGACCCGATTAATCCGACTTATCGAGGTTCCACTTTATTGGATAAATCTAAAGCTCGACCTTTTTACACAACTCAAAGTAAATTAAAATAAAAATTACATATAAAGTCAAAAATATTCACAAAATTATTTTTAACAATTTTAAAATTCCATTTTTCGGTTAGTGTTATGTTGAATACAGTTCGCAGTTTTAAATTGCAAATCAATAAAACAGCTAAACATGTCTTTTAAACAAAGATTAATAGTTCTTTCGCCTATCTTAAAATACATGTCGTTGTCGCTGAATTATTAATACATTACATGCACCATACCAAAAACAATAATGATGAATGATCTTTCTATAAGATGCCTAATGGCCTTTTCCCAGAAATTATATATTTGTTTATAATTAAAAAGTGAATAATCTCGCCTTTGAAATATTTAAATTTTAAAATCTAACAGTAGCTGACTCTTTGTATCTTTGTAATCCATCTTTTATTAAAAAGTATTTAAATGAGATCTGTGCGGTAAATTCTTGTAAAAGAACCAATATAAATTTAAATATAGTATAATTTAAGAGGCCAATAACCAATAATTGTTTTTTATTACTAATTAGGTTGATTATTTTCGTGATATAAATTAATTTGATGACAAGTTTATTTATTATTTGTAGACAAACGTTGAATGTAGTGGAAGATTACTTAATAAATCTAAAGTAGACCTCTATTTATGTGAACTTATATGGACGATAATAGTATATAGTCCAAGTAATGAAGCTTAAAATAGGACAAAACCTCGCAATTTTTACAGAATTGATCGATTTGCTTAAAAATTTGAGAATAAGTAGTGGATAGTCCAAGCATCAAAATCTATATGATGCCAAAAGGCGCTTTTTTAGGCATTTTTTATTATATTTTGACCGCAAAAGTTGGTAAAAACATTAATTCTAAGCAAAAAATGTTCTATACATTTTTTTGATAAAATTAATAGTTTTCTCTTTATTCGCTATCGAAAGTGTTAGTTTTATATTAAAAAAATTAATGTTTTTAATCAGATTTCTGCAAATAACTCAAAAAGTTTTTGTTTTATCAAAACAACTTTGCTTAAAAAAATGTACCTTTTCAAAAAATCAACAAAACCGTTTATTTAAATTTTCTTTAAGACCAATAGTAATCGAGCTATACTTTATTATATGTTAGGTCTTCTTCGGCAAATGCTAAATATTGTAGTTTCAAAGTCAAAAGACGGGAAAACTATGCATTTTTCGAGGATCACTTGTTTAAACTAATTTGAAGTATTTAAAAATATCTATCTTCAGGAATAAAAAAAAGTCTTTAGCTCAAAAATTAGGTGGCTTATAATGAAAAGAATGTCAGACCCTCTATTTTTCAGCTAAAAAGTGATCGAAAGCAAACCCCTAATCACCACCCTGATTAAAATTAGTCATTGACCTTATTTCTTCTTCTTTACTTATGTATTATTAATAGGTTCTAGAAGTTTAACTGGTTTATAATGATTAGTTTTTAAAAAAATGGAGTCAAAAGCAAAAATATCGAATTTTTGAAGTTTGGTAAAAAATTCCTTTTTCTTCAGAATAGAAAGATTATCATCAGAGATACAAAAAAATATTTAAATATAAAATTGTAGCTTATTTAATTCACAAGAACATGGTTTGCCAAAAATTTTCTCTACAGTAAAAATTGAGTGAGCTATTGACAATTAAAACTTGTAATAACATGCAAAAATCACCTTTACCAACCCTTTCAAAGTCACCGCTTCTTGCGACTGAGGATTTTAAAAGGATTTGGTATTAACAGTCTTATAGATCTTGTAAAAACCTACCAAATTATTTTTTAACAAACTTTCTAAGATAAAAATTAAAAAGGTTACGGTTAAAAAATCAATATATTTTTTTCAAAAAAAAAAAAGAAATCCAATTGGAAGCATAATAATGTAAGTTAGCTTTGCTTTTAGTCATTGGCCTTAATAATTCTTCTTTATTGATGTATTATTAATAGATTTTAAAAGTTTGACTGGCTTAGAATAATTAGTTTTTAAAAAACTAGAGTTAAAAGCGAATAACGACTTTTTGTAGTTTGGTAAAAAATGCCATTTTCTTCAAAATAGAAAGATTAGCATCAGATATACGAAAAAATGTTTTAATATGAAAGTGTAGGTTATTTACTTCCCAAGAACTTGGTTTGAAAAAATTTTTTCTACGGCAAAAATTGAGTGAATGGTAAATGAGTATATATCGAAAAACATTGATTTTTTCTATATAAAACTAACACTTTCGATAGCGAATAAATCGAAAAGCATTAATTTTATCAAAAAAATGTATAAAACATTTTTTGCTTAGAATGAATGTTTTTATCAACTTTTGCAGTAAAAATATAATAAAAAATTTCCACCCATAAGATGGGGTGGCAACCGACCCCATGGTAAAAGCGCCTTTCGGCATCATATAGATTTTGATCCTTGAACTATCCACTACTTATTCTCAAATTTTCAAGCAATTCGATCCATTCTGTAAAAATTGCGAGGTGAAATGCTTCGGTTCCTGGACTAATAGGAAAAAAATTCTAATAATTTTAGTATGAGCACGTATGAGCGATATGCCATCAATTTTCAGTGTCACATGGATCGATGTTGGAAAATCAAACTTTATACTTATAGACTTGATAAATAAATTAAAGGTTATCCCGTCCCGTTAAGATAGACAAAATGCCCCCACTCCCACAATTCAATCTTTTTAGATTAAATGTGATTAAAAAATAAAGCTCAGCGAAATTTTAATCCATAACCCCTCCGTGGGGGGTCGTGTTTGGTGTCATTTAATAGATTTTTCAAAAATTTTGAATACGTGTATTTTTCACTTTTTCGATCTGATGTTCATTTCGCGAAATATCCGGGAGTTCGTATTTAAATTTTAAGTTTATCCCCTACCCAGTAGGGATGGGAAAAACCTACCGGTTTAAACCTAAAACCGGTTTTTTACTTCGCAATAACCGGTTTTACCGGTTGTTTTTTTGTCCCGGTTATAACCGGTTTTTATTTTTAAAGTAAAAACCGGTTATTAGGTTTTTATGGTGATTAGGATTAGGTTAGGTATTATTTTGGATCCTAATCATAATTATTAGTCTCAAGTAATTATTCCAAATAAAACCATAATTCAAATTTTATTTTATTTTATAAAATACAAAAGCAAACTGAAAGTGCAATCTCACATTAGCCAGAAACCATTATTAAGTGTTATTATAATATTTCCTTGAAAAAGTATTAGTACTCATAAGAAGTGATTTGGTTGAATGAGACGCAAACATCATCATCTAGTTTTTACACTTAACTCTTGACATTGAAAGTGGGTGAATGATTTTTTCTGATTACCAAAAATAATGCTGTGACTATGAATATCGAATTACTGATTACGAATACGAATCTCCAAGAATTTCGCTACGTTTTCAACACGATACACTAAGAAGTATTAAATGAGTTAAAATGTACCTATTCTACAAATGTACAAAAGTGTTAAAAGTAATACATGTTCTTTCGATAGTACTAATTTTGATCATATTGATATCGAGTCGAATGGAGTATCGCAAACTAAAGTGTATTGTAAATGTAACTTTATAACCTATTGGATTAAAAAAACCGAAAACCGGTTTTTCCAAAAACCGGTTTTTTTGCCCGGTTATAACCGCTAGGTTAAACCGTAAGCAAAAAAAAAACGGTATAACCGAAAACCGGTGTTTTGTCAAAAACCGCCATCTCTACTACCCAGGCCCGCTGAGAGGGGGGTACAGCCGGTACATTTTACCGGGGCCCGGCGATGTAAGGGGCCCGGCGTCGACCAGAACAAAGACGTAATATTTTCCGTTTGTTTTTGCTCTTCACTTTATATGCATAACGCGTTTAATTAATACTCGGCCATTTAATATGACCTTTACTTCTATTTTGAAATATATTTTATTGTTTTATTCTAAAAAGGCGCAAGAAGCCTGTGAGATTTTTTAATGATTTACCTGGGCCTAGTAATAATGACACCACCGATAATTTCAAGCTCGACGAAATATTTCACTGTGAAATATTTAATATTATCACAGTTAGATTGTATAATATAATAAGCAATTTAGCCAGAAGATTAAATGCGACAAATGAAACTCATTCGCTATTTAAAATTTTATGGACATTCCGAGCTGAAGATGACGACAATATTAGAAAAAAAAATTGATATATATTACAGGGTGTAACAAAAATACAGGTCATAAATTTAATCGCATATTCTGGGACCAAAAATAGTTCTATTGAACCTAACTTACCTTAGTACAAATGTGCACGGAAAAAAAGTTACAGCCCTTTGAAGTTACAAAATGAAAGTCGATTTTTTCCAATATATCGAAAACTATTAGATATTTTTTATTGAAAATGAACATGTGGTATTCTTATGGCAGTAGTATTTTAAGAAAAAATTATAATGAAATTTGGACACCCCATAAAAATTTTATGGGGGTTTGGTTCCTTTAAACCCCCCCAAACTTTTGTGTACGTTCCAATTTAATTATTATTGTAGAGCCATTAGTTAGACACAAGTTTTTAAAAACTTTTTTGTCTCTTAGTACTTTTTTCAAAAGTCAGTTTTTATCGAGATATTTGAATATTTGTCAAATCCACCACATATTTGTATATGGTAAAGTACGGTTATGGAGACTTGGTAATATGAAAATTTATTTATGATTTACATTTTTAAGTATATTTTGAACCATATTAAAAAAGAAGCCACATCTCGATAAAAGATGCTTTATCAAAAAAATACAAAGAGGCAAAAAAGTTTTAAAAACACTGTGTTTAACTAATGGTACCGCAGTAATAGTTTAATTGGAACGTACACAAACATTTGGGGGGTTTAAAGGAACAAAACCCTCATAAAATTTTTATGTAAACATATTAAAAAAGAAGCCGCAACTCGATAAAAACTGCCTTATCTAAAAAATACTAAGAGGCAAAAAAGTTTTAAAAATATTTAATTTAACTAATGGCACCAGAATAATAATTTATTTGGAACGGACACAAAAGTTTGGGGGGTTTAAGGGAACAAAACCCCCATAAAATTTTTATGGGGTGCACAAATTTCACTATAATTTTTCTTTAAGGTGTTCTTTCCATAATAATGCTACATGTCCATTTTCAACAAAAAACCTGTAATAGTTTTCGATATATTCAAAAAAATCAATTTTTATTTTTTAACTTCAAAGGGCTGTAACTTCTTTTGTGTGCATATTTGTACTAAGGTAAGTTAGGTCCATTCGAACTATTTTTGGTCCCAGAA
The DNA here is from genome assembly GCF_917563875.1 of Diabrotica virgifera virgifera. NCBI lineage: Eukaryota > Metazoa > Arthropoda > Insecta > Coleoptera > Chrysomelidae > Diabrotica > Diabrotica virgifera. The sequence continues at coordinate 60,853,594 of NC_065444.1, read as the reverse complement.
TATATGGTTTAATTTGTGACCTGTATTTTTGTTACACCCCATATATTGCGCGAGTTTTATAAATAAGACATCAGTGAAGAATTGATAGATGAAATTTTATATTTGAGAGCGATATAAAAGGATAATATTGGTGAATCTCAACTTTCTTCAATATATTTACTTAATAAAATTAAACATCTCAAATTGGAATCATTATTTCCTAAGTTCGTTATTGCGTTAAGAGGGTAGGTGCAAAATCTTGGTCCAATTCTATTTAATTGCATTCACTTTTTTCGAATCCTGAGAAAACTAATAAATATTTTTGAAAAAATTAAACGCAGAATGAAACATTACATGTTATTACCGAAGGCCGAAAATCCCTTAGAATAAACAAAAGTTTCTTTTGAATGAAATATTTGAAATTAAAAAACAACATTAAATTTCTCTTTTTTTTATCCCTGTAACTTATTCAAATAAATATTGTAGAAGTATTCAGGGACTTTCAACACTCGGTAAGGACGTAATCTTGCATTCTGCGTTTAAATTTTTCAAAAATACTTATTAGTTTTCTCAATATTAAAAAAAATGAATGCATTTAACTAGGATTGAACCCAGACATTGCGCCTACCCCCTTAAGAATATTTTGTACATTACCGGTGACTGTCGTAAAACATAAAAAAATACTATTAGCCCAATAAATGACCGTTTTGGAGTGTAATTTTCAGGGGCAACTCCGAATTGCATAAAAATTTGGATTTACGTTCTACTTACCCTCCACTTCAAAGTTGAATTTGTCCCATTGGTTGCTTTTACTTGGGGGGTGACAGTCACCCCTTCTTATGGGGTGAAAAACGCTTGTTTAAAATAGGCCCGGAAATGGATAAATTGACCGATTATAAGCAACTTTAGTTCTATAAAGTTTTTTACGTAAGTCAATACTTTTCGCGTTATTCGCAATTGAAAATGTTGATTTTTCGACAAAAAAAAACTACGTTTTCAGACAGTTTTTCGCAAATAACTCAAAAACAAATATTTTATCGAAAAAAATATTCTAAGCAAAAGTGTAGCCTATAAAAAACAGAAAAAAATGGTGTATCAGTAAAGTATATAAATTGAGAAAAAGCAAAGTTGTAGCTCATGAAAAATACGATCTTATTCGTCTTAATTCCAAATCGAATAAGTAAACGCGAAATCACCGAAAAATGAAGTACTTTTCGGGAAAAGCTTTATTAACATTTTTAAAGTACCCAAAAAAGATTTATATTTGTTTTTTACAAAAGTTTCTAGCACCAAAAATAAACGAGTTACACTGAAAAAAAAAGTTTGCCCCTTTTTTTGGTAAAAAAATTGTGAAAACCTCCCTCTATTTAGCACCCTAAATAAAATTAATCGTTACCGCTTTGCCATTTATTTTAACTGTATGTATATTGTTTATATGATCTGTAGGTTAGATTGGCTTGAAGTGCTTGTTTTTGAAAAAAAATTGGTTTTATAATAAAACAAAATTTTCTAAAAATTTTTGAAAAATTTCCTTTTTTCAAAATATCTTAAAAAGTATTAGTGATAAGAAAAATCTTAAACAGTAAAACATATAGGTTTTGTTATTATAAATATGCTAGTTTCATTTTGTTTTTCCGCAAGACAAAAATTGGTTAAGATATGGCTGTTCAAAATTTGCATACACTCGTGATTAGTGACCCGTTCAAGCTTTTTTAACTATAACCCTTTCAAAAATAAGCACTTTAAATCGGTGAGACTGACAGATCATATAAAAAATAGATAAGTAAGTAAATTTTTTGTAAAGCGGTAGCGATTAATTTCATTTGAGGAGCTAAACACGGGGAGATTTGCATGATTTTTTTTACAAAAAGAAAGAGGGCCAACTTTATTTTGAGCGTAACTCGCTTATTATTAATGCTAGAAACTTTTATGAACAATTCTAATAAATCTCTTTATAAACACTTTAAAAAGTTTAAATAGGTTTTTCCCGAAAAGTGCTTAATTTTTCGGTGATTTCACCTTGAAATATTCGATTTGGAATTAGACGCACAATAACGTATTTTCATGAGCTACAACTTTGTTTTTACTCGATTGATAGACTTTACGTATACACATTTTTTTTTCAGTTTTTTATAAGCTACACTTTTGCTAAGGATATTTTTTTCGATCAAGTATTTAATTTTTGAGTTATTTGCGTAAAACCGTCCGAAAACGTAGTTTTTTTGTCGAAAAATAAACATTTTCAATCGAAAATAACTCGAAAAATATTGACTTACATAAAAAACTCTATAGAACAAAAGTTGCTTAAAATCAGTCAATTTATCCATTTCCGGTCTTATCTTGAATATATGTTTTTTCACCCCCGAGAAGGGACGACTGTCACCCCCCAAGTAAAAGCAACCAACGGGACAATTTCAACTTTGAAGTGGAGGGTAAGTAGAACCTATATCCAAATTTTCATGCAATTTGGAGTTGCCCCTGAAAATTACACGGTATCGCCGTATTTTCCGTTCATTTACTGGGCTATATGAGATATTGTACAATGAAACAGGATCGGTTAATTGGTCCAATAATTTCGTACATTGAGAATGCACGACTGCACGAATGCACAACTTGATAAAATCATGCGATTTTTCGAAAATTATAGACATCTTTGCCAATCAGAAAATTCAAAAAGCACCTGTATTACAAAAATTTTCGCTATTATTATTTTATCACATTTCTATAATTTTATTATCACATTTCTATAAAAATTAAACAATTTTTTTCGCTCTTCACTTTTTGCCGGGGGCCCGCTTTTCATTTCTTACCGGGGCCCGCTCATCCCTCTAGGCGGCCCTGCCCCTACCCCTCTCCGTGGGGGTCGTGTTTAGTATCATTCGATAGATTTTTGAAAAATATTGAACACGTATTTTTTAGTTTTTCGCTCTCACGTTCAGATTTTAGAAATATACACTGTTTTGTATATAGGTACTTAACTTACCTTATCTTATAATTTGACGATTTCGAATTTTTACAGATAGATTTTTTCGGACCCCCCTTAACGTACCCCCCTGTATTAAGAGCCAATATATGGTAGAAGTACATTTACAGGGTACAAGGAGGTTGCTCCCCATGTGATAATCTTACGCGTTCGAGTAACTGCAAAAATCCCCGCTTGGACTCCCCTACCATAAACAATATTCAACAAGAATAATCCAGTAAACGATAAATGGGGCCGATAATACAACAGTTATTATTTATACGATGTTTATATTTTTTTATTGAAAGGATATTAAAAATAAGGGACAACAAAAATTATAATTCGGTTTCTTCTTTTCCCTGTTCCTGATCTTTTCCCTTCTCAGTGGTCGCTCTTCGTTACTTTTCTTCGCCACTCATTTCTGTCCATCTTGTCTTCTTCAACTAAATATTTCTCTCTCAAGTCCTCTGGCACATAGTCCTTCCATTTTCTCCCCGGGTTATCTCTATCTATTAAAAATGTTTCTTTAAATTTAAACAAATTTAAAGGGTTGAAAAAAGAATAGAGTTTTTAGGAGCAGTGAATCATGTTGCCCTTTGAGCACTCTTAACAAATTTATCTTTTAACATCGACTTAGAGTCGCTAGTGACATCAGATTGTCAACATGTAAATCATATTTCTCGATGTCATCTATTTTATAAGGTTGCTAGTTTCATCTACTAAGCAGAACGCACTGAAGATGATCTGATCTAGATCGAAAACGTTTTGCGAATCCTTTTAGATGACTTTTTAATAGTTTTTCAATAAACTTTTTATACCATTGTACAAACGAAGTTTTTACTTGTTCTGTATGATTTTTAATTATGGTAGGTATACAGCCAGCTACTGTTTGACTCATTTAAATAAATTGCAATTTTCGGTAAGTAGTCCAGTAGTGGGCAGCCCAAATCACAAAAACAAAAAATCCTGTAAAGCTGAGTGTAACGGTTTCATGGCGAGAAAAAAATTTCTGTTGTTGTAAACAAATCCATACAGCGTTTTTTTCAAAACTACCTGTATCTTTGAAGTTCAGATGTAATATCACTCTTTTACGTTTTGAAAAAATGCTCTTTTTTTCGAAAATATTCTCTACTGAAATCATCATTTCCTTTGGAGTTGTCACATTTTTTTATGTATTCCAAATGCTTATCTATTAGGCATTGTATTATAACTGATTTCTGTTTGTCATTGTTTGTCATCATCTGATTCATTTCATTTTCATCAGCCGCTTCGGTTATTCCATTTTTACAATGTCATGCAACGTTGTTCCAGGAAACGCACTCCAAAAATATTGACAATATCATTTTAAAATCGTCTACTTCAAAATCATCATCTTTAACCATTTTGAGTTGATTGCTGAACATAGGTCTCCGGTAAATAATCCGGTTGCATCCGATCTTGAGCACCTTGAATCCAGTTGTACTGGATATTCGCTTCGACTATTTTTTTTTTTGTAGAACTTCCTCGATTACGATAAGCTAAGCATCGTGTCTAGTCTCCATTCTAAAATTTTCTTGGTTCATCTTTCAATTCTTAGGTATTACTTAGTCTTCATCACCTGTCTAGTTCCAGAATTGTCCTGTCTTAGCTTTATAATTCTTTTAACTGCGTCTGTAGTACCAGTATTTCTCTTAACTATATAATTTGAAACTCTGTCACCGTGGGATACATTCAACATTTGCCTCTTCGTTGCTCTCTGTATCTTTAAAATGTAACTTATGTCCGAATTGTCTATATGAATGAGTCAGATAAAATTAAGTTATTAGAAGAATGTTTTTATTTTACCAAATTAAAAAAACAAAATAATTTGTTTAATTCGTATTTTAAGAACGATTTCCGAAGTAGAAATAGAAATGTCAAAATAGACATTCAATATACATAGTAATAATCAGTGACGCACTCAGAATTTTCCTCTAGGGGTGGTTGGCTTGGACGGGGTTCGGACAAATAATCCCTGACAAAAAATCCCCACAAATTATCCCTGGACAAAAAATCCCCAGACAAAAATCCCGGACAAATAATCCCCACACATTTTTTTCGACAAAATATCTCCACAAAAAATCCCCAAGAAATATTTGCTACCGAATAGTTCTCTAAAACTGTGAACGCAATCAACTCAAATGTTTTTCAGCCTCAGTGCATAACAGTTATAGCAATGGCCATGAAACCGCTTTTCGGCACGACAATAATGATTAGTAATTAAGATTAAACATGAATTGTAATCTCAATTACCAAATTTCGAATTTCAATTCCATGCCGAAAACTTCAAATGTTACATGACAAACGAGTGTGAGTTTTTTCAAAAATCGTGGAAGATGTGGGGAATGAGCTAAGGCTGTGGGAATCATGTTGTAATTGTTTGCTTAAATCTTTTACACCCTGCTTTGAATAACTATGTTCAAAACATTGCCTATTATCTGTGTGCATCGATGAAAAATTTTTGCGCTATTAAGAATGTTTAGCTTTGTTATGAAAACGCAGAACACAGGTTTTTGACATAGCTTTTGAAAGCTGTTGAAGCAGGTTTCTGAAATGTTGCTTGCAGTGAATTGAAACTGATGACTAAATATTTTTCGTTATGTATTACTAAAAAGATTACTACCATACGCCGAAGAAATAGTTGGTGACTACCAGTGTGATTTCAGGCCCGGAAGATCGATTGTTGATCAAATATTTACTATTAGACAAATGCTTGAAAGGACTGAGAGTATAATCAAGACGTGCATCAGATCTTTATAGATTTCAAACAGGCTTATGATTCAATTAATCATCCTACACTATGGAATACAATGGCCGAGCTGGGCGTACCTAAGAAACTAACTGCGGTAACGCCAATGTGTGTAAGTAACTTCTTTGCACAAGTTAGAAGAGGTGGGGAAATATCAAATGCTTTCTGCGTAAATTCTGGACAGAGACAGGGAGATCCATTATCCCCATTGTTGTTGTTTAACCTGGCCTTAGAATATGCCATGCGAAAAATTTATCCAAAAATCAAACCAGACATAGCTGCTCTGGGAGAGGCCAGATTAGAGATGCATCAAGTCAAACTAGTTTGATTTTACTCAACAAACTTGACTTGACTTGAAAATCAAACTTTTTGTATAAAAAAGTTTGACTTGACTTGATTTCGATATCTTTAGGTTTGACTTGAATTCAAACATCTTCAAACAGTTTGAATATTACGCAACGTGTTTATTTGTTCAGTGGCGGATCAACGGGGGGGAAGTAATGGGTGGGGGAAGGGTAGGGGAAATCCCCCAATCCCAACAAGGTCCAAAAAATTTTTTTTTGACAAATTTCAATAAACAGAAATGTATTGGCTGATATGATATTTAAACCGCAGACAGACAAATAAAACCCAATAAGCGCGCCAGTTAGGATAATAATTATTAAGAAAGTTTATAGCGTTTTATAGTATGATACAATTGATCCAAATAATGGCATAAACCAGACATCCAAAGTGAAAGTTATCATCCAACACCAAATTGTTCTATATGGTCCACATAATGTTCAGAAAAAAGTCACACCATGTTGAGCGTAGGGTTTGAAGGGAAGAGGGGGGAGAAATCGGTAAATTCGTAGTTTTTTACGTTTTTCGTCAATATTTTTAAAACTATGCGATTTAGCATGAGCAACCTTTTATACAAAAATGTTCTACATTCAATTTGAAATAAAAAAGGCCCATTGCATAATCCTTCTAAAATGAACGGTTCCAAAGTTACGGAGGTAGTATAGTATAACTGGTCAAAAAAAGGCCTAACCCAAACATCCAAAGAAATAGTCTTCCTCCAACACCAAATTGTTCTATATGGTCCACATATTGTGCAGTAAAAAGTTACACCATTTTGAGCGTCCGGGTTGGAGGGGAGATTAGGGAGAAATCGGTAAATTAGTATTTTTTTTTACGTTTTTCGTCAATATTTCTAAAACTATACTTTAGCGTAAACAATGTTCTATACAAAATTGTTCTACATAAAATTTAAAACAAAAAAGGTCCTATATATAATTGTTATATAATCAACACTTCCAATTTGGGCAATTGATGATGATTTTGGGTGGTGAGGTTGACGTTTCTTCGAGGGCTTATCACTAACATGCCACTGAAATAGCAAATTTTATTTACAAAACACAATCCTGTTAAAGAAAATTTCTTTCATTAGTAATAATATTATAAATTTCCCAAAGAATATAAAAAGTATCGAAAACTTCCACTTTTCACCCTCCGTAACTCTGGAACCGTTGATTTTATAACAAATATGTATAGGACCTTTTTGTTTTAAATTTTATGTAGAATCCTTTAGAAACCGCATAGTTTTAGAAATATTGACGAAAAACGTAAAAATCTCCGAATTTACCGATTTCTTCCCCCTCTCCCCCTCAAACCCGACGCTGAAAATGGTGTGTGACTTTTTTCTTAACATTATGTGGACCATATAGAACAATTTGGTGTTGGAGGATAAATTTCACTTTGGATGTCTGGGTTTGGGTCTAGTTATAAGTTATACCATACTATTAATGCATATTTATACATTAATTTTTTAAAAATTTAAACCCAACATTTGTAGCCTGTCTCCGAAAGAAATTTAAATTGTAGATAAATGTAGGTAAAACCATATAGACCTGGATCCCGCGTACCAAAAAAAAGTTGATTAATAGCAAGCTGAAAATTTGTTAATAGATTAACGGTGTCTAGGCAGACAAACTTTCATGTATGGGAACATTGGAAGAGGGAAAGCTTTAATTGTGGAACAGGTTAAAAATTTGAAACGACAGACTACGTAAACGTTCCATGTATTTTGTCGGATAGAACTTCCGATTGATTAACATCCAATTGATTTGTTACCCTTTCATTAAACTCTCATGCAAAAATCAGACTGGTGTTTATCATCAACTGGGCATTTTAATGAGTGGAACATGAAGAACATGTCAAATGACAGGAATCATGTTGGTTAGTAATAGCAGTCTGATTTTTGCATGAGAGTTTAATGAAAGGGTAACAAATCAATTGGATGTTATGTCCGACAAAATACATGGGACGTTTTCGTAATCTGACGTTTCAAATTATTAAATTGTTCCACAATTAAAATTTCCACCGTTCCAGTGTTCCCGTACATCTAAGTTTGTCCAACTAGGCACCGTTAAGCTATTAACAAATTTTCGGCTTGCTATTAATCAACTTTTTTTGGTACGCAGGATCCAGGTCTAATCACCCAATGGTTAGTTTTGAATTTTAAAGAAATACCAACAAATATACAGCAATACGTTTGTATTGTATTTTCAAGTGAACTAGCAGATTGGTATGTACCAGATGTTTTTCTAACTGGCCCTTAAATGCCTTTTTTAATAAAAGAAAGTCATAAAAATTCCAAATCATTTTATTTTGAGCTGTCCATTGAGACACATGTTACTGTGCTTGACTGCTAAATACAAATTTTAAGATTTTTTCACTTGAATACTATTTTGTCCTATTGTAACATGATCGGAGGTGAGGGGGCAATATAATACAATCAAGGGGTTCTATGTAAAATATAAACGAAAGTTGAAAAGGTGGAAGATTGTGATTCGGTAGTTTTTTTTATTTAAGTTAAAAAAACAATGTTACGTAATAGTTATGTAACGAATATTCGTATTCGTATTCGCATTCGGGAATATCCGCATCTTTTTGCATATTCGCATTCGCGTTCGCATTCGCAAAATTTGTGCCAATGTTTTGCGAATATAAATATCAGAGAAGAGAAATAATAATTTGAAAATAAAGTTAGATTAATAAAATTAAAATTTATTTTCTTTCTCATCTTTTTTATTAAAAAAAGGTAACTTAACCTCGTATAATCAGATTATCAGCCTTCACGTTGTTTTATTATTTGGCATAATGTAATAAAGCTTAAGGTTCAGAATGATTTACACTAAATATCAATTAACTTCTCATTACAAATTTAGAAAACATTTCAAAAATAAAAAAAAATTAAAAAAACTGAGCATTCGCATTCGCATCCGCATTCGCGAATGTCGTTATTAGATATTCGCATTCGCATTCGTATTCGAGAATGTTCAAACAATGACATTTGTTACATCACTATTACGTAATGCGCTGTTCGAACCATCCTACCCCCTCCCCGTGTAATGCGCCGTAACGTTTTACATGACCCCCCCCCCCAACTTGCGTTACGTAATACTTGAACCTGAACGCTCCCAAAGTAGATTAAATTACACTTTGTATGATAAAAAACTATCCAACGAATTCTTTGTTTTAATCTAGTAACACTCGGATATAAAAAAGTTATATGGATAAAACGATCTTGCCAGCAAGCAGTTTAAGCATTCAGAAATCATTTTCAAGAAATTTAAATTTACCCTATTTTGATTATAATCGTTTCCCGTATTAAGTTACTTTTATGTGGCACTCATTGTATTATTAATTTTCTTATCTTAACTGGCAACTAACATGTCAATCTCGACAAAAAGTATATCTACTAAATAAATTATTTTTCAAACTCTTTCAAACTAGTTTGACAAACAGTTTGAATTTTCAAACCTGTACGATTGACCAGTTTGACTTGACTTGAAATATTTGTCAGAAGGATTGACTTGAGTTTGACTTGAAATTAAGTCAAACTCAAGTCAAGTTCAAACATTCAAGTCAAACTTGTGCAACTCTAGGCCAGATGGGAAAAAGTCTGTAGGACGGCCTAGAAAAAGGTGGAAAGATGCAGTCAACGAAGATCTGGAGAAAATGGGAGTAAGACAATGGGAAATAGTGGAATAGGAACAACAAACATTAAAGGCAATAGTAAACCACTCGCAAAGACCCTCGAAGAGTTATAACGCCATTGATAATGATAATGACTAAATATTTTTGATGTTAAATTTTAGAAAAAGGAACAGGTTTTTTGCATTACAATCAAGATTATCGTTTTCAGGACCAGCAGTTATCATCACGAATAGGCAATATTTTGAACATAGTTATTCAAAGCAGGGGGTAAAAGATTTAAGCGAATAATTACATGGTCCCCAAATAAACATGGTTACCACGCAGTCTTAGCTCATTCCTCATATCTTCCACGATTTTTGAAAAAAACTCACACTCGTTTGTCATGTAAAATTTGAAGTTTTCTGCATGGAATTGAAATTCGAAATTTGGTAATCGAAATTACAATTCGTGCTTAATCATAATTTCAAATCATTACACTAGTCAACAAATTTACAAAAAAAAGTTGCGACTGATGTTAAAATGTCTGTACCGGGGAGTTTAAAGCGTCCTGAATGCGAATTCAAACACCAAAATGTTCCACCACGTATATATTTTGAGTTATCTTCTTCTTAAAGTGCCGCGCATTTCTGCGTAGGAGTCCACCGTACATTGTACAGGTCAGGTGAAATGTTAGATTTGGAGTTATAGAATGCATCAAATATTGCTATTTATTATAAAAATTCTTATGTCCTATATACACATATGTTCAGAACTAGAAACAAATACTATAGTGTCTTTTGTACACAATTTTGTGCATATCCCAATTTTGCCATATCACTATTTCGATTAACACAAACACACATTTTATCCTGCATAGTAAAAAACGAGGATAGCTCCTGGTTACGGTTCCTAAATATTAAAGTTGTACTCGCTAGTAAGTTCCATTTAAAAAAATCCATTTTTGTAATCTAGAACCTAAGGGTTAAGCATGTCCTTTGGACAAGTAAAGGTCTCGAACTAAATCATGTAATTCGACTTGTTGGATGCAATAAGGTGCTTTTTCGTCGCTTTCGGGAAAATAAGAATCATTCTTTTCTGATACATCATCAGGTTCACTTTTATCACCATACATTTCCAAATCTTTCCCCCAATTTGCCGAGGTCCTGAAACAGGTAAATCTTCTCCATAAAAATCTGGTTTTATTGATGAGGTAATACATATCTGGATAATCAATTTTATGCTTGCTCTTCATTGAAAACATAGACACTTCTGTCATGCAGAAGTAACAGTCGTTAAAATGGATTAGAACTATAATAATACACAGGGTGTCCCAGACTAATTTAGCCACGCTATATCTCTTAAACGAATAGAGATTTTCGAATGGGACAAAAAGTGGTCTATTCTACTTGTAATAGACTTTAATATGGCGTAGAAAAAAATCATCCCTTAAATATTCATCCCTTAGTTACAACCCCTAACTTTAATTTTTTTAATAGCACCCTGTATATTTTTTTATAGTTTTTGATGTGGTCTTCTATCGTCTATTCAACACATTTTTTTAAAATAAAATCTGTTCGTAAATAACCAAGAAAATATCAGTTTAGTTTTGTTAATTATGTGTCCCAGACTAATTTATCCAGACTATATTCCTTAAACGAATAGAGATTTTCGAATTGGACAAAAACTGATCTATTACATTTGTAATACACTTTCATATGGCGTAAAAAAATTCATCCAATAAATCCCTTAGTTACAACCCCTAACTTTATTTTTTTTTAAATAGCACCCTGTAAGTTAGGGATGAATATTTATTGGATGAATTTTTTCTACGCCATATGAAAGTGTATTACAAATGGAATAGATCAGTTCTTGTCTCATTCGAAAATCTCTATTCGTTTAAGAAATATAGCCTGAATTGGACCGAAGATGGTTGATTGGGTCCTCGGGTAGAGTTTCACCATGTTCCCAGAGGTTTAATCCCTGAACATCGGCGTTTAGCCATTTTAAATTTATTTCAACATAATATAGATTTATTTATAATCACAACCATTGTTTGGTTCTGGGGCTATTTTGCAAGTATTCAAATTCACTGATGATGGACCGATAGGTTTGAAAACGTTCTGATGAACTCATTTTATTGAATCCATTGGGATTCTAAAAATTTTTAGTAAATATACCTTTTACATAGAAGTGGTTTTTACTTCATGTTCCAGTTTGTTTAACTATAAGGTATACAGCCAATCCAGGGAACTACCCCTTTTTAATTTTTTTTGTATTGTTTCTGAAAGACAAGTTATATTTTTCTACTATTCTTTATATTTTTTATACGTCCTGGGAGGGGTTTTAACCCCCACAACCCCCCCCCCGTGTGCGCCACTGGTAATAATATATAACAATAAAACGCCACAAGAAAAAATTTTCAGAAAATTGTATTAAAATTTTTAATAAAAAATGGTCTGGATAAAGTTGAGCTTGAATCTCTTGAATTATTAATGTCAGACACTTTTGCGTCACAAAAAAACGAGCAAAAAAATCAAATAATAATTCAGCTTTGCCTATTTGAATATATTAAAAACATGTACCAGATTGCTGGGAATATAGCTCATTTGTGGCACCACATGAAACCTGACTGAGGATGTTCTGACAAAATCTTGTATTCATTAAAATATGATAGATCGGGGTTGTCAGTAACTTATGGAGTCAATTACCTTTTGTTTGGGGACATTCCAAAGAATTTGACTCATTGACATAAATTGCCATTTTCGGTTTCGGTAAGTAGTCCAGTCGTGGGCAGCCCAAAACATAAAAACAAAAAATCTTGCAAAGAAGAGTGTAACGGTTTATGTCGAAGAAAAAATTCCTATAGTTGTAACCGAATTCATACAGCGTATATAAATAAAGATTAATAGTTACAACTTCTTTCATAATAAATTGAAATATTTGAATTTTAAATTTTCTAACTGTGTAGTCTAGCAGATTACTCACTTAATTTATTACATTTAATAAGGTTTATGTTGTTGCAGAACAGTCAACAGCCTTTTAGCGTTATTTCTTGTAGGTACTTTAGATAACTTTATCTAATAAATGGTTTTGCTAAATTGATGGCGCTTTTGTTTGTTTCGCCGTCGTTATTGTACTCATTATTCATCTCCGGTTTAATTGGTGGTAACTAGATTCATAAATTTCGTGCCCACAACAATTTGTTTAATAGAATACTGTGATAAATGGTAATAGTTACCGCATTTAATTGGGTTTGAACGAAAAATAAAATGAATATTTTAAACAGTATGGAAATTTTTTAACTGCCAATCAATCTCCATCATCGTTTATTTTAAAAGAAATTTAATCAATTTCTGAGTTTTAGGTCATCTAAAAGAGGACCGAAATTTTTCCCCCACTAAGGTACCCCAGATGAAGCAACCGCTTTTCCTGAATATTGAGGCCGTGTAGCGTTAGGCACAGGTTTGGTAGCTAGACCCTCCAGGTATGGAAGACCTCCATACACTACTTTATTATTGTGTATTGGCCATTACTGCTGTTGATTTTATGTTATTTAAGTTAAAATAAACTTACATAAACTACAGAAAACATATTTTTTTAATTGTTTTACTCTTGTATTAAAGTTAGCTACCGTAGGTGGTCCACAGGCGAGCCCAAGTAGCACCGAATGGGTTTATTAATTCTTTTAAGGATGCTTTAAAACTGTAGAATAAAACTAAAATTAAAACCCTCTGGTTTTTAAGTAAACCTTAAGGTTGCAATAAAACCGTTTTCAGCATAAAAGGGCCCACTCTGGAAGAGGTCAGTAAAACCAAAAATATAAACCCTAAAACTTTATTTTCTTGAGAAACTGGTTTTAAAGCTGCTGTGAAGGTGCTTTTAAAACCATGTTAAAAGACACTGAGTGCAGGCAGTTGTATAGCAAACTTAAAAAGGTTTCTTAAATGGAGACTTTTAAAGACAATTTACCATATTAAATGATTCTTTAAACCCATATACTCTACATAGGCCAACAAATTTTTACATGTGTTATGATAGGTAGATACGTATTTGTAACCATAATAGTTATTTATGATATAAGTGTTAAAAGTACACGTTTAAGGCACGCATGTGAAAGTTTGCAGAAAGAGCGAAGCGAGTTCTGCAATTCATATGAGTGCCTTAAAAATGTACTTTTTAACACGCATATCATACAATATTTTTTCTACAAACGTAATTACAGGACAAAATCTACAAAAACTTTTACTTGAACTTGACTGGCATTCCATTTTTATATTTTTTTGACATTACATCAAAATTGCCTATACGCTCAATACGAACTGCAGTGTCATAAAAATTTTAAAGCACTAGTGACTTAATGTAGCAATTTTAACGCTCATATGGAGTACTAAAAATTGCATTTTTAACACGGTTGTAGAAGAAAACACGGTAACACGGTTGTCAGGGTAGAAAAACTTGCGCACCCAACTGTATTGATAATGTTAACAAAAATAGGTCTAAATAACTCACGCTCCCTAAAATTTCTGACTTTTGGCGATTAAAAAAATAAAAATAATAAAAAAATTTAAATCCGAAAAATATTAATTTGAAATAAAAATAATTTTATCTATAATTTTAATATTTTAATGTTAAAATAAATCGAATTTATGTCTTTAAGTCGCTTATTTATAATTTTAATGTAAGGCTTATATTGTAATCTATCATGGCTTTCAGCATCTCCAGAGAGCAATATGATCGAAATCCAAATAAAACTATTTGGTCTATCGACATAGAATTGTTCAGATCAAATGGTTTTATTTTATACTTTTCAAGAGCATAATATCCTACATAAAAGCATGGTTGCCTTGGAATTAAAACTGTTTAGTTTTAATGCTGCTGTCAATAATGCCACTCGGTTTTAATGTGAATCTAACCTAAAATCGAGGCGTCGCAGTGCTGTGTGTGTTGTATTTTTCTTTTAAAATGACCAGTCTGTTTATATTTTAAGTACTTGCGACTTATCTCTTCCATACTAACTGTACTTCCACTTTTTATAACACACTATACCACTGTTTCGCTCTAAAACAAATGGCCGACCATTTTGGACATGAAAGAATGGGGGATGAGTTTAGTATTATTGTTTCTAACAAGAAGCATAGTTTAGTCGTTACGATTACTAAATTGAATCAGTTAAGAGCGTTTGGTTTTAATATAGCCTACTAATTGCTTTTAAGAAAGTAACTTTAAAGAAAACTAAAAAATAGTTTTAAGGCATATGTTTTACTGACATAATAGTCTTGAGATCAAGTAGTTTTAATAATAGGTTTTATTAGTCATATCAGGAGAATCTCTAAAACTGCAATAAAACTAAAATGTAACAAACTAGAATCTAATAAAACCAAACAGTCCGGAAGTTCTTCATAAAACTGATTAGTTTTAAAGTGAACTGAGAATAAACCATTTTAAAACTACAATAAGACAAATTATCTATTAAGATTAATTAGTCTTATTTGATACTCTTATTAGATACTTTAAAACTAGTGACAAATGCTTAACAGTTTTAAAAGTTCTGGCAGTATATCTACAAGGTAACTTTAAAACCATGATCTTCTTATTTACTACAATAAAACCTTTATAAACCTTAAATAAAACTAAAATGTTTTTGTTGTGCTACTTGGGAGGTAAGCAAACACCGTCTACCAAATCGGCAATCTATCGTCAGACACACACAAAATCTTAGTGCGGAGAGCTCTACACCAAGGTCAAAAATCAAGGTTACTGGCTCGCTAGACGGAAACACAATTGGAGAAGAGATAATTCTAGAGGAATCACAAAAAGAAAGCTAAATAGGAGAAAGGTGCATGACGTCATCCCTACGAAAGCCGGATCCGCAACGTTATTTGTGAAAATGGGAGGGAGAGGAAGGTACTGTCTCCACAAGCATGACCTCTTTGATCTTCGGACATACGAACACCCTACTCTGGGAATCTCGTGTCCCTTGTGGCTTAGATTAACTTTGTTGTGTATGTGTTTGCTGTAGTTTATTTAATTTTGTGCGGAACAGTTTTGTTCGCTATGTTTAAAGATGTGTTCATGATTTATGTAACTGTAGACTGGATGACAGTCAGTGCGGCTTTAGGCCTGCGCGAGGTACAACCGACCTCATATTCATGGTGAGACAACAATCAGAAAAAGCCCTAAAGCATAACAGTAAATTGTTTCTCTGTTTTGTGGACTTTGAAAAAGCCTTTGATCGTGCACCACGTAACAAGATCTGGGAAATATTAAACTGTAGAAATGTGAAACCGCAGCTAATCCAAACAATAAAGAACAACCGCTTATCTCTAGAATTTTACATAAGGCAGGTGTATGTCAAGGTGGTGTCCTATGTCCTTTGTTATTCATCATTCTAATGGACGAAATTGCAAAAGAATGTAGGGATAAGGTAAACATAACTAGGGTGGGGATGTATCAACTTCAACAAGTATACATGTCAGAGTTGATAATAATATATGCCGATGACCTGGTAATTGTGGCAAAATCAGAAAAAGACTTGCAAGTGAATGTGAATATTTTGAATGAAGAAATACGTGAAAGGTGCGGAATCGGAATGATCTTTGAAAGACAAGAGTCAAGACAAGTGGCCAGAATGAGTGAAGGTAGAACTATAAAGAGGGTATGGAAAGCTGCATCAAATAAAAAATGACGAAGAGGCAGCATTTACAGCCAGCAAGAACATGGTATTGCAGATATTGAAAAGGCTTTCACAAAAACAAATATTGGATGGAGAAAGGCAGAGAGACCAACTACTAACCGAAAATCATGGAGACGTCCGATTTCTCCTCTTATCTCGACACTGTAAGGTATAAGAGAACGGCATAAGTAAGTATAACTGATAATAATGATGATAAGTAAACTATTGAAATTTGCAAAAAAAATTGGGCGATAATGGTTCAATGCGGTCCACCTTACCTCTTTCTGCAATACTATTAAGTCGCATGTTTAATTCAAAGAATATATGACAAGCAAATGCAAAAAGGAAACATCCATACCGCTATTAGCTTCACACTCGCTTTTTCCGCTTTTCAATGCTTTATTTTTCTCCCGTCTCATTTAAATCCGCTTAGAAAGAACCGATAAATCATGATATTATCGGAGACAGTGTTTTATATCTAGACCTTTATGATAAGTGTATTAAGAATAGTCTCGTTCCATGTTTAAAGAGGTGTTCATGATGTATGTAATTATTTTAAAGAGGCGTTTTAACAAGTTCAGTTACGCCGATAAACCAGATTGAAATACACTATTATACTTTTGCTATGGGCTGTAATTCATATTTTAACGTCAATTCTTCTTTCAACTGACTAGAGTCGTGATCAATTATAATAAAGTACTTTAAATCGCTTTAGCTATTTCACGATTTAAATTCAAATTGAAGACTGGTCATGGAAAATTTGAATTAACGTTGTTTTTTTTCTTCCAAACACCCTTGAGTTTTATAATGTTATTTGATATGTAGATGGTGAATAGCGGGCTTCCGACCTTAAGAGTTAGAACCTTTTTTTTAATAGTCTATATACATACATGTATATGTCTTCTCCTTCTTCTTCTTCTTCCTTCTTGTGTGTAGGCTTTAAAGCCTTTTTCTTTTTCAATATTAGCCTCCTAAATTGTTTAGGTTATCGCACCATATTTTTCTTGGTCTGCCAATACTTCTTCGTCCATTTGGTGACTTATCTCGTGCTATTCGTACTATCCTATCTTCTGCCATTCTACTAATGTGTTCGTTCCACTCCTGTTTCCGTTTTGTCACCCATCCATTCATGTCTTCTATATTGCATGATCTTCTAATATTTTCGCTTCTCTCCCTATCCAACAGACTTTTCCCTGATATTCGTCGGAGTATTTTCATCTCTGTTGTTTCTAGTAGTCTTCTCGTTTTAGATGTGTCAGATCTTGTCTCCGCCATGTATATTAATGTAGGTCTAATTGCTGCTTTATAGATTCTTGCTTTTGTTTCTTGTCTTAGGTGTTTGTTCTTCCAGATTGTGTCATTAAGAGATCCCGCCGCTTTACTTGCTTTTAAGCTTTGTTGTCTTACTTCCTCTTCAACATCTCCGTAGCTGGTTATATCTTCTATTCCTAGATATCTAAACCTTGCTTCCTGCTTTATTATTTTCCCATCAATTTCGATTTTACATCGTAGTGGGTATTTAGATGTTGTCATACATATTGTTTTTTTCTGCTAATATTATCATATTGTATTTCTTGACTGTTGTATTGAAGATGTGTGTTAATATTTGGAGATCGTCTTCTGTCTCGGCGATATGCGGCGTCGTCTGCATAACATAATACTTGGATTTCTTTGTTCCCCATTCTGTAAGGGCGATGCCACATTATGCGTTTTGACCGGATGCGTTTCCACCGCATCCAGTCAAAACGCATAGTGTGACAGGTCGGTCCGGTTGCGTTGGAAACGGATGCGTTTTGAGACATCGGTACGCGCTTACAACTGAACGAGACTAAACGCATAGTGTGACAGGTCGGTCCGGTAGCGTTGGAAACGGATGCGTCTCCACCGCATCCGATCAAAACGCATAATGTGGCATCGGCCTAACCATGACCTTTACGTACTGCTTGTATTATTTAATCCATTATTATATTAAAGAGCAGTGGGCTTAATGAGTCACCTTGTCTGACTCGGCTTTGTACTGGTATAAACTGTGTTTTCCATTTATCTTTGCCTGTATTCGATTATGAAAGTAGATGTTTTCGAGGGTTTTTATAATATTGATTGGTATGTTTCTTCTATACTCTATACAGTAAATGTAAGACGTCTTCGACTTGGATGCCATCGAAAGCCTTTGGCAGGTCTATAAAACATAAATATGCTAGTTTATTGTACTCAGTGGCCTTTTCTGTGATTTGTCTCAGTACAAATACGGCGTCTACGCAGGATCTTCCGGATCTGAATCCTTGTTGTTCATCTGATAAAGTTGTTAGTTTATTGATTTTGTTGGTTAGGACTTTTGTGGTTAGCTTAAGTGTGGTGTTTAGTAGATTTATACCTCTATAATTGTTGGGGTCTTCTTTGTCTCCTTTCTTGGACATTGGTATCATTATGCTGTTTCTCCATACGTCTGGTATCTTGAAGTGCAATATTAGTTTTTGTTTAAGTTGTAATATGTATAACATGTTGTTATACATGTTGTTGTAACATGTATATGTAATATGTAGGAATGAAGTAAGTTTGAAGTGTACAGATTTCATGTATCGGAAATTTGGAATAACATTTAAAACTTATATCAATTATTTACACTATTTTTCCGGATTTTTTTTAACTATTGTTAAAGGTAATGTGGTGTATGCTATGTGTAAAATATTCAGTGAAAAACATGTTATTCTTCTTCACCTTTATAAGCAATTTAGCTTGTTCATTGGCAGATTGATACCTCTTTGGAAGGTTGTAATTCCACATTTTCGCGGTATGTTATATGTTCTTATAAGGTCGTTCGATACTTCTGGGAATTGGTGATCGATCCAATGGGGGAGACCACACAGGTCTCCCCCATTCTGCTTTTTTGGTTATTCCATTTTTTTTATTTAGTGTCCATTCGTTTATACGCTCTATGTTACATTTTCTTCTAATCTCTCCACTCCTTTTTTATCTCTTAGCGTATTTCCTGTAATTCTTTTCAGTATTCTAAGTATATTCTTTCAGTATTTTCATCTCTGTCGTTTCCAGTAGTATTTGTGTTGTGACTGGCTTTTAAATTATGGATTTCATCTCGATGTTAATATGTCGGTTTCGCTATATAGTGTTATTAAGGCATCCCTTAATGTGTTATTAAGGCTAGTCTTTTTACCTTTTCTACTTGATCTCTGACTTCGTTGTCCAGGTCTCCATAGTTGGACAGTGAATTCTTCTTCTTTCTCATAACCCTTAGTGCCATTCAGGGCGTCGAATGTCGGGTTCCGCTTTTTATCCATTTCTTCCAAGCGCTTCTATTGGTGTCCAGGTTCTTCATATCCCTCATACTCATGTGTCTCCCTTCACCTATATCCTAGATCGGGTCCATCCATGTCTTCCTCGGCCTTCCCTTTTTCTTTTGTTTCCCATTTTGGCTTCATGTACCTTCTTTGTAAGTCTCTTTTGCTCCATTCGTTGTATGTGTCCAAACCAGCTTAATTGTTTGTTTTCCATCTTCCTCATTATCGGTTCTTGTTCCAGCTCTCTTCTTATATCTTTATTTCTGAATCTATCAAACTTCGTAACTCCAGCTATTCTTTCATGTATTTCATTCCGGTCGCGTTTATCATTGATTCATGTTTCTCTTGCACAATCCATGTTTCCGCCCCATATATCATTATCGGATTTACTACGCTCTTTCGGATGTTTCGTATGCGGACAGTGAATTGAAGGTTTTATTATTTATGTTATTTGTTATCAATTTATATTTTACATCGGACTGGTTCTTTCTTCTTCTTCTTCTTCTTCTTCTTTTTAAGTTTCCATCTTCTATCGAAGGTTGGATATCAACACGGTAATTATTATTTTGCTTACAGCAGCTCTAAATGGTTAGTTAGAGCTCAGACTAAAGCAAGAAACCCATTATGAACAGCCAGCACGGCACAGCCCGGCACAGCCCGGCACGGCACAGGACAGTCCAAATTCATTTGTATAGTTTTAAATGCAACGTAACCCATTATGAGCAGCCAGCCCGGCCCGGCACAGGCCAGCACGCAAACGGAACGGCCGAAATTCTCCGAGTAGAATAAAATCCGTTGGAGTCGAACGGCCTCAACGGCCAGTCGGCGCCAGTGTGTCATAATTGTTATAAAATATTATATTGTTGATTTTTTAATTGAAAGCGCGTTGTTTCTTTTGAAATAATATGGACGAACTTTTAATTGAGAGTGTCAGAGAATACCCATTTTTGTATGATGCATCGGACCCAGGTTATCACGATAGCAAGAAAAAGGACAATGCATAGGTACAAATATCCGAACATTTTGATCAATGGACAGGTACGTACATTATCTTTTAACCATGAATTCGTTTTTTTAACATGATGCATATATTCATTAAAATTGTGTAGTTTATGTCTTTTAAAAACTTTTATTTTACGATAGTTTTTAAAATATATCATAGATGACATGATGCGTTTCTAAAATAAAATTAAAACAATACATAACATTTTTCTCCTATATAGAGATGGGCTAAATTATGGAATAAATTCATTTTCTCTAAAATGGACGGCTTTGGAGAAAAATCCCGAAACACGTCGATTTTTATTTTTAAATTACAATTTTTTGGCATATATTTCATACTAGTGACGTTATCCATCTGAGCGTGATGACGTAATCTATGATTACTTTAAATGGGAATATGGTTCGTGTGGCATCTCATTTGTGGCCAAAAAATACTTTTTTAATTAAATTAATTGACGAAAAGAGAAGAATGTATGCAATTTATTTAACTCAAAATACTTTTTAATGATGTCAGAAAATAGAAAAAATGTTTATTTGGCAAAAAAACATTGCTTTTCGCTTAAATTAAATGTTCAAACTGTCAAGAGGTAGGTGGGAGGCTGTTTGTGATTTAATTTAAGTGAAACGAAATGTTTATTTGTGAAATAAACATTTTTTTCTATTTACTGACAGCAGTACAATGTATTTTGAGTTAAATAAATTACATACATTCTTCTTTTTGCGTCAATTAATGTAATTTAAAAATTATTGTTTTGGCCACCCTGTATAAATAATGATATTATTGTTTATATTACTGAATAGAGGATTGAACACCCTTTCAAATGAGATGCCACACAACCCCTATTCCCATTTAAAAAAATCATCGATTACATCATTAAGCTCAGATGAATGACGTCTCTAGTATGAAATACAGTGGAACCTCGATTATCCGTCAGGGCACCGGACCAAGGGTATGACGTATAATCGAGAAGACGGTTAACAGAACATTAAAAAAATAAAAATCATACTGCTATGGTGACACACAGATATTAACTAATAATTTGTGTGATGTACATTTTTATTTTCGGCTTGCGATTCTAAAAATAGAACTCTAAAAGTACAGTCAAACCTCGATATTACGGACTAATTGGGGGAACGGGATGTCCGTTAAAGCCGAAAGTCCGTTGTATAAAAATAGGTTTAAAATCAATCAAAATTTTTTTTAATTATGTGGGTACTGTATATACAAATCTGTAAGTTAAAAAAGGAATAAAGTTTTGTTCACTACTTTTTTACTTTTCTACTTGATCTAAAAACTTTCTACAATATACTTCATTTGGTTGAAGAAATTATTCACTGATTCATGGGTTGAATAAGCGATGTATTTTTTGGCAAAACATACAATTAAAGTTGCGATCTTCGGAATTTAGAATACTTTCAGGGGGATTAGCAGGAGCATTGTCTAAAAGCAATAAACATTTCACCTCTTTAGGCAGTGTTACCAGTTTCTTCTCTTGAAATTTTCTCACTGCAAGTACAAATCCTTTAAAAAGAAATTTTTAAAAATATCTGGTGAACCATGCCCTATTAGAGCTATAATACGAAACGGGCAGATGATGCCTTTTGATGATTATATCTTTGACAACACTAGGTTTAAGAGATTTACCAACAATTATAGTAGTCAATCCATGCGGTCCATTGGCATTAGCACAAAGCAGTGCCGAGTTCGTGTCCTTGTTGTCTTTCCTTCTAGAATTCGATTTTTTTTGCATTCAATTTTTTTTACATTTGATCTGATTTTTTGTCCGTTATATCCGAAGTCCGTTAAATAGAGGTCCGTTCTATCGAGGTTTTACTGTATGGTATCATTTATCATTACCTATTTAAATTGAAATTTAATCCAGAGCCCTGAATAAGAACAAAAATTATTTACATAAAAAAATGCGGTGATGGCATAACTGCACGTGTACATTTCAATGAATTTCGTTTGGCTTATCGCAATGCTCAAACAAAATGAATTGATGACTCAATTTTTACTTGTGTATACAATATAACTTAATGGACCCTGACGGTTAACAGAGGTGACGGATAATCGAGGTTCCACTGTATATGCCAAAAAATTGTAATTTAAAAGTAAAAATCGACCTGTTTTGGTATTTTCTTCCAAAGCCGTCCATTTTAGAGAAAATGAATTTATTCGATAATTTAGCCCCTCTCTGTATATATTTTATTAATAAAAATACATTATCATTTATGGCAAATGATCATTTTTCCGGTGCCGTGCCGCGCTGGCCGTTACAAATGGGTTTTTGGACGGGCCGGCCTGTGCTGTGCCGTGCCGGGCTGTGCCGTGCTGGCCGTTCATAATGGGTTTCTTGCTTAAACCATTCTTCGATAACCACATTCAAAAGCTTTCAATTTCTTAATCTCTAGTTGCTTCCAAGGGCGTAACAGAGGGCCCCGCAGCATGAAGCTTGCGGGGGGCCCCAATCGCTTAAGGGCCCCATCTTGTCATCTGATATTACGTTAAAATCTGTTATTGCTACATTATTTTACGTTGTCTGTTTAAATTTAAAAACGTAAAAATTTCTAACTAGATGTATTTGCCAAGTGAATCATCTCATAATATCTAGAAACTTAATCCTTTCCGGCCTACCTAATTTTATGGCAGCGACAGTGCACTATATAATGCTTTGTACGTGACTATTGAAAGATATTAGAATTGCAATTTACCGAACAATATTTTTAAATCTAAAAATGGGTTTTCTTTCTCTCTGTTCTTTACCTACTTTTAGTATTTGGATACAATATTATCGCCAATAATTTCATATTGGTTGTTTGCATTGAATGTTATTTATTATGTTTGTGTTGTTTTACAGTTATAGTTGCATCAGTTTGGTACGCATTTATTTAATAATTATTGACGACTTTTCTTGTGTAACCATTGAACAATCTCTCAACAGATAAACGGTAAGATAAGGAAATTATAACACTTACGCTTTAGGGGAGTCAATGTAGAAAAACTTACATTGTTTCGGTTTCGGAAAAAATCAAACATGCTTATATTTTTCTAAAACATTTTTGTTAGTTTATATATCTTATCTTAAAGTGAAAAGTTCTACTGACAGATACCTCTAACTCTAATTGTTTATTAATTCTTTAAACAATAAAACTGTTTTATATTAAATAATTTTAAAAGATATCGGTGAATTCATCATTTTACTTTGTTCAAAAATGTTTCTATTTGCTTTTTGATTATGCTGAATTCGAATATGACATTAAATCAGGGCCATAAGTACGATGTTGGGGGCCCCGGGACAAACGTGATCTGGGGGCCCCCTACGGGAAGGGGGGTCTGGGGTTAATCACCCAGCAGAAGGAGTCCGGGAAAATTGATATTTAACCACTTGAAAACGCCTTTTAATGTACTCCGTGACTGAAGTTTCCTGTACCTACCTACATATTGCTATTTTAGTTGACCAACACAAAAAAAAGTTGAAATCACATTATTTTAAGCTAAATATTTTGCAAATATTTACCATCAATATAGTAACATCTTTTCTGTTTTCATAAAAAATATACTATGTACATATAATGTTACTTACATTCTTCGGCTATAATGTTGGTTTTTAATCGCGTTATATTGCCTATAGGCAGTATAACGCGATTGCAATCGCGGAGCCCCTTCGCCGGGGGCCCCGAGGCATTGCCCCGGTTGCCCCAATGGTAGTTACGGCCCTGTCAGACATTACAATTTATAAATTCAAAATAAATGTTTTTGAGCCCTTATACAGTATGTCTGCGTGGCTTCGAACCATATGGGAAACATTTTTATTATCAATTTTACGAAAAAAGTTATTTTTTATGAAATGCTCTGAATGGTCTTAAATCTGAGATACAAAATAAGCCAGATAAACCATCAGATATCAAAGCTTATCAATTTTATACGAGGTAAGTAAAAAAATAGGAATTTAACTCAAGGATAAAGTATTTTTATATTTAACAATATACAATTTTAATTTAATATGTAATTACATCCTTGTAAATAAAAAATTAATTTTTCCAAATATTTCTCAAATTACCGATAACCAACATCATTTTATTACAATTATAATAACTATTTTATCATTAATTTTTTAATTTTACGAAAAAATTCTTATAAAATTCTTTACAAAAAGCTCTGCATTATCTCAAAACGAAGATTCAATTGTAATATATCACATTTTACTTTATACGAGGTATGTCGAAAAATATGAATTTCTCTCTAAGAGTTAAGTACCTTTATAGTTCACAATATTTCAACTGGAATGATATAATTGCATATTTAAACATAGTTTTTAATTGCGAACAACTTTTTATAATACAAATTTTCAATATTGTAAAATATAAAGGTAGTGTATAGGTACTATTAAGCGAAATTAATATTTTTTGATATATCTCGTATAAAATCAATAAAATTTAATATCTGATTATTGCAACTTAGGTTTTATACCATGCACAGCATTTTATAAAGAATAACTTTTTTTGTAATATAGATAATAAAAAAGTTCCCCATAGGTTCCAAGCTACGCAAACACACTGTATAAGAAATCAAGAAAGAATTGTTTTAACACTTACTATTTTTAAAGCTGGTTATTAAATGTATTGTAGGTAAGTTGTAAGAAAACAACAAAAGAAGTTGTTTATTTCATTTTCAAAGCAAAATAATTACATTTTAAAGATTACACCTTAGGCTTTAAAAAAACACCAATACAATTGTAATATAGGCGTTTACATTTAAGTAATATCCAGTTAAAAGTTATTCTGTAAAACTACGAAGTTTTCAAAAATTACATTTTTTGAGACGTTGTATTATTTGAATAAAAGTTTTGATATATTTTTTTAATAAAACATGGTTTAGTATGATGTTTAAAAAATAATTTGTGTAAGTTTCAGATTTATATATGTAAAATTGTATTAGTACCACATTTTACACCCATACTGTGCTTATGCACATATTTTTTTTTCTTTGTGATATAATTATAAGATATCGTCAATTTGTAAAATTTAATTTGATTAATTAATTAAAAAGTAATGAAATGAATGTCGACTCGATTCTGCAGGAGACAGATTTAAATCAAAACGAAACCGTAGGTTTTCTAATTTTAAAAAGTAATGTTAAATTAACTCAACGAACGCTGCCATACAGTGCGCCACTGCCAATGTTTGTGGGAAGGGTGACTCGAGCGTTATAAATAAAAAAATATAGAAGCTGTAGATGTAATTTTAGGAAAACCTTTAATTTTTTTATGTAATATTCTCTGAATTTTCACTGGTCGAGTCAGTTTTTTCTAAAATTTATATTTTCGTGTATATTAAAAAACTAATTTCGCAGTTAATTAGATTAATAAAAAACTAAGCATCCACTTTGGAGTAGAACTTTTTGATATGCTGTTTATTAATTATAGTACGTTTCTTAATGAAATTATAAAAAGTTTTATCTTGTTTGATATTTTCGGTGGGCAAAAACTCCGTTGACTCCACTACTTTTAATAACGCTGTCATTGTAATATATCTGAAGGAGACAGAATGAGTTCTAAGAGGGTATTTATAATATAATATTTATAATAATAATATAATAGTAAATTATTTAAAATAGTAAATTACTATTGTTTCAATTATCTGAGTTGAGATTGCGATATTAAATTCTTCTGCTCTTATATTGTGTCGTCTGTATAACAGAACAGAGCATGTTTACTTCTTTGTTTCCCATTCTGTATACTCTTTATTTGTCAATTTCATCCATAGTTAAATTGAAGAGCATTGTCTTATTCCGCTGTCTATGTCTGGATGTTCTATAGTTTTCCATTAATTCCAACTTTCATTTGGTTGTTTTCCATCGATTCGATAAATTTTTTCAATAGTATTTATGAAATATAGGAAAACTTCTGTATTAGACAGAAGATGTACACGATCTTCCAGTACGAAAACTCTGTTGTTCATTTGCTAAACTTGTCCTCTGATTAATATCTAAGTTCTTGTACATTTTCTAAGTTTTAGGATAGTATTTAACATGTTTATGTAAACCTCTGTAGTTTTCTAGCTTTTTATCTTCTTTTTTGAATATTAAAGTTAGTTTGATAGTTCTCCATTTTTCCCGTATTTTACTGTAATTATAATTGTTTTAATTATAGTCGAGGAAATGAAGCTGAAAAAATGGCAAAACCTCGCAATTTTTTCGTCCAGCATCGATTTGTACAAAAATTTGGGATTATGCTCATTACACCCTCTCAGGGCCCCCGCTACCATATGTGCAAAGTGTGCAATGCACACGGGCGCCGTCCTTTAGGGGCGCCACAACCGAGGGTCAAAAAGTGCAAAAATATTTACAAAAAAAAATAAAAAAGCAAAAATTTATTTTTAAATAAAAGTTGAGAAATTAAATAGCTCAGTTTTATTTTATTTGGATGACATTTTTAGTCTTTCTATAAACATAAAATAAAAAATCCCGCTATAAAAATAACAAACACTCAACTGTAGATAAGAAATACCTAACTATGTGCGGATTTCGTGGAAAAATTCAAAACACATTGGTTGAGCAATAGTGTGTTTGCGGTAATTCTATCTCATCGATAAGCGAACGATTCTGCGGCGCTCAAATGATGAATCGACAATATTATTTGAAAATCGCATACCTATCAAATAACTAATTAGACCGGACTGTATTTCGCCCCCTTTGCGAAATTATTCCGATTTGATTTTTTTGCACAAACTAACTCAAAAAGAGGTCCTTATAACAAATTCACAGGGTGTAAAGCGGTGCCGTGGACGAAAAATTGGTAAAACTTTTTTTTGAAAACAAATTCACAAAATAATTTTTTCATTTCGAACAAATTTTTTTAGTTGGGTCATTCTGAGTAAAAAAGGTCTTATCATTTTTCACTCAAATTGATTGTTGTCGAGTTATATGCAATTTAAAATTAAAAAAATGCGAAAATTGCCATTTTCAAGGCTAATAACTCGATTAAAAATTATTATTATGAAAGTCAAAAAGCGACCAAATCAAAGTTTAAAACCCCTCCTAAAACATTCTGAAGAAGTTTTTGTCATTATTTTAGTACAAATCTGTTGTTTTTAATTATTACCAATTAGCGCTCTAGTCCAGGCTGTATCGTTGCCCACGTTAGCAAAATTATTTCGATTAGATTTCTTTGCAAAAACTAACTCAAAAAAGGTCCTATAACAAATCCACAGGGTTCCAGGCGGTACTTTGGTCGAAAAATTGATTAAACAATTTTTTTTAAACAAATTCACAAAAATAATTTTTATACTTCGAACAATTTTTTTTTTTAGATAATTTGGGTCATTTTGAACACAAAAGGTATCTTGTGATTTTTCTCTAGAATTGATTGTTGCGAGTTATATGGCCATTTTCGCATTTTTCAAATCTTAAATCGCGTAGAATTCGACAACAATCCATTTTAGAGAAAAATGACAAGGGACCTTTTTTACTCAGAATGACTCAAGTTATCTAAAAAAAATTTGTTCGAAATAATTTTTTTTGTGAATTTGTTTAAAAAAAATGTTTAAATAATTTTTCAACCCCGACACCGCCTGGCACCCTGTGGATTCAAGCTAGGACAAAAATAATCCTCGGACAAATAATCCCGAAAAAAAAATCCCCAAAAATTATCCCTGGACAAAAAATCCCCAGACAAAAAAATCCCCGGACAAAAACTCCCTACAAAAAATCCTGGACAAATAATCCCTACAAATATTTTTGGACAAAATATCCCCACAAAAAATCCCGGACAAAATATCCCCAAGAAATATTTGCTGCGGAATAGTTCTCTAAAAGTTTTCCCGTGAATGCAATCGCCATGAAACCGCTTTTCGGTACGAAAATAATGGTTAGGAATTAATAATTGAATTGCATGAATAATTGTAATTTCGATTAAGTACCAAATTTAGAGTTCCAATTCCATGTCGAAAACTTCAAATTTTACGTGGCAAAAAAGTGTGAGTTTTTTCAAAAATCGTGGGAGAGAATGATATGGGGAATGAGCTAAGGCTGTGGGAATCATGTTGTAATTATTGACTTAAATCTTTTGGTCACTCTGTTTTGCATAAGTATGTCCAGTACATTGCGTATTCGTGATGATAACTGCTGGTCTTGACAACGATAATCTTGATTGTAATCCAAAAAACCTGTTCCTTTTTGTACATTAAGGGCCGGTTGTTCGAACGCTAATCAAGAAGTTGATTATAATCAATCATTTATTGTAATCAATTTTCTTGATGGGAATCAAATCGCGACATGAAAAATACATGTAAAACACTAATCAGTTATTGATTGTAGGTAAAACAGTAATTAAAATATAGCCGCAGCTCTTAAATTATTAAAAATTGCTTATTATTATTATTGATTTGTAAATAAAAACAAGAAATTAACATCAGAAAGAGTTTAATTATGTTTTATTTTAAATTAAAACCAAAATAATAAAATAAATCAGTCAACATAACCTCAAAATGCGACATCTGTCAGAAGTACGCTTAATCAAATATAATTGTAATTAAATATTTGATAATGATCAGTTTTGATTAGCGTTCGAACAACCGGCCCTAAGGGCCGGTTGTTCGAACGCTAATCAAGAAGTTGATTATAATCAATCATTTATTGTAATCAATTTTCTTGATGGGAATCAAATCGCGACATGAAAAATACATGTATAACACTAATCAGTTATTGATTGTAGGTAAAACAGTAATTAAAATATAGGCGCAGCTCTTAAATTCTTAAAAATTGCTTATTATTATTATTGATTTGTAAGTAAAAACAAGAAATTAACATCAGAAAGAGTTTAATTATGTTTTATTTTAAATTAAAACCAAAATAATAAAATAAATCAGTCAACATAACCTCAAAATGCGACATCTGTCAGAAGTACGCTTAATCAAATATAATTGTAATTAAATATTTGATAATGATCAGTTTTGACTAGCGTTCGAACAACCGGCCCTTAGCGTCAAAAATATTTAGTCATCATCATCATTAATGTCGTTATAACTTTTCGGGAGTCTTTGCCGCGTTTATTATTGCCTTCCATGTTTGTCGGTCCTGTGCCACTATTTCCCATTGTCTCACTCAATTTTCTCCAAATCTCCTCTGACTGCATCTTTCCACCTTTTTCTAGGCCGTTCTATAGACCTTCTCCCATCTGGCCTCTCCCCGAGTAACTATGTCTGGTTTGATTTTTGGATAAATTTTTGGCATGACATATTCTAAGGCCAGATTAAACAACAATGCTGACAACGTATCTCCCTGTCTCAGTCCAGAATTTACACGCAGAAACCGTTTGATATTTTTCCCACTATTCTGACTTGTACAAAGAAGTTACTTTGTACGTGCATTTGCGTTACCGCAGTTAGTTTCTTCTGTACGCCCAACTCGGCCATTTTGGTCGAGCTGGGTGTACGGAACAATTGTATTCCATGTAGTGTTGGATGATTAATGTAAAATTTGAAGACTTTGGCATGGAATTGGAATTCGAAATTTGGTAAAATTTCGGTAAAACTTTTAGAGAATTATCCGGCAACAAATAATTCGTGGGGATTTTTTGTCCGGGATTTTTTTTTTGGGGATATTTTGTCAAAAACAAATTGTGGGGAATATTTGTCCGGGATTTTTTGGGGGAATTTTTTGTCCGGGGATTATTTGTCCGGGGATTTTTTGTCCAGGGATAATTTGTGGGGATTTTTTGTCCGGGATTATTGGTCCGGGGATTATTTGTCCGGACCCCAAAAAATAAATAAAAAAACATTATCAAAATACCTATGCCTATAAAATGACAAGGGGCGCCAAAATCCTTTTTTGCACACAGGCGCCAGTAATTCTTACGAGGGCCCTGCACCCTCTAGTTCATTTTCTATATTGAGCGGTTGTACGCTTTTGTTTTTTTAAGGGTGAAAACTACCCCAATTGCAAAAAATTATAAAATAACATTTTAAACTTTAATATTGTCAACATTTGGTTCTTATTAGTTACTAAATGATTGTTTTATGCTTTAAGATATACTATCATAATATTTCAACCTTTAAAACCAACCTTGTTGGAGCTATATATAAATAATTTACTTATCCTAAAAGAATAATTTCGGCTTGCATCGATTTACATAAAAATTTGGGATTAGGATCATCTCACCCTGTACTTCATATTCTATATCATGCTTAACGGCGTTGATTATTTTTAGGGGTGTAAACTACCCCTTATTGTCAAAAATTATATAAAAACATTGTAAACATTAATATGGGTAAAATTTGGTTTTGATTGGTTAAATAATGATTGTTTTATACTTTAGGATATAATATCATAATATATCAAGCCTTAAAAACCACCCTTAATAACATCACAGTTTTTATAGAAAAAAAGTAGAATTAAAGAATTACAAAAACATTTATTTACACAA
Source organism: Diabrotica virgifera virgifera (assembly GCF_917563875.1). NCBI lineage: Eukaryota > Metazoa > Arthropoda > Insecta > Coleoptera > Chrysomelidae > Diabrotica > Diabrotica virgifera. The sequence goes on along the minus strand of NC_065444.1, from coordinate 60,822,528 downwards.
AAATACGAATGTACAAATATGTACAAATACAAATACAAATAGTTTTTTAGTCATCTTCCAGTATCCGAACCGGTTCTGTGGTATTATACATAAATTGAAAATTATCCATAAGAGGACTATCAGAATTTTTCGAAAAAAAATCGTTTTATAAACATAGCTCCTTCATTTTTGGCGATAAAAAGTTTTTCAAAAACGACTTTGTAGGATTTTAGAAGAGTTATAAGACTGTGTAAACTAAATTCCGTAAGATTCCTTAGTTTTTAATTAGTGTGGGTTTAAAGGGCTCGAAAAAGGGTGTGTTTGCTCGTAAATAGAAGTTTTAAATAGCTATATCTCGCTAACTGTTCACTCTAATGAAAATCTATGCACAAGGGAATTTTAGATATTAATAAAGCTACAATTTAGTGGTCCATCATTTTTTTCGTATCTCCAGTATTTTCGGAGTTATTTTGAAGTAAAAGGTGAAAAATGGGAAATTCCAAAAAATTTATTTTTCTTTAAACTAAAATTTTTCTAAAATTAGGCCATTTAAATAGGTCAAACTTCTTGTGTATATTGATAATACAAACATAAAAGGAATTATAGAAAGGCAAAGACCAATTTTTAATTAGGAGGGTAGTTAGGGGGTTGTTTTCACTGATTTTTTCATAGAGAAAAGCAGGTACCGACCTTTTTTTGATTATAAGTCGCTTAATTTTCGGGATAGAAACTTTTTATTATTATTTTTGAAAGGCCTAACTGTATACTTGAAAAAATATTATTTAAGTTTTCCTCGAAAAATGCAAAGTTTTTCCGTTATTTTACTTTGAATATTTCAAATTATGCATTTGACGAAAAAAGCTAACTTTTAACATGCCGTATCTCGTTTTGTTTTAGTCTTAAAGATAGTACAAAAAAAAATTTGGTTTGTGTTACTAAAACATACAATTTTGATATCTAGAGTTTTTTTTTTGATTAAATGCATCTTTTTCGAGGTATTCTCAAAAAACCCTCTAAGAAAGTCGATTTTTTCATCGAAAAACTGTTACTTTCAAGCGCGAATAACTCGAAAAATGTTAGTTTTACGAAGAAAATGTAAAATACAATTTTTTCTTAGAATTACTTTTTACATCGATTTACATGGTTAAAATGTAACAAAAAATTCCCGCCCCCGAGATGGGGTGGCAACCACCCGTAAGGTTTTAGCGTACAGCGGCATGATATAGAAAATAATCATTGGACTATTCCCTACCGTCTGTAAAAATTTCAAGTAAATCCATGCTGGACGAAAAAATTGCGAGCCAAAATGCTTCATTTCCTCGACTATTAATGTTGTTTTTAATTGTTCTGTTATTGCTGCTCCACAATATTTCAGTAATTCTTTGATATTCAGACGGAAAATGCTGTGCCTCTAGGTTCAGGCAAAAGGATCGATAGACAGTGCTTTCGTGATACAGGATCATACATGCCAGTTTTGCTTTAATTTTTGGGCTTTTGTGTCTATGGGACCGCTTTACGTTTACAAGGTAAATTGCAGGCCAATGATTTGGACAACATGGAAGGCTAACTGTTTATAACCGGATCTAGAAGTTTTGGACTTACTTTATACCGTCCTCAGTTTTTCCTACCCCCCCCTCTCTCTCTCTCTCTCTCTCTCTCTCTCTCTCCTCTCTCTCTTAGACACCGATATGACGATGAGACGTCAAATGCCAGCATCAGATTCTAATTAGGCCTGCAAAATGGCCATGCAAGGGTGAGAAGTCGACATTATGGTATATAGAATTTCTCATGGAATCAGTTAAACGAGATAGGCTTTATAGCTCAACTTTGAAAATTCCTTTCCATCTCGCAGTTTTAAAAAAGATCTTCAATTCTGGACAGAATTGGCTCGATTACGGAATTAAGAGTAATCTTAAAATATTCACAGATTTTGTCTTAATAAACTTCGGTATAATATTAGAATAAATTGTAAGGTAAATTGTTTCTGAATCCTTAGTAAATAATCCCAGTTCAAGAAAAAAATCCCTCGGATGACTCATTGATCAAATAATCAGTGGCTTTATTTTGCAGCCTACCAAGCTGGGTGGTAGATAAGTGTACCGTGTACCTAATTGAAGATGGTAAACACTACGATAAATGGCAATAGGGTTATGCAAATCAAGGTGCTAAGATCCGGGTTTCAGTTTGGTAGAGGTGCCTTGGTTGGAGTTCGGCAAAACTAGACTACAAGTAGTTCACTGGTGAAATAAGCAGAAGAAAAGGAAAGACAGGAAAATTTTGAGCACCAACCTATTTTGAAAGGAACAAAGAAGCCTAATATGTAAAAGGATGGTAGAGAAACAAATCGAAAACAATTAAGATACAGGATGCATAGGTTTTTCTGTCTTCTGGATCTTCCGTTCTTCATCTTTGAGTACCGTATCCAAATTTTAGGCGTGTGTATCTTCCATGACAATTTGCCAAAAAAGTCTACTTCTGTTGGAGTATGTGTAAAGAGATTGAGAATTAGAAAGATAAACTCTAACAGAAGTAGAAATAGAAGTTATCTATTATAGCTAATGTGGCAAAATGAAAATAGCTTCTCGTTGGAGAAGCCGAAGTTACAAAATACTACTTTTACAGTAGTATTGGTATAGGAGGAAAATTATGAGAGATGATGATGAACTAGTAACAGAAGTATGGACAGACAGATGCAAACTGAATACAGTTAGGCTAGCAGGATATGCAAGAGAATTGCAACTTGACACTCAAGGATGGATACGGCCGATTTGCATGCCTGTCAAAGATAGTAGATCAAAATAGATAGTGATGATTCCTAGAAAAGCAAATACTAAAATACCAACTTTAAATAGTTAATTAAGAGAAAATTAGAGAATTTAATTAAGAGATTAAGGGAAAATAATTATAAAAAAATAATTAAAGATTTTAAAAATACTTTAGTAACGACACGGACCGTTACAATCGTTCACGATCTTGCGCGTCATATAAAAATTCATCTGCTGATAAGCCAGTCCATTGACGAAGGTTTCGGTGCCATGAATATTACTTCCTACCAATCCCTCTTTGTCAAAAATCTTTCCGTTGTGTATTAACTGCAGTATCCAGTATTTGCTACCTCCCATTATATGCCCCAGATATTCGAGTTTCCTGTTTTCATTCATCACCTTCATCAACTCATCTTCGACTTGAACTAATCTGTTTATTTATGTTTATTTAGCGTAAGGCCTATATCACAGAATAGGTAATTAATTAGATTTATGCATTATTAGTGATATTAGTCGAGAATATTTCCAAGCGAATATTCGCGAACATTGGAAAGTTTCCGAGAATATTCGCCTATACAAAATGGAAATATTCTGACTGCGAATATTCCCGGAAACTTTCAATGGAAAATTCTTGAGAATATTTCCGAGAACTTTCCATGTTTCAGAGAACTTTTGAGAATATTTCCAAGAGGCTTTTGGACATAGGAGTCAGTGACATGACGTGATGTGAGTTTACGTGGATGTAGCGCTATTTAATTCACACGAACGGCTAACCTACGCCACTGCCAATTGTTTTTAGTTTATTTTCGTGGTTGAATGATTTGATGATTTGAATTAAAATTTAATTGAAAATTGAAATATTAGCTTCATTATTTTTATAATAAAAACGTAACTAGTTCCCAAATATCTCTTGCCCGATTTAATAAAATCCAGCTTCAAAACTACAACAAGGTTATAGGTTATATCATTAAAACTTCCTGTAAAAACTAGGTAGGGTTCAATCCTTAACTGTATAAATAGCCTTATTGCGTCTAAAAGTGCTTTACAAATGATTATGGTCATCGAGGGAGAACATTAAAAATATTCACGGAATATTAAACGAAACTGTCTGGATGAAATATTTTGGATTAAGTTTCAAAAAGTAGCAGTTATGTTAACACCAATAATTGTGAAATGGATTACTTTATTGGAAGGCAATATGCTTAAAATATCCCAGGTTGTCGAGGCATTTAAGGATATAGAAAATATTTTTACCGAAAATATTCCGTTACTTCCAATCAGTAAGTTTGAGGAAACGAATGCTTATCTAAATTAGAAAAAAAAAATATCTTTTTTATTTTAAAATATTTTCAAATAAAATAACTTTTTAGTTTTAATTATAATGACTAATAACAAATTATTATTATAAATCAAATAAGGGCAGAGGAGCGAGCTCCTATTATGCCCAAAAACAAAGAGAAATATCATTTTACAACTAATACAAATTAAGAATAAAGTTAAAAATTAACAAACACCAATTAAAAATACTGAAACAATAAAACAATGCCGCCCTAAAACAATTCAGTCCTGTAAAGCTCCCATAATGTTCAAAACAAAGAAAAATATCGTTATAAAAAACTAATAAAAATTATAAAGATTACAATTTCAAACAAAATTCTGAAACAATAAATAATGCCGTCCTAAAATAATTCAGTCTTGCAAAGAAAATAAAGAATTATCAAGTCTATTTTTAAAAATGTTAAGTTGCCGATATGGTGTCTTCGTCTAAGTTATTCCAGATGTTAAATATTCTGTTTGGTAAAAAGTTCATTCTGGATTGTCGTCTGTTCCCTCTTTAATTTATAACGATGACCTCTTAATCGTTCGTCTAGATTTAGCGTAAATATTGTGTTAAGGTTTCCAAAATTATATTTTAAAATACGGAAGGATATGATTAGGTCACCTCGAAGACGTCGATGCTCAAATGTTGTTAAATGAGCCAAGGATAGTCTATCTTCATAATTAGGTCTTACATGGCCAAATGCCAGTCTTGTGGCTTTACGTTGAACATTTTCAAGTAAGACTTTATCACGGTTAAGATCTGGACTTCACACTGGCCCGGCAAACTCAAGAATAGGTCTGACGTTATATAGAGTAAAGTTTACTTATTGAGGTTAGAGATATTCGTGTAAAACATTTGCTGATTAGAAACAGTTTGGAATTTGCACGTTTACACACGGACACTATATGGTCAGACCAATTTAAGTTACTGTTAACTATCACTCCAAGATCTTTGTGGCAGGTTACTGACTATGGGATGCCCATTAATAAAGTACGGTAGTAATGGGTTATTTTTGCAAATATGTAGTATGACGCATTTTTCAATATTCAGTGGAAGTAACCACTTTGAGGACCATTTGAATATTGCGTCAAGGTCGGTTTGAAGAACATGTTGGTCAATAATTGGATTCACATATAATTTAGTATCATCTGCGTAAATGGAAACCTTACTGGATACAACAAGAGGAAGATCACTAGTATATATACAAAATAGTAGTGGTCCAAGTACTGATTCTTGTGGAACTCCGCTCTTGACTGGTTTGTCCAGTGAATAAGCTTCCCCAACACGAACTCGGAAGTACCTGTCTGATAGAAAATTTTGAATCCAAAAGTTTAACTTTCCGCGGATACCATAGTGATTCAATTTAGCTAGTAATCTACGTTTTGGAACACGATCGAAAGCTTTGGAGAAATCTAAATAGACTACATCAACAGGATGTCGATTGTTTAAAGATAATGACCAGTCACTTATACAATGAAGTAAGTTTGTGATCGTTGAATGACCCTTGATAAAACCATGCTGCTGGTGAGGGATGACATTTTCTTGAAGGAGGAATTCAGACATAGCTTCAGAAATAATGGATTCCATGACCTTGCCGACAATAGGAACTAGGCTGATTGGACGATAATTATTGCAGTCAAGTTTATTTCCTTTCTTGAACATAGGAGTAACCGAAGCCAATTTCCATGACGAGGGAAGAGAACCCTGATTAAAAGCAGTATTTATTATAAAGGATATAGGAATGGCTACAGACTCTGCACACTGTTTAAGGAAAAAGGAAGTTAGTCCGTCTAATCCAGGTGATGAATTATTGCGTAGTTTCGACAAATGTTGTTTAATAACATCTGATGTGAAAGAGATATTATCAAGAGTTTTAAAAGGAGACGTGGACTCATTATTTGAGGAATGGTGTCATTAGGTTCGTCTGTGAAAACCTGAGAAAAAAATAAGAATAAACATTCCGAAGATTCATTATTCGAAGAACATATGGACCCGTCATCTTTTTGAAGTAATGGTATGGAGACTTTAGAAGATAAAGATGTGCGAATGTACCGATAAATTTTTTTACTCTTACCACTAGAAATGATAGATTCTTCATATTCTGTTCTTAGTTTTAGCAACGATTGTTTGACTCTGTTAGAAAAATTACGATGAGCGAGAAAATCATGCAGGGAACCAGTAAGTGTATACGTTCGCCAAAGCTTTCGCTTATGTAGAATTAAGCGGATAGCTGAGAGGTTAATCCAAGGTTTTAATCGATTTTTGTATATTTGTCGTTGAGTTGTATTATCAGAAATTGTTGTAATAGCAGTATGAAGAAAAGAGTCCCACATTGACGATGGATCTGAGTGATTAAGAAAAATAGATTGCCAGTCTATCTGGGACAAAACTAAATTAACAGTAAAGAAATCAGTAGTGGCATACGTTACGAGATTATTTTTGCAAAGTGGTGTTAGATTAAATTGAATGTGAGTAGTAATATTTGAGTGGTCAGAAATACCCACAGGAGAGGACACATCAAGTATAGAAACTAATTGATCATCATTTGTAAAAAATAAGTCTAAAATTGAAGGATGATTGTTAACTCTAAACCTTGTAGGTTCAGTTATTAGTTGGATTAAGTTTGAGTTCATGACAAAGTTTTTAAACAAATTTTGGGAGTTAATAGTGTCAGTTTTGGAAATAATGGGCCAGCTAATCTCAGGAAAATTGAAATCTTTAACGACAATGAGATTTTCAAGGGATGATAATTCCTCAAGTTTGTCAATAAGCATATTGTCCTCAGTAAGTACTGTATCCGGAGGTCAGTATATGCAAACTATATTAAATGTAAAAGAATTGTTAGTAACAAGTAAATGGATAATTTCTATACCTGGCAAGTCTATTGTTTTATTAGTTATTGAAAAAATATTAGTAATTACATTTGCTAAATAGATGCATACTCCTTCCCCCTGACGAGTACCTCTGTCTCTGCGGAATATAGTAAAATTATCATTGTTTACAATAGTATCGGGGATTGAAGAATTAAGCCATGTTTCTGTTAGGAGTACAATATGAGGATTTAAAAGTTGAACAGTACTTAATCGTAAGGTCATTTTCTCCATTATTTTTACGGGTTTCAAGCTCAGTTCGAAGTTCCTTTAATCGAAGTTGCTGCATAGGTGTCTTGTCATCAATAAAGGAATAAGTTTCGGTGGATTTGTTTTCTAAAAGTTTATTTTTGTTCCAAAGAATTTGTCGAGTGTGGTGTTCAGAACCCATTATCACCTTTATCATGCGAGGATAACGTCCATTTTGACTGGGTTTACCTACTCTATAAAATGTTACAGGGCTTTCTAGACATCCGATAACTTTCAGAGCCAAATTAATTTTATTTTTATCATGATCTTTCTTACTCTGTGCGTCTCCTGTAGTTTCAGGAACGCCCCTAATCAAAAAATTTTTTGAACGTGACATGCGGTCAGTGGCTTCATTGACAATGCTGTCAGTAAATTCAGGTTTTGCAATCGAATCAAGTGTATTTAATTTATTATTTAGTTGAGATCATTTAGTATCGAAATCTTCAATTTTCTTGTTAATATTCGCTGTAAACTCCACTAGAAGGCTCTTGATTTCAGCAATACTTCCAATGCTTGAACTACATGCATTACAAAGTATACATATACCACGTACTTTCTGTCTTGTTACTCGATCATCAATCGACAAATCTGCACAAGAGATATGTATTGGTTTCTTACAGCCATCACACTGGAGTTTGCCATCGGAGCTGGAAGTTAGTTTAGAACAATTTGCACAGAATTATGTATTGGGCATGTTTCACTTTGTGTTAGTTTTAGATATATTTTTATTATTAGGTTGATAATATAACTAAATCTACCGTTATCAATTACTTAAATGTTTCCAGTTAAATACAAACTTACTGAAAATTTAATTTTTAATATTCAGAGTATTTTTAAATTAAGTTAATTAAATTTTAAATAAGGACGTAAGTTTGGACGTTTAATTTTTAACAGATTTTTTATACTACATCTATATATATATATATATATATATATATATATATATATATATATATATATATATATATATATATGATCGGTTTAGAACGTCTTGCGGCGTTGTCCGATTCCCAAATTCCATTCCTTCCTATTTTGCCACAGCCACAGGTCATCCCTGAGGTCTCGCGCGCTCATCGCTTTCCGGATGCCGGTGGTCCAATTAACTTTCGGTCTCCCTCGCTTCCGATGTTCAGGAGGTTGCCATTCCAGACATTGTTTTGGAAGTCTCTCGTCATTCATTCTGTTTACGTGTCCATACCAGATCAGTTGTCTTCTCTCTATATCTTTCATTATTGTTCCTTCTATTCCCATTCGATTTTTAATGTCTTCATTTCTGATATGTTCTCTTCTGGATATACGTAATGACCTTCTGATTGCATCCATTTCCACTACTTCAATTTTGTTTTTGTTTTTTTCTGTAAGCCTCCAAGTTTCAGCATCATATAATAAACTACTCTTAATCATAGTTTAGTAGATATTAAATTTTCTCTTATTCGATATTTGAGTACTCCAAAGAATATTATTGAGACATCGGATTGCTCTTTTTGCTTGTATAATTCTGGAAGTAATTTCTTTGTCATCAGTTCCAGTTTTATCAAATGTTACTCCTAGATATTTATAATCTTGGCAGGCTTTAATTTTTTGATTATTTTCCATAGTAAGATGAATATCGTTCTCTTCTGAACCAACAAATATGTACTTTGTTTTATCTATATTGACGTCCAATCCCCATTTTAAATATTCCTCGACCAACTTACGCATCATGCATTCTATGTCTTCCCTGTCGTTTGCTATTACGACCTGGTCGTCCGCGAACTGGAGCGTGTAGAGGCATGTATTGTTTAGCTCGATGCCCATTCCATTTACTTTCCTCTTCCAACCTTTAAGTGCTGCTGCAACGTAGATTTTAAACAGGGTCGGAGATATGCAACATCCTTGTCTAAGCCCCTTAGTTACTGGAAAGCTGTTAGTAAGTGAGTTTCCTATCTTTACTCGTGAACGTGATCCTGCATATAGATTTTTTAATGCATTGGTGAGAGTGTAGCTTACTGGTGAAGCATGTAGAACTTCCCACATCTTATTTAAGGGTATGTTATCATAAGCTTTTTGTAAGTCAACGAATGTCAGGTGCACTTCTCTGTTTCTGGCTGTTTTTTTCTCTATAATTTGTTTTAAACTAAATACGTTGTCTGTACAGGAGCGGCCAGCTCTAAAGCCCCCTTGTTCCTTTTCTTCATATTGGCTATATTCGGACTCTATTAGGTCTCTCAGTATTCTACCATACAGTCTACTGAGTGTGCTGGTCACCGAAATTCCCCTGTAGTTTTCGCAATTTCGCTTATCTCCTTTCTTATGGATGGATGAGATATAAGCCATTTTCCATTCATGAGGCACTGGATGTCCATTTAAGAATTCGACGAAGACTTTTGTTAGCATGCGAAATAGCTTAGCTGTTCCATTTTTAATCAGTTCTGCTGGAATACCTTCTGGACCGCAAGCTTTACCATTCTTTAAGCTTCTCACCGCTTTTATCAGACTTTCTACGTCGATATTTATATGTTCTCCTTCTATTTCTATACCTGGTGTAGCTATATTTTCTAGATATTCGCCTCGTTCTTCTGTTAACAATTTTTTATAGTGGTCCATCCATTTTTGTGACTGTATACAGTGTATGGGTACTTTTTCTTTATCATTCTTTTTTACGGAATTTATAAATCTCCAAGCTTCTGTGGTTTTCCTGCCACCTATATATGTGTTTATCTCCATACATTTGCGATCCCATAAATCGTTTTTCTCCTTTATAACAGTGTTTCGCACTGCTCGCTTTATTCTGTTGTACTCTATCCGATCTTCGTCATTTTTAGTATTTAACCGTTTTTGGTAAAGCTTCTTCTTGGTCAAAACTAGTTCTTCTATTTCCTCGTTCCACCAGAGTTTATTGCTTGGTTTGGTTTTTGGTTGTTCTCCTAACTCTTCTTTGGCACTTTTCTGCATTGCCCATAGCATGTTTTGATATAGTTTATACTACATCTACAACAATAAATAAAGATAACTACTGATTTGTATGGTTTATTATAAGAATTTAAATAAAAATACAATATTTCCATAAGTTTCCGAAAGATTCCAATAAGTTAATAAATAAAGTTTCCGGAAACTTTCCGGCGTTTGAATCTTCCCGGAAATTTTACATCACTATGCATTATACAATGCATTATAATCTGTTTAAGGGTATGAACATGCCGAAGATACATGGATGAGCGCGGTGTAGGTCGCGATCTCGGTCGAGGTTTACATCGATGACGGGCAGAACATACCGAAGATATCTTCCTTTCAGTGTTCTTTGCGGTTTCCATATAACCAAAACTTGTCGCAATCTGATTACAACAAGAAATGAATAAATACAACAGCCCTATCTCCGGCGAATGTCACGTGGTTTAAAACCACCAATAAACTTTAATATAGGTACTACGCGATCAGCAACTCGATCGCGATGTAAAACAAACTATTTTTTTTTTGCATCGACATCGCTGTAAATTGCGATGATAGGTGGCGAGGGTGAACGGGTGACACATCCTTGGTATGTGCGATCTCATAAGAAAATGAAGGTTTGTTTTGATATCGATGTAGCGACCGCAACCGCGACCTACAGCGCGCACATCCATGTATCTTCGGCATGTTCGTACCCTAAAGGCGCATTTAAATCAAAGCGAACACGAACGAACGAACGAAGGAACGAATTCGTAGGTGTTCGCTTGGTCATTCGTTCGCTACAAAGTAGGGCCATTTACATTGAAGCGAACGTTCGCATTCGTTGATGATCGGAAGTGCATATTGCCCGCAGATGTTTTTAAGATCGGCCAGTGCCAGTCACACATTGTGTTTGTGTTTCTTGCTGGGTAAATTTCAATACAATAATAGCTTACAAAAATAGCAGGTAGCAGGTATTATACGCTGTTTGAGGGAGCTTAGAAAATAACATAATAACGAATCAGCTTTCTTAAAATTCTTCCTCGAAAAAGTTACTTGCTCTTGATATTATGACTATATTATGTTTAAATAATAAATTGTAGGTCAAATTCATCAAAATAAATTTGCTTTTAATTAATTTTAGCAATTAATTTGATTTGGTTACCTCATTAGTGTTTCTGGGTTGAAATTTATCCAATAAAAACATTAGGCTTTTAAAAGCAAACCACTTCGAACCCTCTTTTTGTCTTTCTCGTCTAAATGATGCCAAAAGCTAATTCATTTTTTTAGTTTAGAGACATCACAACCCATTCCTATAGAAATGTTAAAACAAGCATCAGTTTTTCTGTTTATTATTTTATATAGCTTCGATTTTGGGTTTCATAGGCATATTCTATATTGCAAAATTATGTTTTCACAACTACACAATAAACAACCCTCTCAAACTAATGTTTGTAAATAAATTAAATTAGTACTTCTAAACGAATTCGTTCGCTACCGTCTATCCACTGTCCACATTGAACAACGATTTCCTTTGATGGTTCGCTCACTTACCGACATCGGTTGGAACATGTGCGAATGCGAACGAATTCGTTCGGTCGTGCTCGATTCGCTGTACAAATACAATAAAGTTAACGAACGAATTCGTTCGTTCGTTCGTGTTCGCTTTGATTTAAATGCGCCTTAAGACGTCTGTGTTTGAAATGCGTTGAACCTATGATATTCTGAGCAATCTACGTTCTTAACCAAGTCATAATATAAATGCATTTTTCTTTCGATTTGCTGTTTCTTTTATCGCATCTGTGGGGCATTCGGGATTTTCAAAATATCCATATTATATTTAATTGAGTTCGCTATTCGATCGCTATTTTTGTTCTCGGCTCGTGTAGAATCCTTTTCCTAGTTAATTGTAAAAGCTACCTATACAGTATGGTGCAAATGAAAGGAATAAATTCGTTATTTCGTAAACCGGCGACTTTACAGAAAATCCCGAAACAGGTCGATTTTTAAATTATGATATTTTGGCATATATATCACAAAGGTGACGTCATCCATCTGGGCGTGATGACGTAATCGATGATTTTTTTAAATGAGAATAGGAGTCGTATGCTAGCTCATTTAAAAGGTCATTCAATTCCCTATTCAGTATTATAAACATTAACATCGTTACTTATACAGGGTGTCTAAAACATTTTTTTAATATTAAATTAATTGACAAAAAAAGAAGAATGTATGTAATTTATTTAATTCAAAATATATTTACTACTGTCAGAAAACAGGAAAAAAATGTTTATTCGAAAAATTAACATTGCTTTTCGCTTAAATTAATTGGTTAAAATTTCAAAAAGCATGTGCCTAGCGAGAGCTGACATGAACATTGAATTTACGCGAAAAGCAATGTTTATTTTTCAAATAAACATTTTTTTGTTTTCTGATTACAGTCAAAAGAATTTTGTATTAAATAAATTATATACATTCTTCTTTTTTCGTTAATTGATTTAATTTAAAGAATTGTTTTTGGACACCCTGTATAACTAATTATTTTAATGTTTACATTAATGAATATAAAACCTTTCAAATGAGCTGGCGCATGACCCCTATTCTCATTTTAAAAACATTATCGATTATGTCATCACGCCCAGATAGATGACGTCACGCATGTGGTAGATATGCTAAAATATCATAATCTAAAACTAAAAATCGACCTGTTTCGGGATTTTTCCTTAATGTCGCCGGATAACGAAATAACGAATTTATTCCTTTCATTTGCACCATACTGTATGTAGTGGTATTAGCATTTCTTTCGTTTTTTTTTCTTTGCTTGATAAGAATTTTTTTCCTAATTTATTAGTTTATTTATCGTTCGATCTTGATGTGGGGACATTTTTTAATAAATAAAAAAATATTATGTATTAAATTACTGTAATATAAAAACAAAAAGCTCTCTGCGGTATAAATTAAAAATTTATAACAAGTTCTATGCGTGACATAACCATCTAATAGTTTGTTAAATAGTTAATAATAAATGGAAATTGATATTACATTAACTGCATAAAAATTTCAATGGCTCAGTAACTTTGTAAGAATTTACTGTAAGCTTAAATTTATTAAATAAATTGAAAAGTAGGACAAAACGAAAAAATAAAAGTTTAATAAAATATTCGCCCTATTTTTAAAGTAAAATTTAACGTGTTATACAATGGGATTAAAAAATAAACAAGTATATACCGAAACCTTATTCAAAACTAGAGAAAACGTCAAAATAACCCCCCCAAATTATGATTTTAAACTTCTGACTTCTTATATCAGTATTGGCAAGTATTTGGGTGTCTTCTATTACGTTTCCGGTGAGGGGGCCATGCAGACTAGTAGTCCTTTTTTAAAACTAATAGGTCTCACCATAGTGGCAGGAATATTAGCCATATCCTACTACTCCTTTAAAGCTCAGGCTGTGTTGAACACGGGCCTACGTCCAACTCTTAGTGGTATGGCCGTTGTGTTGATAATTTGCGAGGCACTATTTATTTTATACACTTTGGTATACTTAATGTTAAAAAAACAAAGAGAATGGAAGAAATTATATGAAAAAATATATATCTTCGAGAACATACTGAACACTTGCGAATATTTTGGGAATGAGAGCATGCTTAAGGTTGGAATTAAAATGGTTCTAGTTTTTCTAGCCATACCACATTCGCTTTTCAGGTAACGAGGTATTTTTTACGATATTTAACTCAGTTTTTTTGTTTAGTTTTTCTTATATTTTTTCTGAAATTAAGCCTTAAGTAGACACTTCCAGTAACTACTACAGAAATCTGTAGAAGTCTGGACTTCGGAACAGTCACTTATTTTTGAGTCCTCTTCCGGGTCATCTGTTTTATCTTTTGTTTCTGCATCTATTTTATTCCATCTTATTGAGACAAAATTATATCATGAAAAGCAGTGTACCCATACCGTTCCAAGAGCATAATCCTCCAAAGTTGGTTAGCTAGACATCGCTTAGACACGCTTTTCCTTATCTATTGCGCCATGCAAGGGCCAGTGGTATGTTGTACTCGATCTTTTTTTAATATTATATAATATTATAACATAGGCCTTCCCCAAATCTTTCCATTTCCGTCTGTCCTTGGCTGCGCTTTTCCAGTTAGTTCTTGCAGCTTTTACAATATCGTCCTTCCACTGCATCTGAGGTCTTCCTCCTCCTCTTTTTCTGTCCACGGTCTCCAGTTTTGTATTTCAGCATTTCCATCTTTTATCTTCCTGCCTCGCATTGTGGCCCGCAAATCTCCATTTTAACCCTGTTATATGTTCAGTTACATTTTTTACTTTTGTTTTCTCTCTTATCCATTTGTTTGATTTTCTGTCTTGTAGTTTTATTCCCAACATGGATCTTTCCATTTTTCTCTGAGTTATTTCAATTTTGTTTATGTTGGCCTTTGTTAGTGTCCATGTTTCTGAGCCATACGTCAGAACAGGAAGGATGCACTGGTCAAATACACAGGTTTTTAGGTACTGTTGTATCTTTGTGCTTTTTAGTATCCATCTTAACTTTCCAAATGCTGCCCACGCGAATCGGATTCTTCTCTGTACTTCAATTGTTTGGTTCTCTTTATTAGCTTTGATTATTTGACCCAGGTATATTTCGTCAACAACCTCAATATTGACATTATTTATATTTACATTTATTCTGTCGTTTGTATTTATCATGATTTTGGTTTTACTCATGTTCATTTTTAATCCTATCTTCTCCGATGCGTGTGCTAGTTCTTCTTGGTTGGTTGTAATACGGGCATCATCACAATATCTGAGGTGATTGAGATTCTTCCCGTTTATGTTGATACCCATGTCTTCCCATTCCAGTTCTTTAAAGACGTCTTCCAGAGCTAAGATGAAGAGTTTTGGGGATATTACATCTCCTTGTCTTACGCCTCTACGTATTTCTATGGGATTACTTTTGTTTGTTTTCTTTTCTCATTCGACTGTCATAGTTGCTGTTTTATATGTTATGTAAGAGTTGCCTGTACCTGGAGTCTATTCTGCTGTTATTTAAAGCTTTTTCTATCGCCCATATCTCGACACTATCGAACGCTTTTTCATAGTCTACAAAGGCTAAACATAAATCTAGGTTGTATTCGTTTGCCTTCTCTATCAATATTTTTATAGTGAGGGGATGATCTATGGTACTAAACCCTTTTCTGAAACCTGCTTGTTCAACTGGCTGATAACTGTCCATTTTATTTGTTAGTCTATTGGTTATAATTCTATTAAAGAGTGTACATTTGTGAGAGTAGGTCTGTAGTTTTTTAAGTCTTTTTGTCTCCTTTTTTGAATAGCAGTATTGTAATACTCTCATTCCAGTGGTGAGGTATTTCTGCCTTGTGTAGACATAGATTAAATAGGAGTTTTAGTCCCTCTATAATAGCTTGGTTATGGTATGCAAATGGTCATTTATGCTATATCCTACCCTAAAGCCTGCCTTTGGGCTGATAAAAATCAAGTTTAGGTGTTAGTCTCTTCGTTAAGATTTTCATAAATTAAAGAGTGTCCATTATGTGTCAAGAGGCTGATAGGTCTATAATTTTCTAATTTAGTAATATCAACTTTTTGGGTAACAAGTCTACCACTGTACTGTTTCAGTCTTTTGGAACCATACCCTCATGTAAGCATTTGTTAAACGGTTCGCAGATAGACTTTAGTTGGATTTATCCTCCTGCTTTTATTCTCTCAATAACTAGTCCATCATCACCAAGCAGTCGATATTAAAGCTGTTCCCTGATCCCTGATCCCTGATCTATTAGAGTCCTTACTCGTGTCAGGAAATTGTCTTGTGGTCTTTGGCTGATATAAGTGTCTTTATAAAACTATTAAAATAAATAGTACTTATTTTCCGTGACCGGAACACCAACAACTTTAAATTCTGTATTTCCAATGGTTGGCCACATAGATGGCCCTGTCATTTGCTATAATTAAGTCTTCTTCTGTGCAGGTCTCTCCCATCTCTGTGCATGATAGTAGACGCCGGCTGGTCTGAACCGCGCCACAGTCGCAAGGATCATCCTCCTGGTATCCCCATATTTTCAGGTTACTAGCACACCGTGAAACGCCGGTTCTTAATCTGTTTAGCGCTTTCCAAGTCAGATACGGTAAATTGTGTCCAGCAGCCATTTCCTCTGAGGAAGGAAAATGTGTCGCGGTAGCTGACGCTTGCCATACGTGTATTCGGCGCATCTCTGGCGCTTCGGGGATGGATCTTGATGTTTTCAGGAAGCTTTTCCGAGATCTTAGTCTGCTTGACTGAGTTTGGTGGTCATATAAGGGGTGCCTTCGGTCCGTCTCCTGCTTTTTTCGTTCTACCTCTGACGTGACCTTCCTCCTGATAGGTGGTCGAGCAATTTCAGCTATGGGGTATACCTCTTCGATAGGTGTCGGTTTCAGGCAACCCGATATTATACGAACCGTTTCATTTAGAGCCACGTCCACGTTCTTTACGTTAGCAGAGTTTGCCCATACTGGCTCCAAACTCCGCGGCCGAAAAACATAATGGAAAGGCAGAAGTGCGGAGAGTGTGTGGTTGTGCCCCCATTTTGTATTAGTTAGCTTGCGGATGATATTATTTCTGGCACTTACTTTCTTCTTGACATCTTGACAGTGGTATCGGTAAGACAGAGTTCTATCCAGACGGACGCCAAGGTATTTTGGCGTCTCGTTGTGTTCCAGCATCTGACCACGCCATTCCACCTCCAGCGGCCTTCAGGCATGCTTGTTTCTCAGGTGGAAAGCACATACCTGGGTTTTTGTGGGATTGGGTTTCTGATGGTTTTTATCGTAGTGTAGAGCTAAGTCTCTCAGGGCATCTGTCAGTTTCACTTCGACTTCATTGAAGGTTCTTCCTTGAGCTGCCACAGCTGTATCATCAGCGTAAATAAATTGCCTTGTTTGTTGGTGTATGGGTTGGTCGTTGGTGTTAATAAATTCATATGCCTACATACAACAGAATTGTTTACTTCATTCCACGTTGTATTACTAGTTATTCTGTATATTCACCAACAACACAGAATAACTAGTAATACAACGTGGAATGAAGTAAACACTTCTGTTGTATGTAGGCATATGAATTTATTAAAAAATCCTTAAAATTTATCCACAAAGGAGTGGAAGTACAAAACGTTTTCGGTCAGATTGACCATAATCAGTGTAAACGTCCAGCGTACAAGTAATTGTAACTAGCCACTTCAATAGGTCTAAAAACCTTTAAAATACATTATTGTTACACTCTATATTAAAAAGTGGTCGACATTAAGTCGATGTTTTAAGATTTAAGATGTATTTCATCCTTGCTCGAAAATTGCACAAGGTAAGTACTTGTGTTCAAGTGAGAGGTTACGAACCAACTGTTGGTTCGTAAATAAGTGTCCTGTGACGTTAAGTTACTGGAAAGGCTAGCGCGGCGCGAAGAATTCAACAAAAAAAAGAAGAAAATTTTGGTTTGTTTTGGTTAAGTTTGACAAAATTTGTTTGACGGGTTTGACAAGTCTTTTGGGTTTCGACAAGTTGTTTCTAATTATTTTCAGATCTTGGTTGTTAATTCCTGCTTCTTTTAGTATTTGCATTATCTTGGCGTGTTGTACTCGATCAAACGCCTTCTCATAATCAACCAGACATGCGTATACGTCGCAATTGACGTCTCTGCATCTCTGGAATAAGACTTGTATTGAAAACAAAGCCTCTCTCGTACCAACAGCATTTATGAACTCGAACTGGTTGGGCGAAATTTGACTTTCACATAGCTCGTAAATTCTCGTATGGATTACCTTTAGGAGATGACTCATCAGGCTTATCGTACGGTATTCTTCGCATTTTTTGGCTCCTGGTTTTTTTGGAAGTGCAATAAACTCAGACTTCAGCCATTCTGTTGGTATTTCTCCAAAGTTGTATACGTTGTTGAATAACTTTGTGATTATTTCTATTGATTCGTTGTCCATCAGTTTAAGTAGTTCTGCTTGTATATTATCGGGACCTTCTGCTTTGCCATCCATTAGCTGTGTTATAGCAGAATAAACTTCCTGCTGTAATATTCTTGATCCATCATTTACCTCTTCTTCTAACTCAAAGGTGTTACTCTTTGGTCTTCAAATAGTTTTTCTAGATATTCTTTCCACGTTCTAATTTTACTCTGTTTGTCTAAGATGATGTTTCCGTCAGAGTCAGTTAGATTTCCTCTCTGTCTTCGTCTTAGTCCACCTGTGAGTTATTTAACTTTCCTATGTACATTGTGACTATCGTACTTTGACTGTTAGAGTCTCAATTTCTTTGCATCTCTCCATGCTTTTTTTTCTTTCGCTTCTCTAATTTTCCTTCTTATTGATATATTGATTGTTTTAAATGTATCGGGGTCATTTTTGACATGTCTTTTTTCATCCATTAGTTTCAGGATCTCATCTGTCATCCATGATTTCTTCTTGGTTAATTTATCTGCCTTTATGTGTTTATCCTTTACATTTTGAACTATTTCGGTCATCTGTTTGATCATTTGTTGTTCGTTCGATTCGTCTCTAATTGCAGTCACTTGCGCACTTAACGTGGCTTGGACCCTCATTTTCGTGTCAGGGTCTTTTAGCATACGTTTAGCATAAGGGTTTAGGATAATATTGGTCTATTATTGGCCGTATTATCTATTATTAGTAGTAAAATAGGTCTATTATTGGTAGTAAAATTAATATTTGATAAAATATTTTTCAGCTTGTATTACTTTTCAACTAGTAGATCGCATGCACCTGCGATTATCGTTATGTATTTAAGAGGTATTGCCACCTTATACATGATCATTATAATAACCTTTTACTTGATTTTATCAAATTGGTTGAACAATCGCTACGAATTTATGATTAAATACCTAAAGACGACGTTGAAGAGGAAACAGCATATATTGGTTATCAGGAAAGTCATAGTAGCATACAAAATAGCGGATTCAGTAGTGAAAACAACGAATCGTATATTTGGAAGTATTTTGTTTATTAATTTGACTCTTAGTGTTTTGCACATCCTACAATATTTCGTTCTAGCATTGGATTTGTCTGATATACCCACAGCGCAAAAACTTATCAATTATACTGCACCGATTAAAAATGCGGTAAGAACTTTTGTTTAATCGATATAATAAATGGTTATACCCCAGGGAACGAAACATTTAAAAATAAAAAGATTACTGGTCGCTATACGCCAGTCAATGGGAGCAAGAATAGTATATTACCTCCGAATTCTATCCTACTGCATGGATTTTAATGAAATTTTGGGAATAGCCTCTACTTATCTCCTAATTTAAAGTCTACCCTATGCCGATGTGTACTTTTATCTTGGGGTGGAAAATTTTTTGGTAAGATAACCACGGAATTCGCTAGAGAACCTAATTCGAAGCAAAAACTGTTCTATAATTTTTTTTTTAAATCAATACTTTTTGAGTTATTCGTGGTTGAAAATTGGCAATTTTGATTGAAACAACACCTTTTTGAACGGTTTTTCCAATACCTTAAAAAATATGCAGCTATACCTCGTCCAATTTACTTACCGTTGCACGTCATCCGCGCCATAGCCTGTGACACGATACCAACACGAAATATTTAGGCGGTGGGTGTGTTCTATTTTAGAATCAAAATGATTCTAAAGGGGAACACACCTACCACCTAAATATTTCGTGTTGGCATCGTGTCACAGGCTATGGCGCGGATGACGTGCAACGGTAAGTAAATTGGACGAGGTTATAACTAAAAAAACTGTATAGAACATTTTTGTAGGTTATAAAAAACAAAGACACATTTGCCTTCATAAATCTTCTAGTTATAATACAAAAAGAGATATGGTATGTGAAAAGGGTTTGTTTT
Organism: Diabrotica virgifera virgifera; assembly: GCF_917563875.1. NCBI lineage: Eukaryota > Metazoa > Arthropoda > Insecta > Coleoptera > Chrysomelidae > Diabrotica > Diabrotica virgifera. Next base: position 60,802,559 of record NC_065444.1, on the reverse strand, counting down.
TTTGCTGCATGCTCAAGTTGGTTTATTCAACTTGAAATAACAGAGAAACAGTCGATTTTATGTGTATAATGCTACCAATACCTCTTGTAGTGCTTGAAAAGACCTTTAAAATGAGCAATATTAAAGGTAAATTACATTCAAACTAAGCGAGATATCTTGCAAACAAAATTGATAACTAATGTATTTTAAGAAAAAATGAGAAGTAATTTTAACCCCCATCCACCAGAATGTAAATGCATCATTTTCCGTCTACTGTACCTTTTATTATAGTGTTATTTCTATGTTCAAAAAGTTAGACGAGTTTAAAATGAATGGTTTTTGAAAAAAAAATAAGATCAAATTATAGAGCAATTTTTAAATTTTCTTAAAAATCTTCCTTTCTCTCCATGTTACTTGAAAATGATAACAGATACATTAATGAAAAATAAAAACTAAATTTTTATCTAAAGAAACTGTACATTTATGTGTTATATCTTTTTTTCGTATCTCTTATCATTTTCGAGATACATGGAGAAAAAGGAAGATTTTTAAAAAAATTTAAAAATGCGCTCTATAATTTGATCTTTCTTTTTTTTTAAATCCTTCATGTTAATCCAGTCCAACTTTTTGAACATAGAAATAACACTATAATAAAAAGTATTTTAGAAGGAAAACTATGTATTTAAATTCTAATGGATGAGGGGTTAAATATACTTCTCATTTCTTCTTAAAATACATTAGTTATCAATTTTTTTGCAGCATATCTCGCTTAGTTTGAATGTAATCGACATTTAGTACTGCTCATTTTAAAGCACTTTTCAAGTACTACAAAAGTTATTAGAACCATTATACACCTAAAGTCAACCGTTTCTCTGTTATTTCAATTTGAATACACCGATTTGAGCATGCACCAAAAAACAAAATATTCTCACCTACCATATCCCTTTTTGTATTATAACTAAAAAAATTTTGAAGGAATGAATCTCTTTGTTTTTTAATAAGCTACAAAAATATTTTGTATAGTTTTTTTGTTAGATGCATAGTTTTAAAGTTGTTCGCAAAAATCCGTCCAAAAGGGTATAAGTTTTCAATGAAAATGGTAAATTTTCAACCACGAATAACTTAAAAAGTATTGAGCTTTCAAAAATAATTATGAAACAGTTTTTGCTTAGAATTAGATTCTCTAGCCTCTTTCGTGGCTATTTTATCCAAAAAAATTTTCACCCCCGAGAAGGGGTGAGAACCACCCCCAAGAGAAAAGCGCACATCAGCATAGGGTAGACTTTGTTTCTTGAGCTATTCCCTACTTACTATGAAAATATCAAGTATATCGATGTAGTAGGATGGAATTCGGAGCCAAATACCCTCATTGACTGCCCTACTATTTTTCATATGGAATATGCGGGGGAAGTCGATAGAAAAGGTGTACCATCTCGTAAATATCGAAGTTTTGACTGTGCCATGGTTTTTTATTAACGCGACTTGTTTTATTTATTTCAAAATTTAAAACAAAATAAATATTGAGGAAGTAAACGGTCAACAGGCGACTGTCTTGAAATTAGTTGCCTTTTAAAATGAAATTTTCTAAATTAAAAAATGTTTAAAAAAAAATAATTATTGCAAGGTAAACCCGAAAGTAAGCATTTTTTTAATTGTTTATAATCAGTGCCGGATTAACCATTAGGCAAAGTAGGCAGTTGCCTAGGGGCGTCGGCCCCAAAGGGGGCCTCGCAGGGCTCAAAATGAAAAAATAATAATTAGAATTATACAGTGCTAGCCAAAAGTCCATACCCCCCTCGTATCTTTTGAACGGTTACCTATAATAGTGACATATGACTTTACAGCGCCACTGTGACAGATAATTTTAAATGGGACCTTATGTCAAGTGATACCTCGTTTGAAAGGTTATGTTAATAAAAAATCATGACGCAGTAAAAATTTCGATGCTCACGAGATAGTACGATTTTTCCATTGACTTCCCCTAGATATTCCAGTTAAAAGATAGCGCCCAGTAACTTTTCAATTTTTCGATGCTTTTTCGACTTCGTTTTCTGGGGTATCTGTTACAGAAAATGATTGACTTTCTGTTTCAGATATTTTTGCTTTCTCTCATAATGTCCTGTAACTCCGTGGAAGTTAATGGACAATCGTTCATTAAAACTTGTTATCTTCTTCATGAGACAGTAGAAGAACAAGAAGAAAAAGACCACTTGTTACTGTTAGCTAAATACGGACAGCTTTGGCGTCCAATTTTTACTGCTGCTGGATTCTACGATGTTAACCAATCAAGTTTGTCTTCTATTTTTTCTGCACTGATAACCTATTTGGTAATCATCATACAGTTTAACATGGTTCTTTAAATTAGGTTGTGTATTAGTGAATAAATAATGAAATAGAACTATTTCTTAGACCATTCCTTGCATTACCATATAACAATCACAAATAACTACCCTACCAAAGGCACCTTACCAAACTACCCGACTAAGTATTCCATCTAACGTTGAAGGCCAATTAATTGTTTTGGTCTTCGATTAGCAATAGTCTCTCAGGTGTACAGGTAAAAAGGGTTAACAAAAGCCCTCAAGGTCACTTTTAGCGCATAAACGAACGTCTGTTATCACTTCTCCTTAGTGATGCCGAAAATCGGTGTTGGTTTTGCAGTCTTGGTCTTGTTCATGCGTTTTTACAAGACCAAGACCAAGAACAAAACCGCCTAATTTTAGCAAGACCAAGACCAAGACTGACGGTGCAAAATTTGAGCAAGAACAAGACTCTTGCGTCTTGCAGTTAAGACTGAGTGCAGTTTTAGGGAGTATTATAGTTCTGGTATATACTTGGAGACTATGAGACATAAAAAAATATGTAACAAAAATTTGGAAAATTGGACTTTGCGAATTACGAACAATACCAAAAACTAAGCGAATCAAAATATCCATTAAAAGAACACTTGATACATTTGACACGTACCTACTCAGAGGTCATAATTAAAATACAAAAATAATGAACTATTTCGTACATTCTATCTCAGCAGATGATGTCTTCGCTCTGAAATGAATTGTCCAGATTTTGAGAATAGCCGCCCTCTAATCATAAAATAATCTTCTTGAGTTGCGACGCCGACAGTAATATCGTATCGAAACTTTTTTAAATATCTACTGCTAAGGACACCCGCTCAATAATTAAATATTTTTCCTTATTAGTTAGTAGAAATCTGAATACCTCAAATCTTACCGGTATAAGAGTAAACATCGTTTCTGCTGAGTATGCGATGAGATAATTCGGTTAAACAAAATTTGCTGAAAGAGCGCGGCTGATATTTAAATGTAACCAAACACATTAATAACAAAAAACAGTAAATCCTTTATAAGGATTTACTGGAAATCCTTTATAAGGATAATTAATAACAGGTAATATCCGCTACCCTGTAAACAAAGTATAGACATATTTAAAGTAACTAAGTAACGATATAATATTATAGTGATGATCGCGCTAACAACCGGCAAAATAACGCAAAAGACGGAAAACATAATACGTTGTGAAATAAAAAAAGATAAAACTAGTGGAGGTGGGAAATAATCGTTATAAACCTATAAAATTTACATTATATTGATAGTTTCACACCTTTAGACTTATTGGAGGAGTTTGACAACTACCACTGTGACAGTTTGACTCGGATACGTCTAAAGGTGGGAAACTATCAATATAATGTAAATTTATATGTTTGTATTGATAGTTTCCCACCTCTACTAGTTTCATCTCTCTTTGTTTCACAGCGTATTGTTTTCTGTCTTTTCCGTTATTTTGCAGGTTATTAGCGCACTCATCACTGGTATTCGGTGCTTAGGGTATTGGATAGTAACGAGAAGTTACTTTTTCGACATCTTTTCTAAACGGATCTTTTCTACACAGATAATGTTCTTTAAAATGCAGTCAAGTTTATGTCATTAATTTGGTTTTTTTTGTGTTTTAACTATGTTTTAGCACATATAAGCTTATTAAATGCAAACTTTATTAAGAATCAGATTAACTCTGGTGCAGGTAGATATCTCAGTTAGTTAGAGCATAGGCACGGATCGCTTAGATCGTGGGTTCAAAGTCCACCCGGTGTCAGTTAGTAAGACTTTATTAATTTGGTTGTTCTTTAATATGGATATGTTAATTCAAGCTTAAAATGTACCTACCCTGTTACGTTGCTGTAAAATCAAAAGCAACGTTTAATAAATAGCAATAGAGTAGGTAACTGCGAAACTTGCAAAACTCTTTCTGCAAGACCAAGACCAAGACCGGGGGCGCAATACCAAGACCAAGAACAAGACCAGATGTATTAGCACAAGACCAAGACCAAGACTGCCTAAGCAGGAAACCCATTATGAACGCCCGGCACGGCATAGCACAGGCCGGCACGTCCAAAAACCCATTTGTAACGGCCGGCACGGCACGGCACCGGAAACATGATCTGAAAAAGACCTGTCCATTGATCAAAATTTTCGGATATTTGTACCCATGTATTAACCTTTTTCTTACTATCATGATAACTTGAGTACGATGCATTATACAAAAATGGGTATTCTCTGACACTCTCAATTAAAAGTTCTTCCATATTATTTCAAAACAAACAACGCGCTTTCAATTAAAAAATCAACAATATATCTGCTTACTACCAACAATTATGACGCACTGGCGCCGACTGGCCGTTCAGGCCGTTCGACTTCAACGGATTTTATTCTCCTCGGAGAATTTTGGCCGTTCCGTTTGCGTGCTGGACTGTGCCGGGCCGAGCTGACCGCTCATAAAGTAACGTTTACACGTATCCAGTAACTGGCGCCAGTCTCACTGGAATGCGAGTGCTTGACTAAGACAGCGCTGGATAGGTTCGTTTACACGTATCCAGTAACTGGCGCCAATCTCACTGGCACTCTTATTAAAAATCCTAATACTGCCACTGAAACCACAGGTACGACAGCGCCAGCGACTGGAACGCTGTGTTTACACGTGTCTACAACCACTGGCACGGGGTTAGAGGGGACGCGGACGAGGGCCACTGGCATGAAAAATAGACCAGCCTTTTATTCGAGACAGCGCTGGCAGACAGCGCTGGATTGGAACAAAAAAGCGTTTACATGATGCCACTACCATGCCAGCACTGTCGTTCCAGTGCGACTGGCGCCAGTTACTGGATACATGGAAACGCGCCTTAATGGGTTACGTTGCATTTAAAACTATACAAATGAATTTGGACTGTCCTGTGCCGTGCCGTGCCGGGCGTTCATAATGGGTTTCCTGCTACAACTCGTCTTGTTCTTGCATTTGGGCAACACTACTTCTCCTCGGGCTTGCAGACAAATTGGTTTTACTGTACTTCTTATCCTAAATGTAAATCTGAAATATTAGTTTAACAGGGACAAAATAAAAGATGAGATTAACATTTCATATTTATTATACTTAAAAATGAATTTTAATATTAATTGGCTTCATGTAGTTGGATAACTTATTGGCTTCATGCAGGTGAATCTAGTGTTAACTGGAGCAGTTGTAGTTGAATGTAGATGAATATTTGACGTAAGCTGACTATGTGGTGTAAGGTAAAGTAATAGGTGATTCATTTAGAGCTATGAACTTTTTTTGGATGGGGATTTGATGGGAGATTTTGCATGAATCTTATCACCTGACGTTGATTTTTTGTCTTTTTTTCTTTTTTGACATTTCATCATGGAAAGACTTAGCCTGGCACAGCTTCTAGAAATTATTTAGCTATATTACAAAAATGGGCGTTCTACGAGGAATGTATTTCGTGCGCTTAGAGCAACTTATGGTCCACATAATCGGCTTACTGAACGCCAAAATTTGCTATACCATCTGTAAATTTGAAACCCAGTTTGGATTATTGGATTACACGCGACCAAACAAACCATATTCATTACGTACTTAAGAAAATATAGCGCCGGTAGCGGATAATATACGCGAACATAATGAAAAATCAATTCGTAGCCGTTTTAATAGCTTGACTTGTCGTATGCAACAACTTGTCGTAAGGATCTTGGTTTAAAATCATGCAAAATTCAATTAGTACATGAAGCCTGAAGCTGGCCGACCTTCTGAGTCGTCACCGTTTCAGGCGATGGGCTTTTGATAAGATTGCAGAAGATTCGCTGTTTCCGAAAAAAAAAATTGTTTTTCGATGAGGTAAATTTTTGGCTTAATGGGTACGTGAATATACTAAATGCCCGTATTTGAAGGGATAAGCAATCCGAAGAGGTTCAAGAGTTGCCATTTCATCCAGAAAAAACAACTCTTTGTTGTGGTTTATGGACCGGTGGAATCGTCGCTCCATATTTCTTTAAAACAAATGCCGGCCAAAATGTTACTGTGAATGAAGACCGTTATCGCGCCTCGCTCCATGATAACAAACTATTTGGTGCCGTGAAATTGAAGCTCGTGGTCTCAACCACATTTGGTTCCAGCAAAGCGGCGCCACTTGCCATAAAGTCTGTGAAAACCTGGCTTTACTGCGAGAATAATAATTTCACGCTTCGGACCAGTGAATTGGCCGCCTAAATCCTGTGACATAACACCTCTAGACTTTTTACTTGCCCATTGTTATATAAGTATACACTGTCAGAAGAATTTCACTTTAACACTAGTGATTTGAGAAAAACTAAAAGAGTGGGACAACCTGCATTAATTTCATCGGTCATCGAGCTTCCGTTCCTCCTCCAAGGTCCCGTCATGCGTCATAATAAAACAACGATAAAACTCCCAAAATAGAAAAATGTGTTGTAACTTTTATCCCTTTATAGCTCATATTCACCACGATTTTTACCGTAATCACGAAACGGGGAACAAACCACAGAAAGAAACAGACCAAGAATTGAAAGTGGATATTCCGTTGGAGGACGAAGAAAACACTGAACTAAACCTGGTACCAGATTATAATAAATAAAACTATTTTTTAATAATAAAAGTATTTGGCGAAACTTTTCTTTTATTTTACTTTAAGAAATTCGCAAAGTACGTAAGCTCAAAGAGAAACAAGCGCAAAATTTAAAGCAAAGGGGTACCAATGCAAATATTTTTTCAAAATTTCAAATATTTTTAATGAAAATAGATATTAATTTTAAACAATATTTTACTTATAGATACATAACTGAAATGTACAAAATTATTCCAAAAAGTCCATAAATGATAAATCCGCTGTATAATAATTTATTATCTAAAAGTATCTTTTGTATTTCTCAAATAAACCATTTTATCAGTTGTACTCCTTAGCTTTTATAGCCCAACAAATGACCGTTTTGGAGTGTAATTTCCAGGGGCAACTCCGAATTGCATGAAAATTTGGATTTAGGTTCTACTTACCCTCCACTTCAAAGTTGAATTTGTGCCGTTGGTTGCTTTTACTTGGGGGGTGACATTTACCCTTTCTCGGGGGGGTGAAAAACGCTTGTTTAAAATAAGGCCGGAAATGGATAAATTGACTTATTTTAAGCACCTTTTGTTCTATAAAATGTTTTACGTAAGTTAATACTTTTCGAGTTATTCGCGATTTAAAATGTTGATTTTTCGACAAAAAAACTAAGTTTTCAGACCGTTTTTCCCAAATAACTCAAAAAATAAATATTTTATCGAAAAAATATTTTTAACAAAAGTGTAACAAAAAAGAATGTGTGTACTTTGTACGCACGTAAGAAGTTACACTTCTATTATATGATTTCAACGAAATCAATATACTTTAAACAGTTTCTCTACTACTTTACAAAAAATTTTATTAAAACAATACCAAAAATTAAAAAAATAAAAGAAGAAAACATACACAAACACATTGAAAAATGCCACAAATGATTTCTGAACAATAATTGTTGCCAAAAATTTTAATTAAATACGTATTTTCTGAAAAAAATTATATAATAATATACTTACAATCATAAAATCTATAAAAAAAATAAAAAAATGATATAACTTGCATTGGGCTTGAACCTACTTCCCGTGTGTCCCGCCGTACGAGAGTCGAAGCGATTTCAAACTGCACCACCTTCGCGTATACGTCATGTGGGAATATACACAAACTGAACAACTTTTTGACATTTTGTTTATATGAATTTTTATTAGTTTGATTTTTGTCGAATTAAAATATAACAATATATAGAGTAAGAAAACGATACATTAGATGAAAATTTGTAGAAAGTTTGTTCGTAATCAGATTATGTAAATTAAAACATTGCCTACTAGGGGTATAGCATAGCAAGTACTATGTAAGTACATTATTTTTTTTACATTTTCCAAATAGGTATGAAGATAATTTTTTATTGGAATACAACTGAATCATTTAGAATTACGTACCTGTGGCTTTTTAAAACTATTTAAAAAGTCACTATAATTATAAATTTTATTTTATTTCTGTCCTCACAACAATAAAAACTAATATATTATACAACATTTTTGTTTACCGATAACCTCCATATTGAACAATTATTGACAGATCATTTCAACACCCAATCAGAGCCCGTATAAAGACTAATACCAAACTGTCGGTGTGCGCATGCGCGCAGATCAATATAAATTGACCCTCAATCTCAATCGCGCCTAAAGAAGTATAACTTCAAAAAGGAAAAAATGGTGTACCATTAAAGTCTACAAATTGAGTAGAAGCAAATTTGTAGCTCATGAAAAATACGTTCTTATTAGTCTAATTCCAAATCGAATAATTCAACGCGAAATCACCGAAGAAAGAAGCGTTTTTCGGGAAAACCTTATTAATATTTTTAAAGTATCGAAATAAAGCTTATTATTTGTTTTTTACAAAAGTTTACAGCATCAAAAATAAACGAGTTAAACTGAAAAAAAAAGTTGGCCCCTTTTTTTTGCTAAAAAAAAAATCCTGAAAACCTCCCTCTATTTAGCACCCTAAATGAAATTAATCGTTTGGCTTTACCATCTATTTTAACTGTATGTGTATTGTTTATATAATCTGTAAGTTTGATTGGTTTGAAGTGCTTATTTTTTAAAACATTTGGTTTTATATTAAAAAAAAAAAATTCTAAAATTTTTTGAAAAATTTCATTTTTGCAAAATAACTTAAAAAGTATTAGTGATAAGAAAAAGCTTAAAGAGTAAAAAATGTAGGTTTTGCTATTATAAATATGCTAGTTTTATTTTGATTCTCCGTAAGACAAACATTGGTTAAGATATAGCTGTTCAAAATTTGCATACACTCGTGATTAGTGACCCATTCAGGCTTTCTCAATTATAACCCTTTCAAAAATAAACACTTTAAACCGGTGTGACTGACAGATCATATAAAAAATAGATAGGTAAGTAAATTGTTTGTAAAGCGGTAGTGATTAATTTCATTTGGGGAGCTGAACACGGCGAGATTTTCATGATTTTTTACAAAAAAAAGAGGGCCAACTTTATTTTGAGCGTAACTCGCTTATTTTTAATGCTAAAACTTGTGTTAACAATTAAAACAAAGCTTTTTATAAACACTTTTAAAAAATTTAAAAGGGTTTTTCCCGAAAAGTGCTTAATTTTTCGGTGATTTCATCTTGAAATATTCGATTTGGAATTAGACGAATAAGAACGTATTTTTCATGAGCTACAACTTTGTTTTTATTTGATTGATAGACTTTACTGATACACCATCTTTTTGGGTTTTTTATAAGCTACACTTTTGCTAAGGATATTTTTTTCGACAAAATATTTACTTTTTGAGTTATTTGCGAAAAACCGTCTGAAAACGTAGTTTTTTTGTCGAAAAATCAACATTTTCAATGGCAAATAACTCGAAAAGTATTGACTTACGTAAAAAACTCTATAGAACAAAAGTTGCTTAAAATCAATCAATTTATCCATTTCCGGTCTTATCTTGAACGTATGTTTTTTCACCCCCGAGAAGGGGTGACTGCCACTCCCCAAGTAAAAGCAACCAACGGCACAATTTCAACTTTGAAGTGGAGGGTAAGTAGAACCTAAATCCAAATTTTCATGCAATTCGGAGTTGCCCCTGAAAATTACACGATATCGCCGAATTTCCCGTTCATTTACTGGGCTATTAATCCCTTTATTTGTTTTGTTTACTATTTGATATCTTATTTTTATTATTATAAAAGCTTTAGGTATACTTATTGTTGTTGTTACGGTAAGTTATATGTTGTAAGTTGGGACAATACTGAGAACATTAAAGTAGATCTGCTCATTAAGATTAGTAAAAAATGCGCAGCAATAAAATAATTTGGCTATATGGGCTTAAAACTGGCTTGTAAAGTTTATTATAGGTGCGTACGAATAAAGCTTACTTCATTTATAGATAATGTGAAAAAGGTTTTTGGAAAAAATGTAGAAATATCTTTGTTCGGAAAAGTAAACGATGTAAGATGAAACAGAACAGTAAATTTAAGCAATTATATTATAGTTCGAGATACAATAAATTGTTGCCAATGGTTAATGGTTTAAGACGTTATGTAGAAATTCTGAAATTCTATTCACAAAAAGATTTCAGCATGTGCTTGAATCACTGAATGGCATTATTTATAGTGCACTTAATGTAAGAAACTATTTTGTTGTTGATAAAAAATGTAATCAGGTCAATATAATCAGGGCCGTGCCGTGCTATGATGCGGCGAGACAGTCGCATCAGGCGGCATCACAAGGGGGGCGGCATAATCAGTAAAATAAAAAAAAATTCACATTGTGTAAAAACGTTGTCAGAAACTATAGAAAAAATGGAAAAAATGAAAAGTTACAGACAATATGGCTAATCACCAAATAAAAATTTAAAGAAATTGGAAAAAATCTTAATATCTATAAGTTCCGAATTTTCAGGTAAAAATGAAATTCGAGCCAGGAGAACAAAGCGTTTATTTGATTACGAAAAATCTGTGGACGAACTCTTTTGTTCATCTATGTTTTAGACATTGCCGTTAATTCTTTGATTGATCGATTTTCGCTTCTAGAAACTCACAATAAAGATTTTAAATTTTTATATATTTTCAAATTGAAGGAAATTGATGATAAATCACTAGAAAAATATAGTATGAATCTTCATTTAATACTTTCAATAGACAAGGAAAAGGAATCTGATATAGAGACAAACGATCTTCTAGAAAAATTGCGTGATATATCCCAAATGGTACCTTTAGAGGTTTTGAACTATATCTTCTAAAATGACCTAATTTCTTTATACCCGAGTGTAGTTGTATCACTAAGAATTTTATTAACACTGGGTAGTTAGGGAAGTAAGTAATTTTTCAAAATTAAAAATTATTAAAAACTATTTACGAAGCTCCATAAGACAAACAAAACCAAACAATTTACCACTTATTTCAATAGACTTCTCACTAGCTGCTACACCTATCTATGCCCACTAGACTACACCAATCTGATTGACCAGTTTGTCAAAATTAAAGTCAGAAGGGTACATACTATGTATTTCATTTAATTTAAAGTATCTATGTTTTGTTTTTAAAATAACAGTTTTCGTTCATTTTGTGTAGTTTCATTTAAGGGGGTAGGTGCAAAATCTTGGTCTAATGCTATTTAAATTGATTTATTTTTTTCAAATCCTAAGAAAACTAATAACTGTTTTTGGAAAATTTCAACGCAGAATGAAAGATTCATTACCGAAGGCCGATAGCTACAGAGGTGAAAAAAAAAAGAGAAAATTTAGTGTGATTTTTAATTTCAAATATTTTATTAAAAAAACTTTTGGTTTATTCTAAGGGACTTTAGGCCCTCGGTAGTAATGTTTTCTTATATTCTGCATTTAAATTTTTTAAAAATATTAATTATTTTTCTCAGGATTCGAAAAAAAATGAATGCATTTAAATAGCATTGGATTCCCTTAGACCCCCTTAGGCGCAAAAAAGATTTTGCGTCTACCTTCTTAATAAAAATAAAAGTTAAATTTCAATAATATTTAAGGGGCGGCATTTCGAAGACTTGCATCATATTGAAACGATGTACCGCACGGCTCTGAATAATCGCACAAAAAATAGGGGTGATGTTACAACAATTTACATACAGCTGAAAGAGTACCTCCCACTAAGATAGGTAAATCCCCTCCGTCCCTGAATTATTTTTTTCACTTTTTTTACGTTCTATATTCTATATGATTAAAAAATAAGATTGAGCACAATTTTAAACCGCCACCACTCCTCCTACCACCAAAAACATAATTTTTTGTTATTTAAAAGAATTTGAATAAAAAATTATCTTGCATAGTTGAGGCTTTTACAAAATGTATCTATTTCTTTATGGTAGGGGAGCAAAGTATGCTAAATGTGCAGTCACTCGAGCGCTTTGGGGACCTATTGGGTTGTGATTATTAGGTCCTAAAACCAAAAAAAGTTAAGTAAAATTTTCCATTTTAGCGGGCGCTTGCCATTTTTTAATTTAATTTTCCATTTCCATTAATCGTTTTTTCCGAATATAGCGCCATCTATCCATAATTCGAAAAAATGTTTCGAATAAAAGTTGCTTATTTTTATGCAAAGAATTTAAATCTGCAATAAAAAATGGGGGCTCCCATTTAAGATTTTAAAGTAACCCCCACCCCACCTCCGTGGGGGGTCGCGTTTGGTACCATTCGATATATTTTTCAAAAATATTAAATAAGTGTATTTTGTAGTTTTTCGATCTGATGTTTATTTTACTAAATATCGCGGGATTTGTATTTAAAATTTAAAATTTACCCCCCACCCCTCTCTGCGAGGGGTCGTGTTTGGTATCTATCGATAGATTTTTGAAAAATATTGAAGGTGTAGTTTTTAGTTTTTCGATCTGACTTTCATTTCGCGAAATATTCGCCTTTTCCTTGTGAAACTTTGTGACTCACCAATTCCCTTACGCCCCGCTCAAATCGTCAGATTTTTTAAATATACACTGTTTTGCATGTACTTAACTTACCTTATCTTAATCTGACAATTTCGAGTATTTTTAAGGATAGATTTTTTTTTTCGGGCCCCCCTAAACGAACTCCCCTGTGTTAAGAGCCAATATATGGCAGAGGTACATCTGCAGGGTACCACGTTTCTCCCCATATGATAATCTGACGCGCTCGAGTAACTGCAAAAATCCCCGCTTGGGCTCCCCTACCAGTAAAAATAACACATAGGTTGAGTGTACCTAACTTAAAAATGCATTTTTTTTTTTAGAAAAAATCGTTATAACTTCTTTCTGGAGGTTGCTGTAGGTCTATTTTTTTATTTGGTATATATTTTCAAAAACTATATTTATAATGTTTTCCAGATTTTTCCATAATGAGCTCCACCGTTAAAAATCCGAAGAACTGGTTTTTATGGGTGTTTCAGAATTTTTCCCTTTTTATAGACGTAAAAATAGTTCCAAGTCAAAGATTTTTTTTATAAATCAATAAGAGACACCTGTGCCTCCCATTGGGAAAACCCATATTAAGATATTTTTGAATGCCCTAAAGGACTCAGTTACTTCAAATTATGTAATATGATCTATTTTAAAATCTGTAAAATGGGAAAATCCCCCAAAATCACTGAAAAACAAGTTGGTTTTTGAAAAAAAAATTGGCACAAATTTCGGAAAATTCTGAAAAAATTAGAAATATAGGTTTTAATATTATTCAAAAAATAAAAATAAAAATTGCAGCTATCCCCAAAAAAAAATTATGCGGCTTTTTCGAAAAAAAAAATGAGGTCATGTACACTCAACCTACTGGTCTATAAAAATAAACATGTTTTGTAAAAAGCTGAACTATGCCTGTGAATTTAAAAAAAACTGATTGCATCCCAACTAAAAAAAAGAAATACGAGAAAATGACGTGTTTTGGGGTAGAGAGAAGGGGTAGCGGGATAAAATTCCGTTATCTGAGTTTTAAATCACATAAAACATTAAAAAAAATGAAAAAATTGATTCAGATTATATCGACCTTAAAAAATATGGTTAACCCCACAAAAATTCGCAAAATCCATGAAAACATAGTTTTTGGGGGTTTGAATGTGTTTGCCCAATTATTGAATATCTTATACAACTCAATGTTAAAGTCTATAAAATGGGGAAAATCCCAAAAATCTCATAAAAAGCATTTTTCTGGTTTTGAAGATAACGCACCCTACGGAAAAATATGGAAAATATTAGAAATATAGTTTTTGATGAAATACATAAAATAAAAAAATTAGACCTGCAGCCAACTCAAAATGTGCATTTTGACGTTTTATCCACTCAACCTACGGTTCTATAAAAAATAGACATATTATGTAAAAATAAAAATGAAATACCTATGTCTGTGATTTTTTAAAATTTTTAAATTGATTGAATCCCACCTAAAAAAATAAAAAATGGCGTTTTAAATGGCGTTCCCACTTAAAAAAAATAGACATAATATTATGTAGAAATAAAAATGAAATATGTCTGTGATTTTTTTGAAATTTTTAAATTGATTGAATCCCCCCTAAAAAAATAAAAAATGGCGTTTTAAATAGTGTTCCCACTTAAAAAAATAAAAAATGGCGTTCATTTTGGGGGGAGTTGGCTGGTTAAAATAGCGCTGAATATTATTTTTTAATGACATAGAACGTAAAAACAGACAACGATTAAATGGTGGGAGTTAGGGCATTTTGTCGATCTTATCGGGGGCATCCTTAATACGAATGTCAGGGACACCAGTATAAATGCATCGTGAAAAGTCCCCATCAATACAATGTTCGGATGCAATACAATTCTGGGAAATAGTTGGTATGATAATATAGCCTAGTTTTTTGTAACACAATTACTTTTAAAGTTTAAAATGTATGTAAATAAATGTAAATTGGATAAATGTGTAAAGAATTTTTTTCAAAATTTTAGACTTTTGGACTATATCACCACGAATTTATTCAGTTAAAGAACCGCCAAATATTATGTTTTTTCTTTAATCAATCCTGTATTCATATTGACAACATATTTCGACGGGTTTACAGTTAGGGTATTCATCAGAATGTCAAGTCATCGCCAGGCGGAAAATGATTATGCACTTTTTGTTTGCTTGCAATTTTTGTTTATTTTTGTTGTGAAGGTATGCAATCTGAAAGGAGTTGAGTACCTTGAAGTAAAGTGCAAACACAGATGTAGGTCAAGCTGTAAGGTGGTAGTTCGGTACATTTAAAAAAACTCAATGCATTATTGGGAAATTACGAACCAGAGTAATTTAAAAAAAAAATAAAAAAAATTAATAAAATATTTTGCAAACATCCAAAACAGAATTGGTGGACTGCATGAAAACTGGATTATAAAAGGCAGGATAGAATAAAACCACAAAGTTAAATTTGTGGTAAATATTAGCAGTTGTCAAATATTTAGTATATAAGGTGTACGTAGTATACGAAAGAATTATATGCGTGTCCTGGACCAACCAGAGAGCCAGCCTGTCGATCCTGCAAGAGCTTAACACATTGACGGACAGTGCGTCAACTGTATAAGCAAGTGTTGTGACACTATATATGTATTTTGCAAAGTAGAATAGGGAAATTGCTGAATTTTTTTAGCGCTTATAGTTTATGAAAACAATGAGTTTTGACATTTTTGTTAACATGTGGAAGATGGCCATGGACGTCGTGTAACATTTAATATGCATCTGTAGATGTAATGTAACATTTTTTGTCACAGCTCGTTATTTTAAAAATGTCGTCTATAGACGTCGTGTCAGATTACACCAATGGAAATTAGACGTCTATAGACGTTCTGTCCGCCAACAATATAAAAGACAGGTTATTAGAAAAAGTGAACCAAAGTAAATTACTTCGTCCACGTAACCAGATGAACATAGGCTAAAGAATTATTAGTAGTAGAAGGAAAATAGAAGGTCAAAAACCTTCTAAAGAGAAAGATATCCAACAAGATAAAGACTAAAAATGTATAAACGTTTTCAATTTCTTTGCAACACGAAAATTCAGCAGCTGCATAATACTCTGGTTAAATCAGAGAGTGCAGGAAGAGTCTATACCGGTTTCGGAGGCCTTTTCCTCCTCATCAGTAGTCCCTTATCCTCTTCTCTCCGATTTATCCACGTATCATACTTTGGGCCTTCCCTAATTACAAAGAAAGAAATGTCACGGATGAACTAGAACCGTCTACCGAAAAACAAAGTAAGTTATCATACCACCAGATTGACAACAGGTGGAATACTTTCTTCGGTTACACCTCCTGAGATTTTCAAAATTTATAAACCAAACAGGATGCCGAGGAAATTAAGATGAGAGAAAGACTAAGTTTTTCAACCTAATAAAAATATTTATATTTAATAATCAAACACTGAAAACGTTTGCTT